>NC_091443.1:38168974-38496325 GCF_964237555.1 Oryctolagus cuniculus
CGCAAAACAATCAACATGATACACCATATTAACAGACTGCAGAAGAAAAACCATATGATTATCTCAATAGACACAGAGAAAGCATTTGATAAAATACAACACCCTTTCATGATGAAAACTCTAAGAAACTGGGTATGGAAGGAACATTCCTCAATACAATCAAAGCAATTTATGAAAAACCCACGGCCAACATCCTATTGAATGGGGAAAGTTGGAAGCATTTCCACTGAGATCCGGTAACAGACAGGGATGCCCACTCTCACCACTGCTATTCAATATAGTTCTGGAAGTTTTAGCCAGAGATATTAGGCAAGAAAAAGAAATTAAAGGGATACATATTGGGAAGGAAGAAGTCAAACTATCCCTCTTTGCAGATGATATGATTCTTTATTTAGGGGATCCAAAGAACTCTACTAAGAGACTATTGGAACTCATAGAAGAGTTTGGCAAAGTAGCAGGATATAAAATCAATGCACAAAAATCAACAGCCTTTGTATACACAGGCAATGCGATGGCTGAGGAAAAACTTCTAAGATCAATCCCATTCACAATAGATACAAAACCAATCAAATACCTTGAAATAAACTTAACCAAGGACGTTAAGGATCTCTACAATGGGAATTACCAAACCTTAAAGAAAGAAATAGAAGAGGATACCAAAAAATGGAAAAATCGTCCATGCTCATGGATTGGAAGAATCAATATCATCAAAATGTCCATTCTCCCAAAAGCAATTTATACATTCAATGCAATACCAATCAAGATACCAGACATTCTTCTCAGATCTGGAAAAAATGATGCTGAAATTCATATGGAGACACAGGAGACCTCGAATAGCGAAAGCAATCTTGTACAACAAAAACAAAGCCGGAGGCATCACAATACCAGATTTCAGGACATACTACAGGGCAGTTGTTATCAAAACAGCATGGTACTGGTACAGAAACAGATGGATAGACCAATGGAACAGAATAGAAACACCAGAAATCAATCCAAACTTCTACAGCCAACTCATATTTGATCAAGGATCCAAAACCAATCCCTGGAGTAAGGACAGTCTATTCAATAAATGGAGCTGGGAAAACTGGATTTCCACATGCAGAAGTATGAAGCAAGACCCCTACTTTACGCCTTATACAAAAATCCACTCAACATGGATTAAAGATCTAAATCTACGACTCAACACCATCAAATTATTAGAGAGAATTGGAGAAACCCTGCAAGATATAGGTACTGGCAAAGACTTCTTGGAAAATATCTCAGAAGCACAGGCAGTCAAAGCCAAAATTAACTACTGGGATTGGATCAAATTGAGAAGTTTCTGCACTTCAAAAGAAACAGTCAGGAAAGTGAAGAGGAAACCGACATAATGGGAAAAAATATTTGCAAACTATGCAACAGATAAAGGGTTGATAACCAGAATCTACAAAGAAATCAAGAAACTCCACAACATCAAAACAAACAACCCACTTAAGAGATAGGCCAAGAACCTCAATAGACATTTTTCCAAAGAGAAAATCCAAATGACCAACAGACACATGAAAAAATGTTCAAGATCACTAGCAATCAGGGAAATGCAAATCAAAACCACAATGAGGTTTCACCACACCCCGGTTAGAATGGCTCACATACAGAAATCTACCAACAATAGATGCTGGAGAGGATGTGGGGAAAAAGGGACACTAACCCACTGTTGGTGGGAATGCAAACTGGTCAAGCCACTATGGAAGTCAGTCTGGAGATTCCTCAGAAACCTGAATATAACCCTACCATTCCAACCAGCCATACCACTCCTTGGAATTTAACCAGAGGAAATGATATTGGCAAACAAACAAGCTGTCTGCACATTAATGTTTATTGCAGCTCAATTCACAATAGCTAAGACCTGGAACCAACCCAAATGCCCATCAACAGTAGACTGGATAAAGAAATTATGGGACATGTACTCTATAGAATACTATATAGCAGTCAAAAACAATGAAATCGGTCATTTGCAACAAGATGGAGGAATCTGGAACACATCATGCTGAGTGAAATAAGCCAGTCCCAAAGGGACAAATATCATATGTTCTCCCTGATTGGCGACAACTAACTGAGCACCAAAGAGGAAACCTGTTGAAGTGAAATGGACACTATGAGAAACAGTGACTTGACCAGCTCTTGTGCTGACTGTTGATGTACAATGTAATACTTTATCCCTTTTAGTATTTTCTCTTTGTTTTGTTCTAGTACTATTGGTTTAACTCTGTAATTAACACACAATTATTCTTAGGTGTTTAAATTTTAACTGAAAAGTGATCACTGTTAAATATAACAGTGGGAATAAGAGAGGGAGGAGATGTACAATTTGGGACATACTCAATTGGACTTGCCCCAAAAGGTGGAGTTAGAAACATACCAGGGGATTCCAATTCAATCCCATCAAGGTGGCATGTACCAATGCCATCTCACTAGTCCAAGTGATCAATTTCAGTTCACAATTGATCACACTGATAGGTCTAAGAGTCAAAGGGATCACACAAACAAGACTAGTGGCTGCTAATACTAGCTGATAGAATCAAAAAGGGAGAGAACGATCCATCATGGGAAGCAGGATACATAGCAGATTCATAGAATGGCAGATGTCCTAAATAGCACTCTGGCCTCAGAATCAGCCCTGAAGGCATTTGGATATGGCTGAAGAGCCCATGAGAGTATTTTAGGCATGGAAAGCCAAGACACCCTGGAAAAAAAAAAAAAAGACCTAAATGGAAGATCTCTGCGATTGAGATCCCAGTGGAAAGAACGGGGCCATCAAAGAAGGAGGTACCTTTCTCTGAAGGGAGGAGAGAACTTCCACTTTGACTATGACCCTGTTGGAATAAGATTGAAGTCGGCAAACTCAAAAGGCTCCCATAGCCTTGGCAACTCATGACTAGAGCTTAGGGAGAGCTTCCATAGCCTTGGCAACTCATGACTAGAGCTTAGGGAGATTACTGACGCCATAAACAAGAGTGTCAAATTGTTAAGTCAACAACAGGAGTCACTGTGTACTTACTTCTCATGTGGGATCTGTCCTTAGTGTGTTGTCCAATGTGAAGTAATGCTATAACTAGTACTGAAACAGTATTTCACACTTTGTGTTTCTGTGTGGGTGCAAACTGATGAAATCTTTACTTAATATATACTGAATCAATCTTCTGTATATAAAGAGAATTGAAAATGAATCTTGATGTGAATGGAATGGGAGAGGGAGCGGGAGATGGATGGGTTGAGTGGGCGGGAAATTATGGGAAGGGGAAGCCATTGTAATCCATTAACTGTACTTTGGAAATTTATATTTACTAAATAAAAAAAGGAAAAAAAAAGACTGCTTTAGCTATTTGAGGTCTCCTGTGTTTCCATATGAATTTTAACATTATTTTTTAAGGATTTATTTTATTTATTTGAAATACAGAGTTACAGAGAGAGGTAGAGAGACAGAGAGAAAGGTCTTCCATCTGCTGGTTCATTCCCCAGATGGCCGCAAAGGCCAGAACTGTGCCAATCCAAAGCCAGGGGCCAGGAGCTTCTTCCAGGTCTCCCACCAGGCCCAGGGGCCCAAGAACTTTGGGCATCTTCCACTGCTTTCCCAGGCCATAGCAGAGAGCTGGATCAGAAGAGGAACAGCCGGAACTAGAACCAGCGCCCATATGGGATGCCAGTGCTTCAGGCTAGGGCATTAATCCCCTGCGCCATAGCGCTGGCCCCAACAATATCATTTTTTCTATATCTGCTAAGATTGTGTATACAGTTTTTTTAAAAGATTTTTATTTATTTATTTGAGAGGTAGAGTTACAGACAGTGAGAGGGAGAGAAAAAGAGAAAGGTCTTCCTTCCGTTGGTTCACTCAACAAATGGCTGCAACTGCCAGAGCTGTGCCGATCCGAAGCCAGGAGCCACGTGCTTCTTCCTGGTCTCCAATCAGGTGCAGGGGCCCAAATACTTGAGACATATTCTACTGCTCTCCCAGGCCACAGCAGAGAGCTGGACCAGAAGAGGAGCAGCCGAGATTAGAACCGGCATCCATATGGGATGCTGACATCACAGGCGGAGTATTAACCTACTGCGTGCGCCAGAGTGCTGGCTCCTAAGACTGTGTATACATTTTAAGTACAGTTCTTTTCTCTATGCATGCCTTAGTTACATTTCACAAGTATGCTATGTAATAAATTCATTATCAAAAATAATTTCTATTTTCCACTGTGATTTCTTCACTGGGCCATGGGTTACTTTGAAGTGTAGTGTTTATTTTCCAAACAGTTGACAATTGCTTACTTAATTCTACTATCATCAGAGAACATTTTCTAAATTATTTCAGCCTTTGGAAGTTAATGAGACTTGCTTTATGATATGACATGTGGTTTCTGTTACTAAAACAGCATTTGTAATTATGCTAAGTGTATGTTTCTTTTTATGGCAATTAGATTAATTTTGTCAACTGCATTTTTCAAATATTTCATATCTTTCATAGTTTTTATTGATTTATTCTATTAATTTTGACATAAATATGTTAAAAATCTACCATATGTTTATAAATTTGTCTATTTTTACCTTCAGTTCCAATGGTCTTTGCCTTATATATTCTGAAGCTACTAATAGGGATATACAGATTTATTGCTAGTATACATTGTTGGTGTTTATCAGTATTAGATTTACTTTATTTCTAAGAAGGCTTCTTGACTCAAAAATCTACTTGATGTTCTGCTTAGTATTTTCATGTAACTTCTACATTTTATGTATCTTTTATTGGAATATTTAAATATTCAAAAGCTATTATCATTTTATCTATCATTTACAAAATTTGGTTCAAGTTTGAATCAGTTTATATAATGTGCATTTCTCTTCTTTCTGATCCTATGGTGCCATCTTTTTTTGTGTCTGGTAATTTTCAATTGAATGTCTTTCATTGTATGTGAAATAAAAGTGTACATGTATAAATATATATACTTTTATTTTATATATTATTTTATTTATTTCACATATATTTACTATATATTTTATACATAATAATTTAATATATTAATATAAATGTATATTATATATTTATAATATATTCATTATATATTTTTATTTATATATGTATATATAAAACAGAGAAAGAGATTGAGATTATTTTCTCTAGAGGTTTGCTTTAACTCATCCAGGAAGACAGAGTGAGGAGTGATCATATTATTTAGGAACTAAACAGTGGGCTGGGTGTTTGGTATAGTACTTAAGTTGCAGCTTGGGATATCTACATCCTATACTGGAGTGCCTGAGTTCAATTCTGGCTCGAATTCTGATTCTAGCCTCCTGCTAATGCGTACCCTGGGAGGCAGCAGGTGATGGCTCAAGTACATGGGTTCTTTCTATTCATACGTGAAATCTGCATTAGTTCTTGCCTCCTAGCTTTGGCCAGCTCCAAATCTGACCATAATCACTTGGGACTGTACTAGCAGATGGAGGAGTTCTTTCTTCATTTCTCACTCTTCCTTTCAAATAAATAAAAATTTAAAAAAAATAGAAAAGAAAAAAATAAATCAGTATAAAATATAGCACTGTGATGTACAGATGCCTGTTACCAGCCTTAAGTCTCACAAAAGAACTGTAAAGTCCATCCTGCTTTTCAGACTTTTTTGTTTATGTTTTTTTTTTTTTTATTTTTTGCCAGGCAGAGTTAGACAGTGTGAGAGAGAGACAAAGAGAGAGTTATAGACATGAGAGAGAGACAGAGAGAAAGGTCTTCCTTCAGTTGGTTCACTCCCCAAATGACTGCTACAGCCGGTGCTGCGCCGATCCGAAGCTGGGGCCAGGTACTTCCTCCCGGTCTCCCATGTGGGTGCAGGGACCCAAGCCACGATCTGCTGCCCTCCCGGGCCACAGCAGAGAGCTGGACTGGAAGAGGAGCAACCGGGACTAGAACCCGGGGTGCCAGTGCCGCAGGCGGAGGATTAACCTAGTAAGCCACAGCCCTGGCTCTGTTTATGTCTTCAATCTTCCACTCTGCAAAGCCCGATTTCATGAAGCTGCTATAGGATTTCTGCTTGAGGCTCCTTCTGCTCAACATCAACTGAGAAATCTTCTGGCTTTTCTTCATCATGGCAGTGGCTCTCTAAGTGTACAGTTGGACTTTTCATATTTTTGCCTGCAGATAATGAATAAATACCTATACAAAGCAGCTTTCTTTTCAGGTTTTTCTCTTCCACTGTCTTAGTCCTTCTTGTTTCATTGCCCCAACTGCTCTCTGACAACTTAAATTTTTTTTTTAACTTTTATTTAATGAATATAAATTTCCAAAGTACAGAATATGGATTACAATGGCTTCCCCCCCCATAACGTCCCTCCAACCTGCAACCCTCCCCTTTCCCACTCCCTCTCCCCTTCCATTCACATCAAGATTCATTTTCGATTCTCTTTATATACAGAAGATCAGTTTAGCATACATTAAGTAAAGATTTCAACAGTTTGCTCCCACACAGAAACATAAAGTGAAAAATACTGTTTGAGTACTCGTTATAGCATTAAATCTCAATGTACAGCACACTAAGGACAGAGATCCTACATGAGGAGTAAGTGCACAGTGAATCCTGTTGTTGACTTAACAAATTGACACTCTTGTTTATGGCATCAGTAATCAACCTAGGCTCTTGTCATGAGCTGCCAAGGCTATGGAAGCCCCCTGAGTTCACTGACTCTGATAATTTTTAGACAAGGCCATGGTCAAAGTGGAAGTTCTCTCCTCCCTTCAGAGAAAGGTACCTCCTTCTTTGATGACCCGTTCTTTCCACTGGGATCTCACTCACAGAGATCTTTCATTTAGGGTTTTTTTTTTTTTTTTTTTTTTTTTTTTTTTTTGCCAGAGTGTCTTGGCTTTCCATGCCTGAAATACTCTCATGGGCATTTCAGCCGGATCCGCATGCCTTAAGGGCTGATTCTGAGGCCAGAGTGCTGTTAGGACATTTGCCATTCTATGGGTCTGCTGTGTATCTCACTTCCCATGTTGGATCATTCTCTCCCTTTTTGATTCTATCAGCTAGTATTTGCAGACACTAGTCTTGTTTATGTGATCCCTTTGGTTCTTAGTCCTATCATTATGATCAATTGTGAACTGAAATTGATCACTGGGACTAGTGAGATGGCATTGGTACATGCCACCTTGATGGGATTGAATTGGAGTCCCCTGGTATGTTTCTAACTCTACCGTTTGAGGTAAGTCAGCTTGAGCATATCCCAAATTGCACATCTCTTCCCTCTCTTATTCCCACTCTTATATTTAACAGTGATCACTTTTCAGTTAAGTTTCAGCACTTAAGAAGAATTGTGTATTGATTACAGTATTCAACCAAAAGTATTAAGTAGAACAAACAAAAAAAAATACTAAGAGGGATAACATATCAAGTTACTCATCAACAGTCAGGGTGAGGGCTGATCAAGTCACCGTTTCTCATAGTGTTCATTTCACTTTAACAGGTTTCCTTTTTGGTGCTCAGTTAGTTGTCACCTATCAAGGAGAACAAGTGGTATTTGTCCCTTTGGGATTGGCTTATTTCACTCAACATAATGTTTTCCAAATTCCTAACAGGGATCACTTTTCAGTTAAAATTTAAACACCTAAGAATAACTGTGTGTTAATTACAGAGTTCAACCAATGGTACTAAAACAAAAAAAAATACTAAAATGGATAAAGTATTACATTCTGCATCAACTGTCAAGACAAGAGCTGATCAAGTCACTGTTTCTCATAGTGTCCATTTCACTTCAACAAGTTTCCCCTTTGGTGCTCAGTTAGTTGTCGCCAATCAGGGAGAACGTATGATATTTGTCCCTTTGGGACTGGCTTAATTCACTCAGCATGATGTTTTCCAAATTCTTAAATTGTTTTCAAAAGCAGTGCTGGACTGCAGTAAACCAATTCATCTAGAGCTGAAGCCTCTGGTTTAGCTAAATTTAGAAAAAGAGATAACCGAGAATCAAAAAGCAAGGTCCAGAAGATAGGACAAAGAATACAAGTATACTCATATACTATAAAATTTGGCATCAATAAGACTCAGGTTACCAGACTATCAAGGAATGTCATTAGAAAACCATAGATTTACTCCATAGAAATCAGGTCATTAAGCATATGTATGTACATATATAAATATATGCATATGTGATTCTCTTTAGGAGAAGATGAATATAAACCATACTCTGTTTTATGACAGCATTTTTTATTCATATAAAGAAGATATTATCGGAGTCTAGCATTGTGGCACAGAGGGTTAAGCCACGATCTGCGACACTAGCATCCCAGTTTGAATCCCAGATGCTGTTCTTCCAATCCAGCTCCCCATCAATGCACCTGGGAAAGCAGTGGAAGATGGCCCAAGTGCCTGGGCCCCTGCCACCCAGATGGAGTTTCAGTCCCCTGGCTTCAGCCTGGCCCAGCCCAGCCTGTTGTGGCTGTTTGGGGAGTGAACCAGCAGATGGAAGATCTCTTTATCACCTTCTCTCTCTGTAACTCAAATAAATAAATTACATATTTTTAAATATTTTATTTATTTATTTGAGAGGCAGAGTTACAGAGGGAGGAAGAAACAGAGAGGTCTTCCATCCCCTGGTTCACTCCCCAAATGGACACAATAGCTGGATCTGAGCCAATCTGAAGTCAGGAGCCAAGAGCTTCTTCTGGGTCTTCCACTCAGGTGCAGGTGTCTAAGCACTTGAGTCATCTTCCACTGCTTTCCTGGAACATAAACTGGTGCTCATGTGGGATGCTGGAAGCTCAACCTACTAAGCCACAGCACCAGCCCCAAAAACTCTTTTTTATTTTAAAAAAAGCATCCATGATTTTTCTTAAGTGCTAAAACTTAACTGAAAAGTGATCACTGTTAAATATAAGAGTGGGAATAAGAGAGGGAAGAGATGTACAATTTGGGACATCCTCAAGCTGACTTACCTCAAACGGTAGAGTTAGAAACATACCAGGGGATTCCAATTCAATCCCATCAAGGTGGCATGTACCAATGCCATCTCACTAGTCCCAGTGATCAATTTCTGTTCACAATTGATAGTAATGATAGGACTAAGAACCAAAGGGATCACATAAACAAGACTAGTGTCTGCAAATACTAGCTGATAGAATCAAAAAGGGAGAGAATGATCCAACATGGGAAGTGAGATACACAGCAGACCCATAGAATGGCAAATGTCCTAACAGCACTCTGGCCTCAGAATCAGCCCTTAAGGCATGCGGATCCGGCTGAAATGCCCATGAGAGTATTTCAGGCATGGAAAGCCAAGACACTCTGGCAAAAAAAAAAAACAAAAACAAAAACAAAAAAAACCCTAAATGAAAGATCTCTGTGAGTGAGATCCCAGTGGAAAGAACGGGTCATCAAAGAAGGAGGTACCTTTCTCTGAAGGGAGGAGAGAACTTCCACTTTGACCATGGCCTTGTCTAAAAATTATCAGAGTCAGTGAACTCAGGGGGCTTCCATAGCCTTGGCAGCTCATGACAAGAGCCTAGGTTGATTACTGATGCCATAAACAAGAGTGTCAATTTGTTAAGTCAACAACAGGATTCACTGTGCACTTACTCCTCATGTAGGATCTCTGTCCTTAGTGTGCTGTACATTGAGATTTAATGCTATAACGAGTACTCAAACAGTATTTTTCACTTTATGTTTCTGTGTGGGAGCAAACTGTTGAAATCTTTACTTAATGTATGCTAAACTGATCTTCTGTATATAAAGAGAATCGAAAATGAATCTTGATGTGAATGGAAGGGGAGAGGGAGTGGGAAAGGGGAGGGTTGCAGGTTGGAGGGACGTTATGGGGGGGGAAGCCATTGTAATCCATATTCTGTACTTTGGAAATTTATATTCATTAAATAAAAGTTAAAAAAAAAGCATCCAAAGACGGGCCAGTGTTGCAGTATTACAGATCAAGCCACTGCTCTCAATACTGGTATCCCATATTAAAAGAAGACGACGACATTATTTCAGTGGAAACCTGGTATTGGTTTGTTTGTGCCGAACTTCATTCATCGTTATGATAGTAAACAAACATTTCAAAAAATTTTTAAAAATAGCTTAACCTGCTGTTAGGAAACCATCTTTCCTGGGACTGACATTATGGCACAGTGGATTAACCTACATGAGCACCAACTTGAGTGCAGCTGCCCCACTTCCCATCTAGTTCCTTCCTAATGTGCGTGGAAAATTAGCAGTAGATGGCCTAAATGCTTGTGCCCCTTCCATCCATGCAGGAATCCAGATGGAACTCCTGGCTCCTGGCTTTGACTTGAACCAGCTCTGGGCTGTTGTGGCGATTGGGGAGTGAACCAGCAGATAGAAGATTGTTCTGTTGCTCTCTTGCAAATTCCCTCTTTCTCTGTCTCTCTGTAACTCTTTCAAATAAATAACTAAATCTTTAAAAAGAACCATTCACTACATAATTTTATGGCTAGACCTAGTCTGTAAGCAGTCAGTTTATTTAATTCCTTTGGCCACAGGAATTATTTTAGAGATAAGTGAACAAGCACTTAACACCTAGAAGTCCAGTCCAAGTTAATAATATGTAATTCCAAGATTTTAGTTTTCATTTTGATAAATAACTTTTCTTTCCTTCTAGATTTCAACAGGGAAGGAAGAAGGTTGAAGCTTCTCCCAATAGATAGCCTAGAAATTAGACCAATACACACAGAAGAACAAACAAAACCTGAAACAGAACAGTTTTTCATGTGTCTGTTGGCCGTTTGGATTTCCTCTTTTGAAAAATGTCTATTGAGGTCCTTGGCCCATCTCTTAAGTGGGTTGCTTATTTTGTTGTTGTGGAGTTTCTTAATATTTTTGTAGATTCTGGTTTTTAATCCTTTATCAGTTGAATAATTTGCAAATATTTTCTCCCATTCTGTCAGTTGCCTCTTCACTTTCCTGACTGTTTCTTTTGCAGTACAGAAACTTCTCAATGTGATGTAATCCCAATTGTTAATTTTGGCTTTGACTGCCCATGCCTCTGGGGTCTTTTCCAAGAAGTCTTTGCCGGTGCCTGTATCTTGTGGGGTTTCCCCGATGTTCTCTAATAATTTGATGGTGTTGAGTCGTAGATTTAGATCTTTAATCCATGTTGAGTGGATTTTTGTATAAGGCGTAAAGTAGGGGTCTTGCTTCATACTTCTGCATGTGGAAATCCAGTTTTCCCAGCACCATTTGTTGAACAGACTGTCCTTGCTCCAGGAATTGGTTTTAGCTCCTTGGTTAAATATAATGTTCAGGATCACTAGCCATCATGGAAATGCAAGCCAAAACCACAATGAGGTTTCACCTCACCCTGGTTAGAATGGCTTACATACAGAAATCAACTAACAACAGATGCTGGCGAGGATGTGGGGAAAAAGGCACACTAATCCATTGTTGGTGGGAATGCAAACTGGTAAAGCCACTATGGAAGACAGTTTGGAGCTTTCTCAGAAATCTGAA
The DNA here is from genome assembly GCF_964237555.1 of Oryctolagus cuniculus. Classification (NCBI taxonomy): domain Eukaryota; kingdom Metazoa; phylum Chordata; class Mammalia; order Lagomorpha; family Leporidae; genus Oryctolagus; species Oryctolagus cuniculus. The sequence continues at coordinate 38,180,437 of NC_091443.1, forward strand.
TATATCCCCACTACATGACGCAGCCAACCAACTTCTCGGAATTTACCCAAGGGAGATTAAATTGGCAAAAAAAGAGCTAACTGCACCTCAATGTTTATTGCAGCTCAATTCACAATAGCTAAGACTTGGAATCAACCTAAATGTCCATCAACGGAAGACTGGATAAAGAAATTATGGGATATGTACTATATAGAATACTACACAGCAGTAAAAAAAAAAAAAAGAAAAAGAAAACCGGTCGTTTGCAACAAAATGAAGGAATCTGGAAAACATCACGCTGAGTGAAATAAGCCAGTCCCAAAGGGACAAATCTCATATGTTCTCCCTGATCGGTGACAACTAACCAAGCACCATAAAGGAAACCTGTTGAAGTGAAATGCACACTATGAGAAACAGTGACTTGATCAGCCCTTGTCCTGACTGTAGAGGAACAACTTACTATTTTATTATTTTTATTATTTTCTTTTCTACTTAATACCATTGGTTGAACTCTTTACTTAACACACAATTATTCTTAGGAGTTTAAAACCAACTGAAAATTGATCCCTGTTAAAAATAAGAGTGGGAATAAAGAGAGGGAGGAGATTTACAGTTTGGCACATGCTCACTTGGACTTACCCCTTAAGTGTAAAGCTAGAAACGTTGCATGGACTCCAAATCCCATTAAGTTGTCAGGTACTAATGCCATCTTACTAGTTAAAGTGATCAATTTAAGTTCAAAATTGATCATAAAGATAGGATTAAGTGTCAAAAGGATCATATAATAAGACCAGTGTCTGCTAATAATAATTGATAAAATTAAAAAGAGAGAACCACCCACAATGGGAAGCAGGATACCCAACAGACTCATAGAATGGCAATTTCCCTAATAAGCACTCTAGCCTCAGAATCAACCGTTACGTCATTCAGATACGGCTAAAAAGCTCATGAGAATTTCTCAGGCATGGAAAGCCAAGACACTCTGGCAAAAAATGATGTACATGAAAGATCTTTGTGAGTGAGATCCCAGGAGAAAGAATGGGACATCAAAGGAGGAGGTACCATTCTCTGAAGGGAGAAGAGAACTTCCACTTTGACTATGGCCTTGTCTAAATAAGGTTGGAGTTTGTGGACTCAAGAGGCTCCCATAGCCTTGGCAACTCATGACAAGAGCCTTGGGTGATTATTGACGTGATAAATAAGAGTATCAATTGTTTTTTTTTTTTTTATTTTTTTTTTTTGACAGGCAGAGTGGACAGTGAGAGAGAGAGAGACAGAGAGAAAGGTCTTCCTTTTTGCCGTTGGTTCACCCTCCAATGGCCGCCGCGGCCGGCGCGCTGCGGCCGGCGCACCGCGCTGATCCGATGGCAGGAGCCAGGAGCCAGGTGCTTTTCCTGGTCTCCCATGGGGTGCAGGGCCCAAGCACCTGGGCCATCCTCCACTGCACTCCCTGGCCACAGCAGAGGGCTGGCCTGGAAGAGGGGCAACCGGGACAGAATCCGGAGCCCCGACCGGGACTAGAACCCGGTGTGCCGGCGCCGCTAGGCGGAGGATTAGCCTAGTGAGCCGCGGCGCCGGCCCTCAATTGTTAAATCAACAACAGGAGACACTGTGCACTTACTCCCCATGTAGGATCTCTGTCCTTAATGTGTTGTACTATACGAATTAATGGTAAAACTAGTACTCAAACAGTACTTTATACTTTGTGTGTCTGTGAAGGTACAATCTGTTGAAATCTTTACTTAGTATATACTAAGTTGATCTTCTGCACATAAAGATAATTGAAAATGAATCTTAATGAAGAGTGGGATGGGAGAGGGAGTAGGAGATGGGATGGTTTGTGGGTGGAAGGGTGGTTATGGGGGGAAGAGCCGCTATAATCCAAAAGCTGTACTTTCGAAATTTATATTTATTTATTTATTTTAAAGATTTATTTATTTACTTGAAAGTCAGAGAATTCCAGAGAGAGAAGATGAGGCAGAGAGAGAGGTCTTCCCTCCATCCACTGGTTCAGTCCCCAGTTAGCCGCAATGGCCGAGCTGCGCCAATCTGAAGCCAGGAGCCAAGAGCTTCTTCCGGGTCTCCCAGGCAGGTGCAGGGGCCCAAGGACTTGAGCCAACTTATACTGCTATCTCAGGCCAACACAGAGAGCTGGATTGGAAGTAGAGCGCCAGGACTCTTGTACTTTTGAAATTTATATTGATTAAATAAAAGTTTTCTAAAAAATATAATGGATTAAATATGCTAAAAAAAGAAACAGAATAAAACTTTTGGATCCTAAGTAAGACTATCTAGAATTTAAAAGAGGAATCTACTGCCATTACACACAGCATAGATGAATCTCAAAATCAGTATGCAGAAAGAAGCCAGACAGAAAAGAGTACATATTACATGATTCTATTTATATAGCAATCTGGAAAATGCAGACGAACTTAGAGTGACAAAGAGCAGATCAATGGTTGCCTAGGACCAAGGGTGGAAGCTCAGATAAACTGGAAAGTAGCACAGTCTTTTGGTGGGGGAGAATAATGCTCTGGATCTTCATAATGGAGGACATCCACCCATCCAAATGCAATGAATTATATGCCTTAAGAAGAGATAATTTGTGTATATAAATTACATCTTAATAAAGTTGACTAAAACAAAAGCAAAACAGACAAAAAAATACAGTCAGTTGTCTGTGTCTGTGGGGGATTAGTTTTAGGATCCCTCATGCTCAAGTTCCTTACATAAAGTGAGTAGTATTCACAAATAACCTATGCACATCCTCCTGTATATTTTAAACATCTCCAAATTACCAATAATTCCTGATAAACAGTGAAACTGTGTAAATAGTTGTGATATGGTATTGTTTAGAATATAAGGAAAAAAAGTCAGAACATGTTTAGTGCAGTGCAGGCATTGTAGGCCTACCTATATATATATATATATATATTTTTTTTTTTTTTTTGACAGGCAGAGTGGACAGTGAGAGAGAAAGAGACAGAGAGAAAGGTCTTCCTTTTTGCCGTTGGTTCACCCTCCAATGGCCGCCGCGGCCAGCGCGCTGCGGCCGGCACACCGCGCTGATCCGATGGCAGGAGCCAGGAGCCAGGTGCTTTTCCTGGTCTCCCATGGGGTGCAGGGCCCAAGCACCTGGGCCATCCTCCACTGCACTCCCTGGCCACAGCAGAGGGCTGGCCTGGAAGAGGGGCAACTGGGACAGAATCCGGCGCCCCGACCGGGACTAGAACCCGGTGTGCCGGCGCCGCTAGGCGGAGGATTAGCCTAGTGAGCCGCGGCGCCGGCCGGCCTACCTATATTTTTAACCCATGAATTCATGAATGCAGAACCTGTGGATAGGAGCCAATTACATCTGAAAGTTAAACTCATCCTTGGTCTTTTCAGTTATGGGGCCAATAAATTTCATTTTTGCTCAAGCAAAAAAATTGAGGGTGTGGTTTTCTGACCCTCAAAACAAGAAAACACTATGATACAATTACATTCAGTTTACAGAATTTATCATGACAAGCAAATGTGCTAACATATTTCTGAAACAAAGTAAATAATGGCTGAAACAAAAGGGCTTCTATATGCTCAGTGACTCAGTTTCCTTTCTAAACAAAAAATACAATTCTCCAATAGTGCTATTTAACTGAGTTTTAATCTTTTCTAAGAATAGACTTCAACAATGTTTCTGAAGCCATTATTGTTTATGATCTATTACATAATGTTTTTCTAATCACTGCTTTAGTATTTTTTCTATTCACACATCTAACTGGACAAGAGAAAATATATAATTCTCCAAATAACATTATCAAACATTTAGATCGTTTTTCCACAACTTTTTTAAAAAAAAAAATGCTGTTTTAAAAAATGCTCATAAGGGCATAGCACTGTGGCATAGCAAGTAAAGTGCTACAGTGCTGGCACCCCAATATGGGTGCCAGTTCGAATTCCAGCTGCTTCACTTCCAATCCAGTTCCCTGCTAATGTGCCTGGGAAAGCAGTGGAAATGGTCCAAGTTCTTGGGCCCCTGCACCCATGTGGGAGACCCAGAAGAAGCTACAGGCTCCAGGTTTCAGATCGGCACAGCTCCGGCCATTGCAGCAAATTGGGGAGTGAACCAGTGGATGGAAGACCTCTCTCTCTGCCACTGCCTCTGCATCTCTGTAACTCTGCCTTTCAAATAAATAAATAAATCTTTTTTTAAAAAGTTTATGTTTTATCTACTTGAAAGACAGAGTACAGAGACAGATCTTCCATCTGCTGCTTCGCTCCCAAATGCCTGCAGCAGTGAGAGCTGTGCCAGGCTGAAGCCAGGAGCATGGAACTGCTTCTGGGTCTCCAACGTGGGTAGCAGGGTCCTAAGTCATGACCTTCTGCCTCCCTGGGTGCGTAACCACAGAGCTAGATCAGAACAGGATTGCTGGGACTGGTATCTGCACTCAGGATGCAGACATTCCAAATCGCTGCTTGATTTTCTGTGCCACAAAGCTTGCCACACTTACATAGTTTCAAATCAGTTTCTTTGGTTTTCTTCATGGTTCAGTAATCTTACTTTCTTATTTTAGTCTTATTTTCTTATTAAGTTTTACGATATCTTTTGGATCTTGAAATTTTCCATTTTTTCTTAAAGCTACATTTGGGCCGGCGCGGCGGCTCAATAGGCTAATCCTCTGCCTAGCGGCGCCGGCACACCAGGTTCTAGTCCCGGTCAGGGTGCCGGATTCTGTCCCGGTTGCCCCTCTTCCAGGCCAGCTCTCTGCTATGGCCCGGGAAGGTAGTGGAGGATGGCCCAAGTGCTTGGGCCCTGCACCCGCATGGGAGACCAGGAGAAGCACCTGGCTCCTGCCTTCGGATCAGCGCAGCACGCCGGCCATGGCGGCCATTGGAGGGTGAACCAACGGCAAAAGGAAGACCTTTCTCCCTGTCTCTCTCTCTCTCTCACTGTCCACTTTGCCTGTCCAAAAAAAAAAAAAAAAAAAAAAAAGCTACATTGGAAAATATCAGTTGCGGAGAAACAGGAGTTATAAAAAACAGCATTATTTTAAGAAACAAGACTGATAGTTTCAAAATTGAAAAAACTTGGCATTTTCTTAAATGCATAAAGAGGAAAACTTAGAAATAGGGAAGTTGAACATTTATGAAACAAATTTACCTATTAGATTTTCACTAGGGAAGTATAAATCTTATATAACAGAATAAAGTGAATATACATAAATTAGGCTGAAACTTAGGTCACTGATTTATAGTGCTACCTAATGGGAATTGCTAGCAGGACAAAACTGACACACCCAACGGAAATAGTATATCAGGTTTCATGATTTAAGCTGTGCAATTTGAGTTTCTGGAAACAAATGTACTAATAGCTCTAAAAGAATCTTTTCTCTATTTTACTTCCTCCTCAGTAGTCATAGAAAAGTAGAAAAAAGGGAAGATTTTAAATCAAATTATTACTTTATTGCTCAGTACAAAAAAGAATCTGATCAAAGCATCCTGATCCATGCTAATCTACATACACTATAGTAGTATTACAAGTCCTTGTTAACATATTTTACTTATTATATAATTTATGGCCCCTTAAAATAATTTACTACTTTTCTATGTTTAGAAAATCTTTTGCCTTTTCCTAAATGCTTTCATATTTTAAAAACTCAGTTGTTAGTAATTTTCCTTAAGGTACTGTCTGTAGCTGACCCTTCATCACTTAGATGGATGCCTCCATGAAAATTACTCAATTTTTGAATGGAATATTATTTTTTGCATTTTTAAGCAATTATACTAGTTAAATTTACTTTTTAATAATGCAATAGGTATATTGTCAGTTGTCTCCATTTGGAAAAATGTATTTGAAATCCATTGAGATACTGGGATTAGGACATACATATATGTGTTACCATCATGGAGTATTAAGTATGTTAAAATACTATTTAAATGTTTTTGTAAAGTCTGTTTTTGCTCTATGTATTTGGTGACTTACAATAAGCATTTAATTCTTTATTTGACTCAGTGATTTCTTTGTGATTTACCACACTAACAACTAGCAAAACTACTATCAAAGGATTAACAAATACCTAAAGAAAATAACACCTAGAATAGGGGTTATTAATTTGGGGTTCATGGATGGGCTTTAGGTAAGAATACACTCCTTGAAATTATATGCATACTTCTGTGCATGTTTGTGATTTTTTAAGAGAAAAGACAAAATTTGCATGGGCTTTTCAAAACAGTCTCATATATAAAATGTTAAGAAAAACACCCTAGTTATATGGAGAAGTAAATTTCAATTTCTTGTCAAAAGATGGAATTACTCCTTTTACATGTCAATCAGGCTTGACATTAACAGTAATCTCATAGACTGTCCTGCTACTACCACTATAAACAAGAATTTGAATGTAGAAAGAATCCATCACAGAGTAAATGACATGTGGGTGTGCCTACTGTACTAAAGAATTAAGAGGTTTCACAATAAAAAATACTAAAACAAACCAGAAAAAACCTCAAGCTTATTAAACTAAAGTTAGAAGGAATGTCACAAATTAAGAATAATAAAATTTATATAATATGTCATATGAATGCCATAAAGTAATAAGAAACGTAAAAATAATTATTTAAAAGGCATATGTCTATAAATTGGAAACAATTAAGTAATGATAGGTAAGTTGAAACATCAATCTATTTCCAAACCACTAGAGGCATAAATAAATCTAAAGATAAAGTTTACATTTGTAAATTTATAAAAATTTTTAAACTCATAAGAAATCACATTTGTAAATTTATTAAAAAATTAAAGTTAAAAGAATTCTTATAAAGCCAAAAAATTATAAAATACTGAAGACTGCTACAAGACAAACAAAAGAATACAAAATAATACATTTTATAACACATTATGCTCATGTAATTTTCTTGCACCTTCTATCAAAAAAGTATATGAATTTCAATTTTTTAGAACCTTCCTTCAATTATGAAAGAAAATACATTTCTGCAGTAAAATTTGACTGCTTTTCACCAACATTTTCTAGGCAGTGAACAAAAAGCAAAACACTTTTGAGAAAATATCTAATCACTATGATATCTGAACAGCTATGTTAAAGTAAAATTTATAGATTATATAAATTCTACATTACCTTATGCACATATATAAATTTATGTAGGGTAAAATGTATAAATAAGAGAAGAGAATTAAATGCTTGCAACAGAAAACAAAAGTGTAAAGTTTAGGTTTCTTTTTTTTTTTTGTACTATAAAAAAACCCAGCCATCATGAAGGCCTGTGCCATTCTTAGGCCACTTTCAGGCAGATTCTGAAAAGCTGGAAAGTAAACACAGGTGTTTTAAAACTAGAGCTGCTGTCACGGACAACCACAAACACCCTTAACTCTGATGTGGCAACGCCTCTTTCCCCGCCCTCTGTTTTTTAAAGCAATGCCAGAAAAGAAAATGTCAAATGTTTCACCTTTCAACACCTCAGAATAAGTAAGAGCTTAAAGTATTGTTTCGCAAATCTCTAGCAAATAGATCGTATTTTTTCAGTGCTTTTAAATGTAGCCAATTAAATATTAATTGCATAAAATAAAAATAACTTCTTAAAGAATTACTACCATACCAAACCTACATCCCCTCTGCTGCTATATTTTGTAGAAATTTCTTTGGTTTCTAAAAGCAAAATCTTTTGTTTGATCATATTTAGGTTGTTTATTAAGTTTACAAAAAAATAGGTGATTTTTTCCCATGGGAAGTTTAACTCACAAATCAGAAATAATAAGAATCTTAAAAAAGTTAGAGGTTTAATTAAAATATATGATACTCTTTAGAGAACTGTGTCTTAACAGGTACCTATAAAGAAATAAAAATTATCATTTTCAGTCAAAAACAAAGTAAAATAATTTCCAAATTGCTGCAAAATGTGGAACTTACATTCATAACTGTAATCAATAAAATATTAACCTAATCACTGTAATAGAATAAAATAGCCACAAAAAGCAGGCATAAAATTCATTCGGAATTGATGTAACTACCTAACTAGCAAATATATAAATTAAAGTTTGAATTCCTTAAATTTTAAAACAAATATTAAAATCAGGTGCTGTTAAGAGAATGGCCAAGTATTCTATCAGTTCCCAAATTAATTGTGGAGATTTGAGAAATTTTGCCCTACCCTCAGAATCTCATAAATAAGTCCTTTGTGCAATTCAAATAAGAACTATTCTGTGAAAACACATTGTGTATTTGGTTATTCATAAGATACTACAGTTTCCATATTGCTCTAAGCTCTTAATAAAAGGAGCTATCTGCATTATTTTTAAATGATAAAAGAAAAATCAACAGGAATATAAATTTCAAACAAATAATAATTTTATGTCAATATCCACGTTTCTTCAAAAATTTCCTCAGACATTTTATGATTTTCTCCCATATTACCTTTTTATAATGTGTGAAGCACTAATAGTAGAGCTGCATGATATTTGGCTAATCAGAGGCAATCAACTATAAATGAGAGAAAAGCAAATAAACGTTTATCTGCTCATTCAGATCCACCCATGCATTGCTTCATCTCACATGTGAAGGACATTATACAGCATTAAGAGACAAAATAATAATGTTCAGTTATGACATAAACCAGCAAACTAAAGAAATTCAGTATTAAGTTTGACAGTTTCTAACTGAGTCCACTGTACTTTGGTATTATTATACACACGGTACCTACAGACACAAAGGAGCGAGGTAAGGGCAGTGTGTCGGCCTTAAAGTTAATTTCCTTGCTTTTGTTGGTTTATATTACCATCTAATATTACGTAAACAATCTGTTTCTAGGCAATTTATTTCTTCCTCTGCCATGATGAGCTGAGTTCATTTGTACGCTAAATATCTTTCAGCATGTAAAAAATCCAGTTTAACAGCAAGTGCAGCAAAAGCTGATAAAGGAATGTCATTTAAAAATCAAGTTAACAAAAATATAAGACAAACTTTGCTTGATTTGAAAGGACACTATTATACTTTAAAATTTCTAAAAGGGGAAGATATTTAAAATAACTTATCAAAAACAAATAGTTCACCTTAGAATACTCAGGGGTTATTAGTAATTATTTCTTGATCTTTCTCAAGGTAATTAGCTAAATATTTATGGATCTAGATAAAAAGCACCATAAATTACTAAGTTAAATTACAGAATCTAGTAGTATAATAAATGAATTTCAAAGGGTCACACACAGTTAAAAGCTGACTATCATATAATAGAGAGAAAATACAATGGACAAATGCACTTTCTTTGGTCACTGTGATCATGACTTAATTTCATTAACCTCTTGTTCTAGTTAAAAAGAATAATCACTTTAGAATTTAAAATGAATAATTTATATAATAAACCAGTTAAAATAGTTACTTTTAGGAATGACAGAAATGTTGAGATATCTTTGAAGTAAAATGTACAAAAATGATTCTGGACTTAAAATAGCAAGTATAAAAAAGGAGTGAAGATTTAACTAGATAGTTATAAACCACAAACAATATAGGAAACAGGATACTAGACTATACTGGAAATACTTCCATGGACTACACTGTATGATTTTATGAAGTTATCAAGGAAGTAGAAGTAAGGTACTATAAATGCCATTGAAATCCAAATTTGGTTGTGCAAGATTCTACGTTAACATTTTCTAAACAAAAGGCTACAAGTTATCAAAACTTCCAGAGGCTTCCATTCATCTAAAAATATAGGATTTCTAACAAGATTGTGAAATGTAGTCTACATATATTTAATATAAATATGAAAGACTAAAAACTTTAGCAATGTGCTTTTTGTATTGAATTTAAATATTAAACAATATATTAAAGATCTTTAAAAATGTCTCTATGAGTCACTCGGCAAGAGTGATTTTCCAAGATGCCTTTTTTGTTTCAGTTAAAATTAAAATCCATGCTGTCTAATCCTTGGAGTCAATTTGTAATTAAGGGGATTTGATGAGAGACCAGGCACTGAATTAATGATAAAATTTAATATCTGTTTTAATGCATCAACATTACAGAAAAACTATCCAACACAGAACAACACAATAAAATCATTTTGTTATAGAGGGCAGACTATATCTATGTCAGTTTGTGAATGATAGATTTTTGAAAATAAGTGAGCATGATTAAGTTCTATAGATGCACTGAGAAGACTGATGTATCTGAAAATCAACACTCATGTTAAAAATACTATTAGAATAAAGATTTATTTGGTACCAAAAACAACATTGGTTTATGCGGTTACTTTTATTAAGAATTTCATATAATCTCCAATAAAAACTCAACTGTTTTCCATATCATGTCTCAAATCAGAAACATTGTGACTTACTAGCTAAAGTCAATAATTGTATTTGACAAACCAAAGTTTGTTTGCTTAAAATACATTTCTAGTTTGGAAAGTATAGCTTTTAAACATCCATGAAATTAAACATTATAGTGTTTAAATAAACACCTAGATCTTGCACTAGACTTTTCATAGTATTATTATGTCACAATTTATAAGAGAATTTAATGTGTCACCTTTTCAAGTCATTTTTTGGGGACAACTTCATGTAGAATTTTTTACTGCAAACAGCTAACACTGAAAGAGAAAAATTTCATTTGACCAAAATTGTCCATGTATCCTCATCCAATTTATCCTTAAAATGTCAAAAATGCACTAAAAAGACATAAATCTGGTAATGCCACCAAATACTGTCACCAGCATAATACAGAGATTGAGTAGAAAATTAAATATAAATAAAATTTAAAAGCACAGTTGGTATTGTTTTAAGAATAAAAACATTTGATAGACCTAAAAGAAAGCTGGGGAAGTATTTCATCCCTATTTTACTTTCCAAACATAAAGGCCACGTAGGGCAAGGTTTCAAATTCAGAGAAAGATATTCCAATTCAGTAGACTTTGGGACAGACCCAGATTTCTTATTTTTAAAATATTCTTTTGATGACTCTAATACATGTCTCAGTAATGAATATTTACCTGTAATCGTTACCAAACAACAATGAACTGGATCTCTCGAATGTATTGCTTTTAAGATGATCTAGGTTATTGTTCTCAACAATATATCATGAAAACTTGCTCCTCTACCAAAATTCTATAGGTCAGGATAAAAAGGAAGGAGATGATAAATGGGTGAGACCCAAAGGCAAGGAGAGTAGGAACGAAGGCACTCACTGTTGATGTGTCAAAGATAGGAAAGGCCTGGGAGGAAGACTTGGAGAACTGACAGTTCCTCATTTACTTTCAGGTCAGTGCTCATTTTCCAGCTAATACAATTTTATTCTACCATCCAAATTTCTCTCATGTTGACCGCAGACTAAAGTACTATCACCAAAATAAGTCAATATTAACTGGGTATAGGAAGATACAGGGCAGATATTTTAATCAGAGGAAATAGGTCCAATAACCAGGTGATGAAGACTATATTCTCCATTGTAATCACCTATACACTAGGGAGAAGCTATACACACAAGAGTTGTTTCAATATTTTGTATATGCTATTGAAAAGCTTCAGATATAAAAAATGCTCTGACATAAAGGACAAAGAAAATTAAATGTTACGTATTAAGAATTAAGATCTACAGGAACACCCCACCCCCCAAAAAAAAGATCATGTAGATATGTATTTATAGATAGGGATCTTCATAACAAAGGTAAGTTATTCCATTTTTGTATAACATTTTGTATAACATTTGTTATAATGTTGAGAAAAAAGCCAAGAATCACTGGCTTCAATTTGATATTCTAATGGAAGAGACTTGAGAACATAGCTGGTAGGAAAGAAGAAGGATATTAAAGGGAATGGGCAATTACAACAAAAGTCTATAGAATTTTGGCAGAGCTGCTGAAAATGTTCTAAAATTAGGTTGTAGTAACAGTTGAACAAATGTGTGGATATACTAAAAACACTGATATTATATTCTAAGTGAATTTTGTGGTTTATGAAATAAATATCAGTAATACTGAAATATCTCTCTCCCAAGAGAAAAAACTCTCCAGGAAACAAAAGCCAGTAGAAAACTTGGGAAAAACATTAACATATATACACATACACACACAAACACATAAACACATATACACATATACAGTCTTCATAGAATTCAGGGGAATGCATATTGTAAAAAAAAAAAAAAACTATGCCTGAATTTCAAAATAATTTGTATCAAAATAAACTTAACTTCAATTCAATTTTCCATGAACTTTTTGAAGTACATTTGTATGTGTGTGTATATATGTATATATATATTGTGTGTTTGCTTGTTTATTTATACTCTCATACATGCTTCCTCTAACACGTCTTGAACATATGAAAAAACTACATCCCAATTTTTTTTTTTTGACAGGCAGAGTGGACAGTGAGAGAGAAAGAGACAGAGAGAAAGGTCTTCCTTTGCCGTTGGTTCACCCTCCAATGGCCGCCGCGGCCAGCGCACCGCACTGATCCGATGGCAGGAGCCAGGTACTTCTCCTGGTCTCCCATGGGGTGCAGGGCCCAAGCACTTGGGCCATCCTCCACTGCACTCCCGGGCCATAGCAGAGAGCTGGCCTGGAAGAGGGGCAACCGGGACAGAATCTGGCGCCCCGACCGGGACTAGAACCCGGCGTGCCGGTGCCGCAAGGCGGAGGATTAGCCTAGTGAGCCGCGGCGCCGGCCCCAACATCCCAATTGACTTCTCATTAGAAATGCCCAAATCAAAACTAAACAAAAACTCCTCATGTAGTAAAAAATAAATAAAACTCTAGTTCTATTTCATTTCAGTTAAATAATATGAAAATTAAGCCAAATTGCCAGGATTCAGACCTGAAGTTCACCAAGTATTACTACCCCATAACACTGGTCAAGTCTATTAGCTCCATGTTCCTCAGTTTGTTTACCATAAAATAGGAATAGTTATACCATCTATTTCACAGGGTCACTTTGAGGCTCATATGCTTTTTTTTAAAAAAAGATATATTTATTTTATTTAAAGGTAGAGTTATATATAGAGAGGCAAAGATAGAAAGAGAGATCTTCCATCTGCTGGTTCACTCCCAAAATGGCTTCAATGGTCAGAGCTGAACCAGATTGGAGCAACGAGCAGGGAGCTTATTCTGGGTGTCCCACATGGGTACAGGGGCCCAAGCACTTGGGCCATCTTCTGCTGCTTTCCCAGGCACATTAGCAGAGATCTGGATCGGAAGTGAAGCATCAGGGACTTGAACAGGCACCCATATAGGATGCCGGTGCTGCAGGTGGCAGATTAACTTGCTATGCCACAGGGCTGGCTCCACACATGCTTTAATATAATAAAAGTGTTAAGAATATTACCTGGCACTTAGGGAGTGTCTTATGAAGGCAGACTATTATAAATATAATTGTAAAATTCCCAGGAAAACAATAACAAAGCAAATCCAACAGATTATTCAAGGAATTCTCAATATCAATAGCTCAGCAAAATTCGTTATATCTATTAACAAAAACTTGTGAAAACAGTTGTCAAAAGAAACTACTTAAATATGATACAATATGCTTTTCAAATTCTAACAGTAGATGGAAAGCTTTTTTCTGCCTAGGAAGCAAAAAGATAGAATAAACATCACTCTATGTTATCAATAAGAAAAACTGAGTAAAGTACAGTCATTACTTTTCATGAACCCATCAGACAGCCAACCTCACAAGGCAACCAAACACTGAGTTTCAAGGAGGGACTAGTCTCCCAGGAGAAAGGGAATGAATGGACTAGCTCACCTGGGCCACAGCCTGGGGGGAAAATGGGCCAGCCACCACTGAGTTTTTAGGAATATTTGACAAAAGGATACTTTATATTCACTCAAGGCTCTTTTACACAGATATCCACTGCCTATTCATGAGAAATACCAAGGACAGGGTAGGAGCTCAGAGACAGGTTCTCTAGGTAATGCAGGTAGGCAAGGGGTAAGGAAGAGATTGAGTGTAGTTATGGAAAAGGGCAAAAAATCACTTCTACCCAAAAGTGATATGCAGCTAAAAGAAGGGCAAAAACCACAGAGGACATAGGAAAAACTCAATGTTTGGGGAATGATTGAAGAAGAAACTCCTTCTAGCTCTGGGTGAGTGGCAGAAATAGATTTGGGCCCAAGATTCTATACCAATACCACTAGATAGCTTGTACCACTGAGAATGAAAATTCTCTCCTGTAGAAGACGTGCCATAGATAAAAACCAGAGTTTGTTAACTTGGAAAAGAATTCTGAGAAAAGCCTTGCTCCAAAGACCAAGTTACATGAGGACTCTCAAGTTTGAAGCAGAGAACTCCATCCCCGCAGCATCAGCCTGGAAATTATAATCTACTCCTGGGAGAAGGATAAGAGCATAGTGTGAGATACCTCTGACGTGCAAGCATAAAGGATCAATGAAAGAGCATGAACACTGAGGGACACCCTCCAGCACCTAAGATTCCATCCTGAACACAAGCCATCAGCCACCTGTAAGTAGAACAGTATAAAACCTATAACACACTAACAGCAATCACGTCAAAACCAAATATAGCTCAACTCAAGAGATGACCAAATCAATACTGAGACTAATGACCCAGTAGAGCCACTGTTGTAGTCACAATGACCAGCTTTCAATTAAAATATACGAGATACACACAAAGATAAATCAAAAGGAAACCAAAATAACATCAAAAGAAAAAGCAATCATAAAACCAGATTCAGAGATGACCTATAAAATTGAGTTTTCAAAATTATTAAGATAAAATAGAAAATTTCATGGAAAATTGAACAATTTTGAATCCTGTACATCAAAATAAGGTAAAAGACAGGGATATCCATTATTATAATTCATAGTAAAAATTAATTCGGCAGGCCTTAGAACAGTGAGAAGGAAAAGGGAGAGATTATTAAGATTTTTATATATCTGAACATAGTTTTCATTGTATATAATGGATATGAATAATTTTTACTAAGTTATTTTGAAATAATTCAATATATAACAGAAGTTACAAAAAAAGTACAGAGTTCCTGTGCAGTTTTCTTCTCCCAAATAATTTATCATTTTCAAAGTGATAATCCAGCTGTTCCCAATGCTAATCTTACTGAATATGTAACACACTATGTATTGCCCAAAATTAGAAAATTAACACTGATTCACTGCTACTAGCTCAAATATAGAACTTATCTGGATTGCACTCATTTTTCTGTTCACTCTTTCTGCTTTATTCTTTCCCTCCCTCCCTCTTAACCTCCATATCTCCCTTATTTCTTCCCACTCCCTACCTTCCCTCCTGGTATACAAGTCTGTGACATTTCAATATCACAATAGGAACACAGAAGTTTTATATCAGTATGAAGAAATTCCCTCCTATTACTTTTTAAACTGTTCATATCCTCCTTCCCAACCCAATTCTTAGTAACTACTGATCTGTTCTCATTATAATTTTGTCACTTTGAAATGGAGTTGTATGGATTTAACCCTCAGAAAATGGCTTTTTTTATACTGCACAATGCTCTTGAAATCCATCTAATTCATATGAGAATCCATAGGTTGTTCTTTTTATTGCTGAGTAATATTCCATTGTGTGGACATTTATCTACTTAGTCTGCGAAGTTCATGTGGCTTCTTTCTTGTCCCAGGAAATTTCAAATAGAGCTTCTATGAAAGCATGATTTAATTGGACATGAATTTCTATTTTTCTGAGATAAACACCCAGAAGTACAATTCCTGGGTTATACAATAATTTTTAGAAGGAACTGCAAAGCAGTCTTCCAGAATGGCTGAGCCATTCTATATTTCTCCCAGCAATGTATAAACGACTCCATTAATACATATCCTCTCAACATTATCAGTATTTCATTTTAGCCATCTAATAGGTGTGATGTTATCCCATTGTGGTTTTAAGTAACATGTAAATTTTCTAGATGAATTTAATTTTTTTAAGTTTTTAAGATTTCTGAGCACTTTTCTCATATATTTTGCTGCAGTAATCCTAGTATATGAATTTAAATATTCTCACTGATATTTAAGTACTCTAACTCTGGACAATCCATTCTTAAGAAATAATGTATGGAAGCCCCTTGAGTTCTCCGACTCTTATCTTGTTTAGACAAGGTCATAGTCAAAGTGGAGGTTCTCTCCTCCCTTCAGAGAAAGGTACCTCCTTCCTTGAAGACCTGTTCTTTCCACTGGGATCTCACTCACAGAGATCTTTCATTTAGGTTTTTTTTTTTTTTTTTGCCAGAGTGTCTTGGCTTTCCATGCCTGAAATACTCTCATGGGCTTTTCAGCCAGATCGGAATGCCTTTAGGGCTGATTCTGAGGCCAGAGTGCTGTTTAGGACATCCGCCATTCTATGAGTCTGCTGAGTATCTCGCTTGGAAACTCGCCTTGGAAACTCATGACTGGTGCATAGGGAGATTCCTGATGCCATAAACAGGAGTGTCAATTTGTAAAGTCAACAACAGGAGTCACTGTGCACTTACTCCTCATGTAGGATCTCTGTCCTTAGCGTGCTGTACATTGAGACTTAATGCTATAACGAGTACTCAAACAGTATATTTCACTTTGTGTTTCTATGGGGGTGCAAACTGTTGAAATCTTTACTTAATGTATACTAAACTGATCTTCTATAAAAAAAAAAGAAGAAATTATCAATTCCCAACTTGACTCTCACTGGGATTAAACATGACAATAGGTCTGATCTGATTTCATCATCATTTAAAAAATCATCTATTATTTTTCACTTTATATTTGTGTGGGAGCAAACTGTTGAAATCTTTACTTAATGTATGCTAAACTGATCTTCTATATATAAAGAGAATCGAAAATGAATCCTCATGTGAATGAAGGGGAGAGGGAGTGGGAAAGGGGAGGGATGCGGGTGGGAGGGACGTTATGGGGGGGAAGCCATTGTAATCCATAAGCCGTACTTTGGAAATATATATTCATTAAATAAAAGTTAAAAAATTAAATAAATATGAGGGGTCTTCAAAAAAAAAAAAAAGAAATAATGTATGGAGGGGCCAGTGTTGTGGCACAGCAGGTTAACACCCTGGCCTAAAGGGCCAGCATCCCATATGGGTAGCAGTTTGAGACCTGGCTGCTCCACTTCTGATCCAGCTCTCTGCTGTGGCCTGGGAAAGCAGTGGAGGATGGCCCAAATCCTTGGGCCCCTGCACCTGCATGGGGGACCTGGAAGAAGCTCCTGGCTTCTGGCTTCAGATCGGTGCAGCTCCGGCCTTTGTGGCCAATTGGGGAGTGAACCAGCGGAAGAAGACTCACTCACTCTCTCCTTCCCTCCCTCCCTCCCTCCCTCTCTCTCTCTCTCTCTCCTTCTTTCTCTTTTCCTCTCCTCTCTCTGTGTAACTCTGACTTTCAAATATATAGATAAATCTTTTAGAAAAAAAAAAGAAATAATGTACGGGGGTATGTACTGTAGTGTAGCGGAGAAAGCTGCCACCTGCAGTGCTGGCATCTCATATAAGGTGGA
Organism: Oryctolagus cuniculus; assembly: GCF_964237555.1. NCBI lineage: Eukaryota > Metazoa > Chordata > Mammalia > Lagomorpha > Leporidae > Oryctolagus > Oryctolagus cuniculus. The sequence goes on from NC_091443.1 coordinate 38,197,853, forward strand.
GGTTCAAGTTCTGGCTGCACCATTTCCAATCCAGCTCTCTGCAATGGCCTGGGGAAGCAGTAGAAGGGTCCTTGTACCCACATGGGAGATCCAGAAGAAGCTTCAGGCTCCTGGCTTCAGATTGGCTCAGCTTTGGCCATTGCAGTCATTTGGGGAGTGAACCTACTGGTTCGCTCTCTCTGTGCCTCTGCTTCTGTAACTCCACCTTCCCTTTCAAATAAATAAATCGTTTTTTTAAAAAAGAAAAGAAATAATGTATAGTCCTAAAAAATTATCTCTGATACAACATTTCTCAGAAAACTATTAAAAAATGTGCTTCATCAAAAGGAAAGAATAAATAAAGAAGTAATAGAGGACCCAGGAAATAGGGAATCATTATAGGAGAAATTAAGGAATCCACAAATGGCATTCAAAGCAAGTTTCAAAATCAATAATGTGGCTGGCGCTGCAGCTCACTAGGCTAATCCTCCACCTGCGGCACCGGCACCCTGGGTTCTAGTCCCGGTTGGGGTGCCGAATTCTGTCCTGGTTGCTCCTCTTCCAGTCCAGTTCTCTGCTGTGGCCCGGGAAGGCAGTGCCGAGGATGGCCCAAGTGCTTGGGCCCTGCACCCGCATGGGAGACCAGGAAGAAGCACCTGGCTCCTGGCTTCGGATCGGTGCAATGCATCGGCCGTAGTGGCCATTTGGAGGGTGAACCAATGGAAGGAAGACCTTTCTCTCTGTCTCTCTCTCTTATTATCTAACTCTGCCTGCAAAAAAAAAAAAAAAATGTGCTAGTCCTACAGAACAATGAGTCCAGATCCTCTTTAAAAATGTAATAATTTGGGGCTGGCACTGTGGCGTGGGCATATGGGCACCGGTTTGAGTCCTGGCTGCTCCACTTCCAACCCAGCTCTCTGCTATGGCCTGGGAAGGCAGTGGAAGATGGCCTGAGTCCTTGGGCCCCCTGTGTCCACGTGGGAGACATGGAAGAAACTCCTGGCTCCTGGCTTCGGATCAGCACAGCTCCAGCTGTTGCGGCCAATTGAAGAGTAAACCAGCGGACGGAGGACCTCTCTCTCTCTCTCTGCCACTCCTTTTCTTTCTGTGTAACTCTGACTTTCAAATAAATAAATTTTTTTAAAAAAGTAATACTTTTTTTTTTTGACAGGCAGAATGGACAGTGAGAGAGAGAGACAAAGGTCTTCCTTTGCTGTTGGTTTACCCTCCAATGGCTGCTGCAGCCGGCACACCGCGCTAATCTGAAGCCAGGAGCCAGGTGCTTCTCCTGGTCTCCCATGGGGTGCAGGGCCCAAGCACTTGGGCCATCCTCCACTGCCCTCCAGGGCCACAGCAGAGAGCTGGCCTGAAAGAGGGACAACCGGGACAGAATCTGGTGCCCCGATCAGGACTAGAACCCGGGGTGCCGTCGCCACAGGCGGAGGATTAGCCTATTGAGCCATGGTGCCGGCCAAAAAAGTAATACTTTTAGATAACTTCATGCATGCTGGTCACAGACAAGGGACTGTACTCAGGACAGCAAAAGGCATGAGCTTCATGGTTGCATTAGTTCCCTTTGCCCCATAAGTCACAAGGGAACCTGCAGAGGGGCTTGAGTGGACACTGCACACACAGGGCATTTGCACTAAATTTCTCTACATCTGGAGAACTCCAAGCTTAGGCAACTGAAATCTTTTATAATATACTTCAAGAAAGTCTGCCCAACCTTTGCCTAAGAGGAAGACATTACTTTAAGGTACTGGAAAGTAAACAAGTCTACCATCCCCTTTAAAAGGAGGCACTATCTTTACATTCCAAAGCTATTCACTAAAAGAATGCCCCCTAAAACCTACTGTGGAACAAAGGTTAGTGTCTCTGTAAGACATGTAGAAACATAAAAATCCCATGGGAAAATGGCCTCTTAATGTGGTTAATTTAGGGGATGAAAATAAGTTTTTTAAAAAATTGAACAGAGAATATGGAAGACCTCTCTCTCTCTCACTCTGTGCCTCTGCCTCTCTGTAACTTTTCCTTTCAAATAAATAAATAAATATTTAAAAAAAAGAATCAGGAGGTCATCAATTCAGAATATTTTACAAATATATATTATTGAATAAACAAGTAAAACTATGACTAAGCACTACAAATTCATAAAAATCATGTTATTTTCTAATTTGAAGGATCATGAATGTTATCTAACTCCCTCTTTGAAGACTTAAAATGACTTGACAAAGACTATTTGTTCATGGCAGGCCAAATACAAGAAAACAATGTTATTACTACCATATCATATGAAGCACTGGTATATTGTATCATACTTTATAAATATATTGACATACTTTTATCAACTGAAGCAATATCCCTGCCCTGATTATCTGACAAGTTAGAGAGCCAATACACACAGCATTTAACTGAATTTCCCATGTCAGACAACTGGTAAGTTGGAATAAGTTCAAAAATCTATTACTGATTTATCGGGTTCTAGGAGTTCCTGAAGGTGAGGAAAGAGGGAAAGGATTAGAAAGCAATTTTAGTGAAATAATAACAGAAAAAGTTCCTTAATTTAGAGAAAGAAAGGGATATCCAAGTACAGGAAGCACATAGAACTCTTAACAGACATGACCACAAAAGATGTTCACCATGACACATTGTAATCAAATTCTCCACAGTAAAACACAAAGAGAAGATTCTAAAATGTGCAGAAGAGAAATTCCAGATTACTTTCAGAGGATCTCCAATTAGACTCACGGCAGACTTCTCATCAGAAACCCTATAGGCCAAGAGAGAATGGTGAGATATAGTCCAAGCTGTCAACCCAGAATGCTATACCCTGCAAAGCTCTCATTTATGAACAAAGGTGAAATAAAGACTTTCCATGACAAACAGAAACTGAAAGAATTTTTCATCACCTGTCCAGCCCTGCAGAAGATACTTAAGGATGAGCTACACACAGAAAAACAGAAACATTGTCATCACTACAGAAGAAGGTGGAAGAAGGAAAGCTTCCAGTAAAAGTACAAAGGAAATCCAAGTAAAAATGAGAATATTTATGGAAAATTGGCATGACAAAGCCATTACTTATCAATAGTAACCTTGAATGTAAAAGGCCTTAACTCTCCAGTTAAAAGACACAGACTGGCTGAATGGAATCAAAAACAAAGCCCATATATTTGCTGCCTACAAGAAACACATCTCACCAACAAAGATGCACACAGACTGAAAGAGAAAGGATGGAAAAAGATATTCCATGCCAACAGAAACTAAAAAAGAGCTTGTGTATCCATTCTAATATCAGACAAAATAGACTTTAACACACAAAAACTGTTAAAAGAGTCAAAGAAGGGCACTATGTAATGATTAAGGGATCAATTCAACAGGAACATGTGAATATTATAAATGTATATGCACCTGGGTATTTAAAAGACATAGACTGAAATACAACAGTAATGGTGGATTTCACTGCCCCAATTTCAGCAATGGACAGATCAACCAGATGAAAATCAGCAAGGAAATAGCAGATTTATATGACACTATAGACCAAATGGACCTAACAGATGTCTACAGAACTTTTCATCCTACAGTTGCAGAATGCACATTCATCTCACTTGTGCATGGTACCTTCTCTAGGACTGACTACATGCTAGGCTATAAATCAAGTCTCAGCAAATTAAAAAAAAAATCATACCATGCATCTTCTCTGGACACCAGCAAATGAAGCTGGAAATCATCATCTCTAGAGCATATGCAAACACATGGGGACTGAACAACATGCTCCTGAATGAACAGTGGGTCATAGAAGAAATCGATAGAGAAATAAAAAAAAATTTCTGGATACAAATGAAGACAACAATATAACATATCAAAAGTTATAGGATACAGCAAAAGCAGTGTTAAGAGGAAAATTTATAGCAACTGGTGTCTATATCAAGAAATTGGAAAGGCACCAAATAAATGAGCTATTGATGTATCTCAAGGATCTAGAAAAACAACAGCAAACCAAACCCAAAACTAGTAGGAGAAAAGAAATAAGTAAAATCAGAGAAGAAATCAACAAATTGAAAGCAAAAAAAATTACAAAAAATCAACAAAATGAAGAGCTGTTTTTTTGAAAAAATAAACAAAATTGACACACCAATGGCCCAACTAACCAAAACAAAGGAGCGAGAAGATACATCACATCAACAAACTGAAGAACAAAAACCATATGATTATCTCAATAGATACAGAGAAAGCATTTGATAAAATACAACACCCTTTCATGATGAAAACTCAAAGCAAACTGGTATAGAAGTAATCTTCCTCAACACAATCAAAGTAATTTATGACAAACACATGGCCAGCATCCTATTGAATGTGGAAAATTTGGAAGCATTCCCACTGAAATCTGGAACCAAAGATGCCCACTTTTGCCACTGCTATTCAATATAGTCCTGGAAGTTTTAGCCAGAGCCATTGGGCAAGAAACAGAAATCAAAGGGATTAAAATTGGGAATGAGGAAGTCAAACTATCCCTATTTGCAAATGACATGATTCTATATAAAGGGGATTCAAAAGACTCCACCAAGGGGACGATGCTGTGGCTTAGTGGGTAAAGCCACTGCCTGCAGTGCAGGCATCCCATATGGCCAGCGGTTCAGGTCCTGGCTGCTCCACTTCTGATCCAGCTCTCTGCTGTGGCCTGGGAAAGCAGTAGAAGATGGCCTAAGTCTTTGGGCCCCTACACCCATGTGGGAAAACCAGGAGGAAACTCCTGGCTCCTGGCTTCGGATCAGTGCAGCTCCGGCTGTTGCGACCAATTAGAGAGTGAACCAGCAGATGGAAGACCTCTCTCTCTTTGCATCTCCTTCTTTCTCTGTGTAACTCTGACTTTCAAATAAATAAATAAAATAAATATTTCAAAAAAAAAGACTCCACCAAGAGACTACTGGAACTCATGGAAGAGTCTGGTAACATAGCAGGATATAAAATCAAAACACAAAAATCAACAGCCTTTATATACACAATGACACAACTGAAAAAAGAACTAAGATCAATCCCATCCACAGCAGCGACAACAACAAAAATACCTTGGAATAATTTAACCAAGGATGTCAAGGATCTCTACGATGAAAATTACAAAAACATTAAAGAAAGAAATAGAAGACACAAAAAAAATGGAAAAATCTTCCATGTTCATGGATTGGAAGAATCAATATCATCAAAATATCCATTCTTCCAAAAGAAATCTATGGATTCAAGGTAATACCAATCAAATACCAAAGACATTTTCAGATCTAGAAAAAAATGATGCTGAAATTCATATGGAAACACATGAAAACTAAAATAGGTAAAGCAATATTATACAACAAAAACTAAGCTGGAGGTATCATAATACCAGATTTCAAGACATACCACAAGGCAGTTATAATCAAAACAGCCTGGTACCGGTACAAAAACAAATGGATAGACCATTGGAAGAGTATAGAAATCCCAGAAATCAATCCAAACATCTATGAACAACTTATATTTGACCAAGGAGCTAAAACCAACAATCTCTTCAACAAATAGTGCTGGGAAAACTGGATTTCCAAATGCAGCAATACGAAGAAGGACTGCTACCTTAACTTCACATGAAAATCCATTTAAAATGGATTAAAGACCTAAATCTATGACCTGATCCATCAAATTATTACAGAACTTTGGGGAAACCCTCCAAGACATTGGCATAGGCAAAGAATTCTTGGAAAAGACCCCAGAGGTACAGGCAGTCAAAGCCAAAATTAACAAATGGGATTATATCAAATTGTGAAGTTTTTGTACTGCAAAAGAAACACTCAGCAAAGTGAAGAGGCAACCAACAGAATGGGAGAAATTATCTATGAACAATATAACTGATAAAAGATTAATAACCAGAATACAGAAAGAGATGAAGAAACTCAACAAAAACAAAACAAACAACCCAATTAAGAAATGGACCAAGTACTTAAACAGGCATTTTTCCAAAGAGGAAATCCAAATGGCCAGCACACACATGAGAAAATGCTCAGGATCACTAGCCATCAGGGAAATGCAAATCAAAACCACAATGAGGTTTCACCTCACCCCAGTTAAAATGGCTTTCATACAGAAATCAACAAACAACAAAAGCTGGCGAGGATGTGGGGGAAAAGTTACCCTAATCCACTGTTTGTGGGAATGTAAACTGATAAAACCACTATGGAAATCAGTTTGGAGATATCTCAGAAATCTGAATACAGACCTACCATATGATTCAGCTGTTCCACTCCTTTAAATTTACCCAAGGGAAATGAAATCAAAAATTAAAAGAGGTATCTGCACCCCAAGTTTACTGCAGCTCAAATCAAATCACAAGAGGGAAAACAAAAAAAAACCCCTAAATTCCCATCAACTGAAGAATGGATAAAGAAATTATGGGATATATACACTATAGAACACTATACAGCTGTAAAAAATGAAATCCAGTAATTTGCAACAAAATGGATGAATCTGGTAAAGACTGTACTTAATAAAATACTCTATATCCAAAGGGACAAATACCATATGTTCTCCTTTATCTGTGATAACTAATAGAGAACCTAAAAGGAAATCCGTAGAAGTGAAAGTGACATTTTGAAAAGTAATAACTTGAACAGCCCTTGTCTTGAATGTCAAGGAACAGGTTGTTTTTTTTTTTTCTTTATGGAGAATGGGTTTGGGAATGGGAGAGGGAGGAGGAGGTGGAGTTGGAGTGGGGGCAGGCGGGTGTGTATGATGGGAAGATGAAATTTGTATTCATTAAATAAACACTTTCTTTGGTAAAAAAAAATAAAGTTAATTGAAAATGAAAAAAAATCTATTATTGGGTTATATACTAGAAAATAATACCAATCCATACCTACTAAAAGGCTACATGTCTGGGTAAATGACAGACTGGCTGCTATAGACAAAAGAATAATAACTCATCTCAATATACAATTTCATCTTCAGAAATCATATTATTTACTATCAAGTTCGATGAGTATTTGCTATTTACTCAGCCTCTTAAAAGAGCTTATTCTATAGTGAACTCTTAACAGCAAAAAACCAACAGATCTTCCACCAATTTTTTTTTTTGACAGGCAGAGTTAGACAGTGAGAGAGAGAGAGAGAGAAAGGTCTTCCTTTTTCTGTTGGTTCACTCCTCAAATGGCTGCTATGGCAGGCATGCTGCGCCAATCCGAAGCCAGGAGCCAGGTGTTTCCTCCTGGTCTCCCATGTGGGTGCAGGGCCCAAGCACTTGGGCCATCTTCCACTGCCTTCCCGGGTCACAGCAGAGAGCTGGACTGGAAGAGGAACAACCAGGACAGAATCCAGTACCCCAACCGGGACTAAAACCCAGGGTGCCAGCGCTGCAGGCGGAGGATTAGCCAAGTGAGCCGCGGTGCTGGCCCACCAATTTTTTTTTAAAGATTTATTTTATTTATTTGAAAGAGTTACAGAAAGAGGTAGAGCCAGAAAAATAGAGATAGGTCTTCCATTCCGCTGATTCACTCCCTAAATCATCACAATGGCTGATCCGAAGCCAGGAGCCAGGAGCTTCTTCTGGGTCTCCCATGTGCATGCAGGGGCCCAAGGACTTGGGCCACCTTCTGCTGGGGTTGGAAGAGAAGTAGCTAAGACTCTAACTGGCAACCATATAGAATGCAGGTGCTTCAGGATGGGGCTTTAACTTGCTGCACCACAGCACCAGTCTCCCACCAATATTTAGAAGACAACAGTGTAAATCAGAATACCTGATAGTATATTGTTCAATGTATAACCCAAGAAATTTTAGCACAAATTAGAAATCTACCTACAGAATTTTAACTGGTCACAGGTAGTGGTTATTAAGCCAACATTATACCATAATGCTTCCATGTCATCCATGTTTTGAACACAGTAGATATCAAAATTGTTGACTTCAACTAGAATGAATTAAAACTGATATTTCCATCTTAAAAACTTACTAAGTATATGATATGATTTAACAATGTTCTTTAGCCATATCTTTTTATTGCTTATATCAGGAAATCATTCAAAATATCAATATTTCCTTATACTGCTGAAAATCTAAGACTCAATGAAGATTTTTGAGTAGCAAAATGACATCTTTTAGAATGAAAGTTTTAGAATGAGAGTTGATGGCAGTGTGACAAATGATCAGAAAGGTGAGAAACTGAAGGGTTAAAAAATTACAAGAGTACTATCACCTAGATCATGGTCTTAACATAGGTCAGATAATAAATTTGAGAGAAATATAGGAAAGAAAGAACTACTGCATAAGTGACAGGACTGGGTGCTGAACTGTCGCTCCCCCATTTGCAGAGGAACAACACCAGACCCTGCGCTGTTCTTTTGTCTGCTCGGCCCTTCCTGGGTTTGCTGCCATTCCCTCACTCGCAGAGGAACGACACCGTCCCAGGTTAGCTGCCGCCCACCCCCACCCCGCCTCCGCAGAGGGGCGGCACCCCTGCCACTTTCCCCGCTTGTGCGGAGGAGCAGCACACCGCCAGTCGGCTCTCTCAGGGGTTGCTCAGATGTTCCTCAGATGCTCCTGGTGCATGTTGTCTCTCTCCTCCTTTATAGTCCTCTTCCACCAATCCCAACTCTGCTACCCACACGCCGAGCACGCTGCTCTCCTCCAATCAGGAGCAGGATCAGCTCCTGCAGCTTATCAGTCAAATTGGCGAGGCAGCTGTGTGGAAGTTGTTTACTCCTCCCCAGCGCCATATTGTGGGAGATCAGATGCATAGAATTAGTCCTAGTTCCAGTAATTTAGTGTAGTCTCAGTTGCTCCCCACACTGAACTGCTTTATGGTAGGTGAAAACTTCAAGGATAAGAATATTATGTCAATTATTTACCTATATTTCTAGGAGGATGGTGGTATCACTAATGAATAGATGTTAACTGATCTATATGGCAGTTAATAATAGAAAACTATTAAGAATGACTTAGGGGCCAGCACTGTGGCACAGTAGGTTAATCTTCCGCCTGCAGTGCCAGCATCCTATATGGGTGCCAGTTTTAGTCCCGGCTGCTCCACTTCCAATCCAGCTCTCTGCTATGGCCTGGGAAAGCAGTATAAGATGGCCCAAGTGCTTAGGCCTGTGCACCCATGTGGGAAACTCGGAAGAAGTTCCTGGCTTCTGGCTTTGGATCAGCATAGCTCTAGTCATTGAGAGAATTTGGGGAGTGAACCAGTGGATGGAAGACCTTTCCTTCTGTCTCTCCCTCTCATTGACTGTAACTCTACCTCTCAAATAAATTAATTAAAACAAGAATGACTTAAAATGTAGGTCTGCACTGTCTTGCCAAAAAACAAGCTAAGACATAAACGCTTAAAGTTTGAGTAGCTCACTGGGTCAGGGGCTCAGAGATGCTAGAACCAGCTTTCTTTGGTCTTTTTTTCATGACTATAAAATGGCTGCTGCAATTCTAGACAGTAGGTAAGTGTTCAAGGTTAATATGAAGGGAATAAGGAATGCACTTACTTCATCGGCCCTTATTATAGGAAAACAAAACCTTTTCCTGAGATACTCTTCTTTCTTCTATTCCTGCTGTAGACTACTATGTCTAATTAGCAAAAAAAAAAAAAAAGCCTGAGAAAGTATTGAACTTTTATAGCTTCTATATCAAAGGCATGCAAAGCAGAATATGACTGGAAATAAACGTTGAGTTATATAGTGGTTGGCTTTTTCCCAGGGAGAAGAGTTATATAGTCAAAAAATTGGCATTTGGTTTCAAATTTGCTGAGGTTAAGCAGACATTAGGGCAGATGTGAAAGTCATTATGACATAAACAATAGGCAATGTTATGAAAATGGGTGAAATTTAGAAGACATGAGGTAATAAGAAAAGAAATATCTGGGGCTGGCATTGAGGCATACCTAGTTAAGTTGTTGCCTGCGATGCTGGCATCCCATATGGGCATCAGTTCAAGTCCTGGCTGCTTCACTTCTGATCCAGCTCCCTGCTAATGAGCCTGGGAAAGCAGCAGAAGATGGCCTAAGTGCTTGGGGTCACTACCACCCACATGGGAGACTTGGATGGAATTCCAGGCTCCTAACTGGCCATTGCAGCCATCTGGGGAGTGAACTAGCAGTTGGAAGGCACCTCTCCCTCTCTCTTTCTGTAACTCTGCCTGTCAAATAGATAAATAAACCTTTTAAAAAAAACTTACCCAATGAAGATATGAAGCAACAGGAATTATCATTAGTGGGAATATAGATGGAGTCAGTCAAAAGGGGATTGGAAGGAATAAATAGGTAGAACACAGAGGATTTAGGGGACAGTGAAAATGTTGTGTATATTCCAAAAATATCAATATCTTTCAAAAATATCTGTATATTTTAGATAATATGTATTAGAGGCTTGTAACTTTCTGAGTTCACAAATGGTATGAGAAAGAATGATTTTCAGCGGAATTATATTGAAGAATTTAGTAAATGTGGGAGGTTAAAGATGTGTAGTACAAAGGTAAGTTTTATAATAAAAAAAGAAAAAAAGTCAGTGTATATGAAATTACTTGTTTGGTGTCAGAATATTCATGGCTAATCTAAATTTATCTTAAAAACATCAAATGTCCAAAAATGTATTCAGGAAACCAATTTCTGAAAATAAGTGAATCCTTAAATGGGATTTTTTTTTTTTGGACAGGCAGAGTTAGATAATAAGAGAGAGAGACAGAGAGAAAGGTCTTCCTTTTTCCCTTGGTTCACCCCCCAATGGCCGCTACGGCTGGTGTGCTGTGCCAATCCGAAGCCAGGCGCCAGGTCCCTCCTCCTGGTCTGGTCTCCCATGCAGGTTCAGGGCGGAAGCACTTGGGCCATCCTCCACTGCCTTCCTGGGCCACAGCAGAGAACTGGACTGGAGGAGGAGCAACCAGGACAGAATCCGGCGCCCCAACCGGGACTGGAACCCAGGGTGCCAGCGCCACAGGCGGAGGATTAGCCAAGTGAGCCGCGGTGCTGGTCTAAATGGGATTTTTTTTAAAGTTAACTTTCAAACTATATACTATTGGCAGTATAATTCAGTACCTCACCCAACAGGTACCAGTGTGCTTTACTTTATTTATAGGGAAAAACTGAAAACATAGAAGTAGGAGAAACAGTGCTATGGCTGGTGGATTTAGCTAGTATAATTCCATGCTATTCCAAAACAATTTTTATAAAAAATCACCAAAAATGTAATCTTCCGTTGCTAGATAAAAAATAATATACAGGGGCAGACATTTCACCTAACAGCTAAGAGGCCTGCACAGAGTATCTGATGGCTTGGATTTGAGTCCTAGCTCCAGCCCCTGATTCCAGGTTCCTATTAATACAAATCCTGGGAGGCATCAGGTGATCGCTCAGGGTCCCTGGCAAACACACAGGAGACCTGGATTGAGTTCCCATCCCAGCCTGGGAAGTGAACCAGCAGATGGGAGGTTGCTCTCTCAGTATATCTGTCTCTCCCTGCTTTCAAATACATAAAACAAATAAAAAATTAGAAAACAAATTCCTAATGCTCATTTATACACTAACCAAATATTAAATCAGTTAAGAAACAAAAAGTGGTACTTCTACTCGGTTTATAAAAGTTAAGCATACTGGTCAGTAGCCTGTCTCCTTTGAGACAGTCTACTACCCATATAGCTTGAGTGGCTTTTCATAACTTATATGACAACTTAAAGATATATAATATCATAAAAGATACAAAAAAGCACCAAATATAGAACAAAAATTCCGAAAGATAAGAATAGTTTTTAAAAACAACTTAGAATAAACCAGATATATTTAAAATGGCCCAATTTTCATAATAAATTGAACATTTTCTCATAAAATGATTCAAAGGTAATGTTATCAAAGAAAGATTTTTAATTAATTTATTTATTTGAAGGCAGAAAGAGAGAGCGAGAGGAGATCTTCCATTCACTGGGTGACTCCCCAGAGGGCCTCAATACTCAAGACTGGGCCAGCCTGAAACCAGAAGCCTGGAACTTCTTACAAGTCTCCCACATGGATAGCAGTGGCATTCCCAGCCTCATTAGCAGGGAGCTGGATTGGAAATGGAAGAACTAGGACTCAAACCAGTGCCATGTAGGATGCTGGTATTGAAGGTGGCAGTTTAACCCATTGAGCCATAATGCCAGTCCCAAGATATTTTTAGAAGAACTGAAATGAATACAGGAGTTAAGAAAGAACGACTTGATGAGCAAGTCTTTGAAAACTAATTCTTCCTCCCATTGTTCCCCTATTAAGGCTTAAGCTGCCTTAGTTAATGGATAAAGTTGGGAAGGCTTAAAAGATGCCAGAAAAATATGTTTTTTCACAAAAAGATGAACGAGAAAAGATTTTAATATAGTTAATACCCATATATTACTTTAAATTACATTATCTACAGTTTACAAAGTGTGGGGAGCAACCCGGACTGGACTAAGTTACTGGAATTAAGACTTATTCTATGCATCTGCTCTCCCACAATATGGCGCTGAGAAGGGAGAAACAGCTTCTACACAGCTGCCTGCAGTTCAACCAATAAACAGCAGGACCTGCTCCTGATTGGAGGAGGGCAGCGTACTCGGCGTGTGGGTAGCAGAGTTGGGATTGGTGGAAGAGGACTATAAAGGAGGAGAGAGACGGCATGCACCAGGAACATCTAAGGGGAACACCTGTGCAGCCCTCGAGAGAGCCGGCCGGCGGTGTGCCGCTCCCCCGCGGAAGTGGGGAATGTGGCAGGGGGAACCGCCCTTCCACGGAGGTGGAAGGGACGATAGCCAACCCGGGAAGGACCAGCAGCCAACCCGAGAAGGACCAGCAACAAACCCGGGGAGGGCCGAGCAGACGAAAGAACAGCGCAGGGTCCTGTGTCGTTCCTCCGCGAAGAGGGGGAGCGACACAAAGTATTTTTTAATTGTGTTTGGTTTTTGTTTTGAACATTCAAGTCTTTTTTTTGCCTACTGATTTCCTTCTAATTTGAATAGCTTTTTATAAATCTGCATCTCTATCTCATAAACAGCAACTTCTATTTAATTAAATTTAACTTAAACCCACAACCCAAATTGAAGAAAAAAAGGTCATGTGATGACTACACATTTAACAAATTAGAATTTTTATTTTATGTCATTTTTTTAAGTGGAAATAGCCAATCACATTGAGTACATGGACTATGCCCCCTAACACTGATCATAAATTAGCATACATTAAGGAAGCTGCCTTTAAAACAATGTTGTTTGTCATTTTCAAGTATATGTTTTTAAAATTAATATACTTTATTTTCGCCAGTAATAAATTCCTTAAAGGAACTAAAAATAATCACTAAAATCTGTAATTCTTTCCTTTTTCATTTATCTTTCTGGCCTATATATAAATTCAATACAAAAGAAGAAAAAATACATTAATCAATATTAATACGTTATTATATGCCCAACACTAGGAATTTAAACATGAAGCTCAACATATTTTGCAGAAATACCTAACTATCACTAAACTGCATACATTTTGGACAGATTAAAAATATTTTCCACAACAAGAGGTCAGCATTTTTATCAATTTTGATACCTGAATTTTCTCAACTCTGGCTTAGTGACTTACACTGCTAATGCTCTGGGATTTCTCTACAATCGACAGTAAAGCAGACATATTTAAGACAACAGAAGCATACAATTTTCTTACTTCATAATAAAAGCAATGATAATCTTTTCTGTTCACCATGGATTTATTCTCAACCCATTCATGAGAATGCAAGCACCTTGAGGGTAAAGAACACAATGGAACACATGAACTATACTAGGAAGTGGGGCAAGGACAAACATCATAATGGGAAGTTACAAGTATCTTCAAAAGTACATATGATTAGAAGTTGGAACAATGTCTTTTTTTCATGTCCTAGATCTACATTACACTGAGATATTAAGAAATCCTTTCTTCACTTATTTCAAGTCCTAGTTGAATGTAATATCTTTTTCTTCTGTTGTTATAGTCTAAATACTCCTTCAAATTTGCAAAATAGTTAAAATGTCTTTCAAGAATATCAGCTCAATGCATTATTAATATTACAAGTCACTTTAAAATTATTATAATGAATATCAATGAAGAAAAGGCCCATGATTTAATTATTTCTTCGTTTAGTGTGGGCACTTTTTATTAGCTATAAAAGATATTAACAGAAAAGCAGAAAAGGAATGAACAAGTACTCAAAGTTATTAATATATCACCACTAAAAATTCCAAAAATATGTTGTTTTCATGTACGCATACATGAAATAAAATAATACCATAACAGAAGGGTGCTGTATCTGTGTTTAAAGAAGGGGTTGTTGGCAAACACCACAGCTCACTTCTGCTGAAATGTACACAACTGATATATGCAGCACCAAAGGCTGGCACCAAGGGCTTACAACCTTAATTTGCCTGCAAGAAGGAACGGAGATTTACCTTCAGAGCACGTTCTTGATTGTTTTCAGCAGTCAGATGTCTCATGTTGTTTGCTGAAGTCTGGTTCTGCTTTTTCAGATGATGAAGCTCCTGCTCTAGCCGTTTGCACTGCCACAGGGGAAGAATCACATTAAGTAAAGGAGTTATAGCATTTTTTTTCCCACCAAGCCACATGAATTAATGTAAATAATACCATTGTATTCTCTAAAAGACAAGGACTTTTTTTTGCAACAAGAAAGATGAGTAAAACAATTGTTGAATTGTTGAACACAAATAAAAAAAAATGTTTACAGCACTCTGGTAAATTCAATTATATTTTCAGTTTTTCATTAGTCTGTTATGACAAAAATATGTATTATATGAAATTACTGTCACATTATACTCAAAACTTCTTTCTTCATTAACAAATGGTTCTATATATATATATATATATATGTATATATCTATCTGTTGGTTGAATCAAAGCATGCTTCTAAAAATCACATTGGATCCTAAGTAAACTATATTATGGCATTCTATGATCCATATTTATTAATTTTTAAAATTAAAATATACATTAGAAGACATTTCAGATTTGAAATATTTTACACAATTACAGAGTCAGATATCCTGCAAATCAGTACAATATGAAGAGGCATGGGAGACTGGCTAAAAGAATAAGGTACTAAACTCATGTTTTAGGAAAAGGTTAAAAAATCACCCTTAATTTATCTAGTTTTAACTTAGGAAGTTAAAATAACAATAAGTGCACATATTGATTAAAGAGATGGACAAAGATGTTTCTTGGTTATTTGAAAAATAGCTAGTTGCTATAACGAATCGAAATCATTAGTTATTATGATGCAATCAAGATGCAACTGTATTCCAAATTGGCATTTCTTATTATTCTGAAATTGATTTCTTCTGCCTCTGATCTTTATAATATCATGTAGTCAGTATCAGAATTTCCAAAACTTTGAATAAAGAAATCTTTTCCAAAGAAAATCTTACCAGACTCTTCATATTGACTTAGATCACAAGATATTTATAAACAATTTGAGTATACATACCTCATGCACACATAATTATAAAACCAAAGAAAACTTACAAATTAAATTAGGACCACAAATCAAGACCTTTGAAATTATAAAAATTTAATCTATCAGGTAATTTTGTTAAAGCTACATTTTACAAACATAAGAATACATCAGAAAGTTCATGAAAATGTAATTAAAAGATAAATTTATTTTGGTACAAAAATTTTGAAATCTATGAATTGACTAATTTAGTGATAGATCCTTTTATAGTGTCATGTCTATTTCAACATGTGCTATGTGACATCTTATTTCACCCACACATTTAAAAAATTATACAAAAGTGTTGTGAAACATATCATTGGCCCCTATTTGGAGGAGACAAGGATTTACACATTAAAATGTCATCTTTTTAGTCAATAACAATTGAAATACTTGCTAATAATGAAATAAAAATAAAAATGTTTAGAGAAGACTCAAACCATGAACCATGAAAATGAATAAAACACAGCAGTTGGTATCACAATCTAGTAGAGATACCCTCTACTAGAATAGTCCTGGAACATGTTCAATTTTAATACAGAACTATTACGACAAGTACAAAAATATAATGACTAAATATAAGCTAAGAGGGCTCAAAGGGAAGGTAGATGGTTTTGGCTATGAGAGGAAAATAATGTTTCATGGAGCAGATGACATCTGAATTTGGATTGTTTTGATTACTGAATTTTGTAAACTGAAATTGGAGGAAAAATAATAGAGGAGAAAAGGTATGAAAGTTGAAACACAACCATGGGCATGAGTTGTCTGACCAACATTTCTTTTTATTATAACTTGAAATGAACCCAAAATAAAGATCTTCCTCATATGTATGCTGAAAAATCAAAAATGAATTCACTCATTTTAGCTCAAGAAATAAATGTTGAATTTGCTTTCATTTTTATTAGGGTTAAATCTAACATTTACCTGTGACTCAAATTACGAGAGGTAGACTGAATTTTGAAGTGTATAAAAATAAATATAAATACTCTTGGCAATATACATCTATAAATTAAATTTAACTATATCTAAAGTTAATTTAATCCTATATGAGATCTTCATTTGATTTTTTTTAAAGATTAATTTATTTATTGGAAGGTCACAGTTACACAGAGAGAGGAGAGGCAGAGAGAAAAAGGTCCTCCATCCGCTGGTTCACTCCCCAACTGGCTGCAACAGCTGCAGCTGCACCAATCCTAAACCAGGAGCTTGGAGCCTCTTTCAGGTCTCCCATGCGAGTGCAGAGGCCCAAGGACTTGGGCCATATTCCACTGCTTTTGCAGGCCATAGCAGAGAGCTGGACCGGAAACGCAGCACCTGGGACTCAAACCAGCACCCACGTGGGATGCCAGCATTACAGCCGGCAGTCTCACCTGCTACACCACAGCCCTGACCCCTTCATTTGATTTATATGTGGAAAGTCTAACACACTCACAATCTTAATACATGTATAATTTCTTTTTTCTTTTTCTATACTCTTTAATTCTGAAATTTATTTTGAGGTAAAGGTACTTAACTGTATATTCATTAGCAAGTGCAAAATTGGTTCTAGGACAAATGTTATTTCTCGGCACTTTGAAGAGATTATCCATCTGCAATATGGCGCCCTTACTGCAAATATGAACTCTCTTAGTCTAATAGTAATTCCTTTATGGTCTGATCTGTCTTTTCTTAATGGTTGCTTTTAATACCTCTGTAGTTTAACATTGGTTTGACACATTCAAGAACAATAAACCAACATGTTGGATTTATTTTTACCTTATTGATATTCTTTGTACATCTGAAACCTGGAGATACACAGCCACCTAGCTAACGACTGTTTTGAAACTCATATTGATTGCTATTATATCTAAGAATCATTTGTTTTCTTTTTCATAACTTTCATCCTTTATATTTTCAACACTCAATTTGTGTGTGAACTCTGAGTATCCAAGACTTGTAATTCTATTTTCAGTTGTGTCTATTCTTCCTTTTTCACTAATACTTTACTTTCAATGATTATCATTCTCAATGCTAAAATGTTCCATTGTGTTCTTTTTAAATCATGTCCATCTTTTTTATACTGGTTTTTTTTTTTTTTTTTTTTTTTTTTAGATTTTATGTATTTACTTGAAAGTCAGAGAGTTACACAGAGAGAAGAGAGGCAGAGAGAAAGAGAGGTCTTCCATCCGCTGGTTCACTCCCCAATTGGCCGCAACGGCCAGAGCTGCGCTGATCCAAAGCCAGGAGCCAGAAGCTTCCTCCGGGCCTCCCACGTGGGTGCAGAGGCCCAAGGACTTGGGCCATCCTCTACTGCTTTCCCAGGCCATAGCAGAAAGCTGGATCAGAAGAGGAGAGGCTGGGACTAGAACAGGCGCCCATATGGGATGCTGGCGCTTCAGGCCAGGGTGTTAACCCACTGTGCCAGAGTCGGCCCCTATACTGTCATTAAAAATATGTCCTTTCAATGATGTCTCTGTTAAAACATACATTCTTTATACTCTCTCATGTTTTATTATACCTCAAATTATTGATGGTCTAATCTTTTAAATTATCCTTCATGGTAGATTGTTATGTGTTAAGTAGATTTTGATTAGGTCTAACTTTAGCAAAGATTTATTTTTTGGATTGTAACACGTATGTGAAAGAACTGCTAAAGAGGTTTTGCATTCTTGTCTGCTTAGTAACTAAAGGCTTTATCCAATTAGAAAAAAAAATTATATGTTAATATCCTAGTTTAGGGATTCTTGCCATGATGGATAAGTAATTTGAGTCTATACTCCCATTTGAAGCAAATTTAACCCTTTAATTTCTCATGATAACTTCATCCCTAGTCATGACCAAAGATAAACTTTCTTGTCACTTCTCTGAACCTATAAATTGTTTACTATTTTTTATAGACTCTTTTTCACTGAAGAGGCACACTTTCTATTGTCTGGCTATATGCAAAGATCTATACCCAATTCCCACCTCAAGTGGCCTTATAATCAGTCTTTTTAAGGGCAATAAAATCCCAGTTTCTAGGCCTTGAGATCTATATATGATTTTTTTTTGACAGGCAGAGTGGACAGTGAGAGAGAGAGAGAGAGAGAGAAAGGTCTTCCTTTGCCGTTGGTTCACCCTCCAATGGCTGGCGCGCTGCGGCCGGTGCAATGCGCTGATCTGAAGGCAGGAGCCAGGTGCTTCACCTGGTCTCCCATGGGATGCAGGGCCCAAGCACTTGGGCCATCACCACTGCACTCCCTGGCCACAGCAGGCCTGGAAGAGGGGCAACCAGGACAGAATCCAGGGCCCCGACCAGGACTAGAACCCAGTGTGCCGGCGCCACAAGGCAGAGGATTAGCCTATTGAGCCACGGCGCCGGCCAATATATCTGATCTTTTTTTTTTTTTAATTTTTTTTTGACAGGCAGAGTGGACAGTGAGAGAGAAAGAGACAGAGAGAAAGGTCTTCCTTTGCCGTTGGTTCACCCTCCAATGGCTGCTGCGGCCAGCGTACTGTGGCCGGCACACCACGCTGATCCGATGGCAAGAGCCAGGTACTTCTCCTGGTCTCCCATGGGGTGCAGGGCCCAAGCACTTGGGCCATCCTCCACTGCACTCCCTGGCTACAGCAGAGAGCTGACCTAGAAGAGGGGCAACCAGGACAGAATCTGGTGCCCCGACCGGGACTAGAACCCGGCGTGCCGGCGCCGCAAGGCGGAGGATTAGCCTAGTGAGCCATGGCGCCAGCCTGTATCTGATCTTATAACCCTAGTTAACCTGTATATTTTTTAGCTCATTAATTATCCTCGTAACTTTTAACACTACAGTCTTTCTCCATTTTTCATTCTTTCTAAAAAGATGGGTACATATGTGTATGGGGAGAGCCAATTTTTGCAAGAAATACTGTGACTAAGAAGATAAGTATAATATAAGAATAATAAAGCTATTTTTGCACTGAAAGTATTCATCCATATTGCATAGTAGAGCTCAATATCTATGACCATGGGGTATAAGAGGAATAGAAAATAAGGAACAGAGACCATTCAAGAGGCAAATTTTTCAAAGTACTACATCTTCAGGTATACAGTGATATTCTTTACTTAAACAAATGAAAAGAAACAAGTCAATTTCTATAGACGATATGTGTTCCTAAATAAGTGTAAGTTATAATTTTTCCCTTAACATATCTTTTAAATAGCCTGGTGCCCTGTAATTAGGTGCATATACATTTATGATAGTTACATCTTCTGTTGAATTGATCCTTTAATCATTACATAGTGCCCCTATTTGTCTCTCTTAACAGTTTTTGTGTTAAAGTTTATTTTGTCTGATATTAGTATGGCTGTGCCAGCTTTTTTTTAGTTCCTCTTGGCATGCAATATCTTTTTCCAACCTTTCACTTTCAGGCTGCATGCACCTTTGTTGGAAAGATGTGTTTCTGGTAAACAGTAAATAGATGTTTTTTTAATCCATTCAGCCAGTCTGTGTCTTTTAACTGGAGAGTTGAGGCCATTAACGTTCAATGTGACTATTGATAAGTAGTGACTTTGCCCTGACATTTTTCTTATGATATTTCTAATTTATACTTTGAACTTCCTGTGATCTTTTACTGAGAGATTTTCTTCCTTTACCTTCTTTCATATTGATGGCCATGTTTCTGTGTGTAACACATCTTTAAGCATCTTTTGCAAGGCTGGACCAATGGTGACAAATTCTTTCAATTTCTGTTTGCTATGAAAGGTCTTTATTTCACCTTCATTCACAAATGAGAGCTTTGCAGGATATAATATTCTGGAATGGCAGTGTTTTTCTCAGTACTGGGGCTATATCTTGCCATTCCCTCCTAGTCTGTAGGGTTTCTAATGAGAAGTCTACTGTGAGTCTAATTGGAGATCCTCTGAGAGTAATCTGGCATCTCTCTCTTGAACATTTTAGAATCTTTTCTTTATGTTTCACTCTGGTGAGTTTGATTACATTGTGTCGTGGTGAGGATCTTTTCTGGTAATGTTTATTGGGAGTTCTGTGTGTTTCTTGGACTTGGACTTCTCTTTCTACAAACTGGGAAGTTTTCTGCTAGTATCTCACTAAAAAGCCCCCCCCCCTTTTTGACAGACAGAGTGGACAGTGAGAGAGAGAGACAGAGAGAAAGGTCTTCCTTTGCCATTGGTTCACCCTCCAATGGCCGCCGCGGCCAGTGTGCTGCGACCGGCGCACCGCGCTGACCGATGGCAGGAGCCAGGTACTTATCCTGGTCTCCCATGGGGTGCAGGGCCCAAGCACTTGGGCCATCCTCCACTGCACTCCCTGGCCACAGCAGAGAGCTGGCATGGAAGAGGGGCAACCGGGACAGAATCCGGCGCCCCGACCAGGACTAGAACCCAGTGTGCCGGCACAGCAGGCGGATGATTAGCCTAGTGAGCCGTGGAACCGGCCCCTAAAAAGGCCTTCTAATCCTTTCTCTCTCTCCATGCCTTCAGAAACTCCTAGAACCCGAATGTTGGGCTTTTCAATAATATCCTGTAGATTACCAACAATATTTTTTAGATTTCTAATTTCCTCTTCTTGTCTTTGGTTTGACTGTATACTTTTCTGTGCTCTGTCTTCTAAATCCAATATTCTCTCTTCTGCCTCACTGATTCTGTTAAGGCTCTCAAATGTATTTTTTATTTGTTCTATTGAATTCTTCATTTCATTTTGATTTCTCTTCAATATCTCAATTTCATGTTCTATTGAATTTTTCATTTCATTTTGATTCCTCCTTAAGATTTCATTTTCATGAGAAAGATTTTCTTTCATGTCCTGCATGGATTTCAGTAGTTAGTGCATTTGCTTTTGATTACTTCTGTGTAATCCTATCATCAAGTTTTTGAGTTCCATTTCTTGCATTTCTTCTATCTCATCGTCTTCATAATCTTGTATTGAAGTGTCATGTCTTTGGGAGCATCATGTTTTCTTCCTTATTCTTGCTTCCTCGGTTGTTGTGTTTGTAGTTTGGCATTTGTGGATATACTCATTGGTTTCTTCTTCTCTCCCCTCCCCGCCCCCCCCCCCCCCGACTGTGTTGTCTTTTCTTGTTGTACTATGACTCTGTAGATAAGTGGACTGTCTGCTTTCAGTGAATCTCTAGAAGCTTGTGGTGGGTGTGGCCAGAGAGTCCTGTTAAGTTCTTCAGGGTTAAGGGTGTGCCCAAGGTGACACACCCACGTTTGGCATAGTAAATCTTCTCTCTCTTTTTTTTTAATCAGAAGGAAAGTAATTCCACTCAGCTGAGCTCTTCTCAATGGCAATCAGTGCCTGAGTGATAGCCCCAGTGGGTATATTTGTCTGCTCTGTCCCAAGGACCACACAAAGCATCTGTTCAGTCCTCAGTGTAAGCTCAGATTCCCCTGCAATATCTCTCACCGGGTAGCCAGGGCCACCCAAGCTGTGGCATCTCCCACAGAGACTACTCACATCTCAGCCACACCGTGAGTTCTCCCACACATCCTCAGTTGTTTTTTTTTTTTTTTCCACAGTCCCAGTTCATAAGCTCCACACATTCACTAGGTCTTAGTCTCCTGTTACTACTCCCCAAAAGAGTCAGGTTTTTCTGCTTGGCTGAATGCTGGGTGCAGGCCCGAGCTGGCGCAGCTGTTATGTATGTCCAAAAGGATACCTACTTTGTCAGCTCATACGCCTTTGTAAGGTGATTGGAAAGAGAAAATTGTATCTGTATCTTCCCTTTTATTTTTTTCTCTCCTATAGTTAGGCTGGTGTACTTTCCCCCACGAGGCTTCAAGCCCTGTTCCCTCTAGGCTATTCCTACCGCTTTTCCACCAGTGTCTTGGGCTACTGTGGTTTTGTCTCACCTCACTTTCCAGGGCTGGTGCGGAATATCTCAGCAGCTGGGGTCCTGAGCCATGGGTGTCCATATAGATCCACCAAGCCCCTCTAATTATGGAAGAGTTTCCTCTGCCATTTTTTCCCTAACTCTTCCCTGAAACTATACTATCTCCAATTTTATTAAACTATCTTCTCCAGGACTACCATGTAAGCTCCCTTCCTATTCCACCATCTTGGAAACCTCTCTCTCATAATTTTTCCCTATGGTTATCAAGTTACCTTTTGAATGGACACATTTAATAACAATGCAATGTATCCCCTCTTCACATTCTGTCAAACAGTAATTTTGTTGAAGGTTTCTATGCATTGGTAAAAATACAAGAATTACTATATTTTTTCATTTTAAAGAACTTCTAACTCAAATTGAACTTAAAGAAATGCCATCATTATACTCTCATACCACCACTGAGAACTACCATTCTTGCCATAGGAGATGATGCAGATGTAATATAAAAGTAAAAAAAAAAAAAAAACTTTAGTTCAAAATTTGAAGTATTCATAGAGTTTTCTCTTTTAGGGTAAAGTGTCCGCCTGCCACACTGGTATCCCATATGGGCGCCGGTTCATGTCCAGGCTGCTCTACTTCCAATCCATCTCTCTACTATGGCCTGGGAGAGCAGTGGAGGTTAGCCCAAGTCCTTGGGCCCCTGTATCCACGTGGGAGACCCAGAAGAAGCTCCTGGCTCCTGGCTCCTGGCTCCTGGCTTTGGATTGGCACAGCTCCCACTGTTGCAGCCATTTGAGGAGTGAACCATCAGATGGAAGACCTCTCTCTCTGTCTCTCCCTCTCTACCTCTGTTTTGTATCTTTATGTAAGTATGAGTTACACATCTAATGATTAAATTGACACACCACTCTTAATTTATAGATTCTCTCCTTTTTTTTCCTCCTTGGAATTTTTTAAACCACATCAAGTCAGTTTTCTTGTAGACTTTTCTGATTTTCATTGCATCTCTGTAATGCCATTTATCTTGTTCTTCTTTTTTTTTCTTTTTTATTTATTTGACAGAGTTAGACAGTGAGAGAGAGAGAGAGAGAGACAGAGAGAAAGGTCTTCCCTCCATTGGTTCACTTCTCAAATGGCTGCTACAGCCAGTACTGTGCTGATCTGAAGCCAGGAGCCAGGTGCCTCCTCCTGGTCTCCCACGCGGGTGCAGGGGTCCAAGCACTTGGGCCATCCTCCACTGCCCTCCCGGGACACAGCAGAGAGCTGGACTGGAAGAGGAGCAACCGCGACTAGAACCGGTGCCCATATGGGATGCCGGCGCCACAGGCAGAGGATTAACCAAGTGAGCAACAGCTCCGGCCCCACAACTGTTTTTTTTTCTTCATACTATTTGTTGAATTATTTAACTTAGTGTAGGGTTAACTATATAATTGTTAAGTAAACTGAAAATCAATCTTTGTTTATGTTTTATTTTATGACAGGCAGAGTGGACAGTGAGAGAGAGAGACAGAGAGAGAAAGGTCTTCCTTTTACTGTTGGTTCACCCCCCCCAATGGCTGCTGCGGCCGGCGAACCATGCTGATCCAATGGCAGGAGCCAGGTGCTTCTCCTGGTCTCCCATGTGGCTGCGGGGCCCAAGCACCTGGGCCATCCTCCACTGCACTCCCAGGCCACAGCAGAGAGCTGGACTGGAAGAGGAGCAACTGAGACAGAATCCGGCGCCCCAACCGTGACTAGAACCCGGGGTGCCGGCGCTGTAGGTGGAGGATTAGCCTAGTGAGCCACGGCGCCGGCCCGAAAATCAATCTTTGTAAAATTTAAGAAAATAAAAGAAGTACAACAAAACGAAGGAACAGATCTGATTAAAATGGAAAGCCAGGAAATTGGAAAGGTACGCAGCACTCTCTAAAGCAAACCTCTCTAAAGACGTTTAACAAAAGGGAAATGAGGTTGATCCAGAAAGGTGAATGCCAAAGAAACAAAGAATCATTAATAAGGGATTTTTATCTTATGGCTTTGAATTTCCTTTAAAAAGCCAAGATTTTCAAATTCTTTGTTTGGACTCACCATTGCTAAAAACAGCAACACAAAAGAGAACCAAAAGATTTCCCTTCCTAAGAGTTCATTTATACGGTCAAGTGTGTATTGGAATCTTGATCCTGATCTATAAAATCATTGTTCTTGTACATTGGTTTTTCTTGCATTGTTTCTCAATAGTTTTTCTATTTAACTGGATATATAATCATGGACTATTTAAAGGATATTTCAGAACTATTACTATCATGCCCCACTGGCTCCATCTTATAGAAAACTTGGGACACACACACAAAATATTTAAAGGCTTATGTTTCCTTGAATTATTTTATTTCTTTTTTTTTTTTTTGACAGGCAGAGTGGACAGTGAGAGAGAGAGAGAGAGACAGAGACAGAGAGAAAGGTCTTCCTTTGCCGTTGGTTCACCCTCCAACGCACCGCGCTGATCCAATGGCAGGAGCCAGGTACTTCTGGTCTCCCATGGGATGCAGGGCCCAAGGACTTGGGCCATCCTCCACTGCACTTGCCTGGCCACAGCAGAGAGTTGGCCTGGAAGAGGGGCAACCGGAACAGAATCCAGCGCCCTGACCGGGACTAGAACCCGGTGTGCCAGCACCGCAAGGCAGAGGATTAGCCTAATGAGCCACGGCGCGGGCCATATTTTAATTCCTTTTTAAAAGGCAATACATAAATGTTTGAGAGTGCTATTCTAAAAATTTCACTTTGTGATAAAGTTTTTAAAAAAAAAAGTCGGAATATGAGAGGGAGAGAGGAACTTTTAGCTTGTGTGGAAAGAGGGTGGGGTGTGGGACATATCTCTATGTTCCTAAACCTGTATATATGAAATACATGAAACTTGCATAATTTAAATAAAATTTTAAAAAAATTATAGCAATCAAGTAATTATGATTCTGTTTTATCTTTTTTTTTTACTTTCTAGAAGATTAACATGCAAAAGCTTCATGACATAAAGTTCTTTAATTTTAAGTTTTAACAGCTACTGTTTCTCCTACTGTGCAACCTACGTTTAGTCACAAAACATCTTAATCATACTACAATAAAACATCTTCCTTCATGGATGCTATACAACCTTTTCCTTTGAAGATAAAATTCATATCAGGCTCATCTAGTCAAAACAAAAACAAAACTTCGGTGTCAATGTGAACTATGCACTTTGAACTTCAGATGTTTGGAAGTACTTATGATTATATAAAGAAGTTTTTATTCCTTTTCATTTAGAAGAGTTTTTAAAAGTCACTTTATAAATATTTAAAACAATAAACACAATGCTTTTCTCACATTACAGTAACTTAGAATGAAATGTTTTTTAAACTTGA
Organism: Oryctolagus cuniculus; assembly: GCF_964237555.1. Classification (NCBI taxonomy): domain Eukaryota; kingdom Metazoa; phylum Chordata; class Mammalia; order Lagomorpha; family Leporidae; genus Oryctolagus; species Oryctolagus cuniculus. Next base: position 38,223,460 of record NC_091443.1, read on the forward strand.
AAAGCTAACTTGCTTCTAAATATCAACAACTTGGTTTAAACAAATACTTATACAATATATGATTTTTACAAATATTGTAGGTTAAAAAATAAAAATAATAATTATGTGAATGTTTGAAGCCTCAAATGTTACAGTTGATGTTTCTCTCTCTGTATGAGTATACACACACACACATATACGTATACATGTGTATATACACATATGCAGATGTGTATATATAACTAAGTTATTCAATAAATATTCACTGAGCATCCACCTGGCAATGTACTACTACTACTACCACCAGGCAGTAGCCAGGCAATAGCATGTTCCTATATATTGATATATAACACACACACACACATATATAGGTTTTTTATTTATTGAAAGGCAGAGTGACAGAGAGAGACAGAGGCAGACAGACAAAGTGAGATATCTTCCATCTCCTGATTCCCTCTTCAAATGTCTACAACAGCTGGGGTTGTGTAGCAGGGTCCCAAGTGCTTGAGCCATCATCTGTAGCCTCCTAGGATGCACATTAGCAGGAAGTTGGAAAGGAAGCAGAGTGGGGACTCCACTAGGCACTCCAACAATGGGATGTGGTATCTTAATTGGCAGCTTTAACTGCATTACAAAAATGCCTGTCCCAACATACATATTTCTAATTATATATAGACATTCTGAAAAATACCATGTGAAAGTAAATAGGAGTTTAACACAAATATAGTACTTCTTAAACTATAAACTATCTTAAATTAGTAAATAATTTAGGAAAAATAAACATATTAAATTATAAAACAAAAGTATTAGTACACATATAAAATTATTACAAAGGTAACAAGATTGGGGCCGGCACTGAGGCGCAGTGGGTTAAAGCCCTGGCCTGAAGCACTGGCATCCCATATGGGCGAGGGTTCGTGTCCTGGCTGCTCCTCCTCCAATCCAGCTCTCTGCTATGGTCTAGGAAAGCAGTAGAAGATGGCTCAAGTCCCCAGGCCCCTGCAACCACGTGGGAGACCAGGAGGAAGCTCCTGGCTCCTGGCTTCAGATCAGCGCAGCTCCGGCCATTGTGGCCATCTGAGGAGTGAACCAACAGATGGAAGACCTCTCTCTCTCTCTCTCTCTCTCTCACTCTCTCTGCCTCTTCTCTCTCTGTGTAACTCTGACTTTAAAACAAATAATTTTTTTTTAAAAAGGTAACAAGATCTACATGGGTACTTAGTGTGTGATGTTATTGAAACATTCTTGGTAGTATTATTTAACATTATGTTAACTGTATTCATAAAAGCTATTCATTTGAGAAATGATTTTCACCTATTTAATGATTCTAATTATTAATAATGAGTCAATTATTAATTATTTTTTTTCATTTTCGATTCTCTTTATATACAGAAGATCAGTTTAGCATACATTAAGTAAAGATTTCAACAGTTTGCTCCCACACAGAAACATAAAGTGAAAAATAATAGATGATTTTTTAAATGATGATGAAATCAGATCAGACCTATTGTCATGTTTAATCTCAGTGAGAGTCAAGTTGGGAATTGATAATTTCTTTTTTTTTCTTTTTTACAGAAGATCAGTTAAGTATACATTAAGTAAAGATTTCAACAGTTTGCACCCCCATAGAAACACAAAGTGAAATATACTGTTTGAGTACTCGTTATAGCATTAAGTCTCAATGTACAGCACATTAAGGACAGAGATCCTACATGAGGAGTAAGTGCACAGTGACTCCTGTTGTTGACTTTACAAATTGACATTCCTGTTTATGGCTTCAGTAATCTCCCCATGCTCCAGTCATGAGTTTCCAAGGCTATGGAAGCCCCTTGAGTTCTCCGACTCTTATCTTGTTTAGACAAGGTCATAGTCAAAGTGGAGGTTCTCTCCTCCCTTCAGAGAAAGGTACCTCCTTCTTTGAAGACCTGTTCTTTCCACTGGGATCTCACTCACAGAGATCTTTCATTTAGGTTTGTTTTTTTTTTTGTTTGTTTGTTTTTTTTGCCAGAGTGTCTTGGCTTTCCATGCCTGAAATACTCCCATGGGCTTTTCAGCCAGATCGGAATGCCTTTAGGGCTGATTCTGAGGCCAGAGTGCTGTTTAGGACATCTGCCATTCTATGAGTCTGCTGAATATCTCGCTTCCCATGTTGGATCACTCTCCCCTTTATTTATTCTATCGGTTAGTATTAGCAGGTACTAGACTTGTTTATGTGCTCCCTTTGACTCTCAGTCCTTTCATTATGATCAATTGTGAACTGAATAATGAGTCAATTATTAATTATTAATGGCAGCCAACTCTTAGAAATCAGCATCGCTAGGCCCTGTTGCAAGCATTTTACATGTATTAACTCAGTCACACTTTATGAGTTAGACAGTGGTATTCCATTTTATAGAATAGGAAGTGGAAGCAAAGAGTAATAACTAACTTCTCCAAATTTATGAAACTAATAAAAAGCAGAATTCCAATTCAAGGAGTGTAATTCAGTTTATCAATAAATTCATAGTGTGCACAAACCCACACAATAGCAAAAGGAAATAAGTAGAACTACAAAAAGTTAATTATTTTAAAGCTAGAACTGTGCAGTTAGATAATTTTTTAAAGATAGATTTATTTATTTTGAAGACAGAACAACAAAATGAGTGAGCAAATGAGCAGGAAAGAGAGAGAACCTTCCACCCACTGATTCACTTGCCAAATGGCCTCAACAGCCAGGTGTGGGCAATGCCAAAGCTAGGAGCCTGGAACTCCATCCTGGTCTCGCACATGGGTGACAGGGGTCCAAGCCCTTGGCATATCCCCTGCCTTTCCAGGCACATTGGCAAGAAGCTGGATTGGAAGTACAGCAATCAGGAGTGGAACTGGCATTCCAATATGGAATGCCCATATCACAAGCAGCCCCTTAACCTACTGAGCTGCAATGGCAGTGCCAACATAATTTTTTAAGTACCACACAAGGAAAGACATACTTAACACATATTAGAATGACAAGGACTAGATAGTATATAGAAGTATTAGCTTTTTAAAAACTTTTATTTGAAAGGCAGAGATACGGAGAGAAGGGGAGAGAGGGAGGGAGGAAAGGTTGGGGAAAAGAGAGGGAGAGAGGGAGAGAAAGAGAGAATCTTCCATCTGCTGGTTCACTCTCCAAAGGGTTGTAATGGCTGGGACTGTGCCAGGCAGAAACCAGAAGCCAGGAGCTTCTTCTGAGTCTCCCATATGTGAGCAGGGGCCCAAATAATTGGGCCATCTTCCTCTGCTTTTCCCAGGCACTTTAGCAGGAAGCTGGATTGGAAATGGAGCAGCCGGGACTCAAACTGACACCCATATGGAATGCCAGCAATGCAGACAGAGGCTTAAACTACACCACAGCACCAGCCTCAAATTGTTATCTTTTAATGAAGTTTATCCATACCCAAGAAACTATGCTAAATTAATGAACACCACCTAAGCAGATTTTCTCACCTTTTAATTGAACATTCTAGGGCTAGCATAGTATCTAAAATCATAATGCTGCTTTGAGGAATATAATACATCAAGACAGCTTTTAACATTGGAAATATTTATTTTTAAATAAAGGTATTATAAAATTTATATATGTGCATATGTGCATATAGATGTACATATATTATATAAATATTAATGTTGTAACATATATGAATGCTTAAACAAATACTCAAACTCTTTGTAGAGAACTGGCATCACCTCTCCTTCATATGACAACACCAAAAATACCAATTCATTTTTTTTTATTTTATTTTTTTTTTGACAGGCAGAGTGGACAGTGAGAGAGAGAGAGAGAGACAGAGAGAAAGGTCTTCCTTTGCCGTTGGTTCACCCTCCAATGGCCGCCGCAGCCAGCGCACTGCGCTGATCCAATGGCAGGAGCCAGTAATTATCCTGGTCTCCCATGGGGTGCAGGGCCCAAGCACTTGGGCCATCCTCCACTGCACTCCCTGGCCACAGCAGAGAGCTGGCCTGGAAGAAGGGCAACCAGGACAGTATCCGGCACCCTGACCAGGACTAGAACCCAATGTGCTGGCGCCACAAGGCGGAGGATTAGCCTAGTGAGCTGCGGTGCTGGCCATACCAATTCATTTTCTATAAATTGAATAGAGCCCAGTGTGTCTGATCATTGCTAACAGTAGCAAAGTATTTAAAACGTAAGAGGTAATCAATTTTTGACTATGTACAGTGTTGTCTATTTATAAATGCATTTACTCAAACATTCCTGCTAAACTCGTGAATCATTCTGAGCTCTAAAATTGGACCCTCAGGCCCACCCGGAGGTGCAGCAGGTTATACTGCTGCCCACGATGCCAGTATCCCATATCGGAGTGCTGGTTCAAGTGCCTGCTGTTTTGCTGTCATTCAGTTCCCTACTAATATGTTGGGAAAGTACAGAAAGATGACTCAAGAACTTGAGCCCCTGGCACCCACATGGGAGAACAGAGGGAGTTCTGGGCTCTTGGCTTCAGCCAGGACCAGCCCCTGCCATTGCTTCCATTTAAGGAGTAAACTAGCAGCTATAAGATCTGTTTCTTTGTCTCTCTGTGACTCTGCCTTTCCAATAAATAAATAAACCTTTAAAGATAAAATAAAATAAGCCCTAAAATCACAGTAAGTCTTATTCTTTAAATATACTTTCTCCCCTTTCCCCATTGTCAATCTTTAGATTCAGTCTCTAAGTTTCTCATTACATGGCAAGTGCCATGCCCTCAGTTACAAGTCCTCCCAAATTGTAGTAGTTCCGAGGGCTGGCTGCAGATCAGCATCACCAGTGACAACAACGTGTGGGTTTCTCTGTGTGTATGCACATGTGGAATTTTCTTTTTTTTTCTTTTTTTCAAGATTTTTATTTATTTATTTGACAGAGTTACAGACAGTGAGAGAGAGGGACACAGAGAAAGGTCATCCCTCCATTGGTTCACTCTCCAAATGGCCGCTATGGCTGGAGCTACGCCGATCCGAAGCCAGGAACCAGGAGCTTCTTCCTGGTCTCCCATGTGGGTGCAGGGGCCCAAGAACTTGGGCCATCATCCACTGCCCTCTCAGGCCACAGCAGAGAGCTGGGCTGGAAGAGGAGCAACTGGGACTAGAACCTGGTGCCCATATGGGATGCCAGTGCCGCAGGTGGAGGATTAGCCCAGTGTGCCACCTCGCCACCCACAAGCACATGTGGAATTTTCAAAAAGGTGTTTAGGTTGCTCTTCAGAGCTAAAAATTTCTAAAGAGCTATTTCTAAAATACTGGACTATTTGTATCACACTAATTTCTACCTACCCTAACTTGATATCCTTACCTAACTCCTACACTGCTTACAGAATTAAAAACAAGTTCTGAAGAATTACAGAAGCATATCATGAAAAGGATCTACTCCATATTTTCTGATTCCTCCTAAACACAAACTATGCTCCAGGTAAGGCATGTTAAACTATCAAAGTTTTCCAAATATCAACTTTTCATGCACACTTTTGCACAGGTTTCTACATAAATAATGATGCATTTTAATACCATGAGTTATTTTATCTATTCTTGAACTCTATGAAGAAACAATAGGATTTTTAACCCTAACCTATTGTCTGATTCTTTCACTCAACATATAAATTAAGGATTCATTTATGGGAGATGGAGCAAGATGGTGGCTGAGTAAGGCACTCTAGTTATCCTCTCCCAGAGAGACACCAATTTGAACAGCTTTTCATGAACAAGAGTTAAGGAAGCCAACTTAGAGACCACAATGCCTGGTTTTAGTATAAAAAATAAAAGAAATGTATTGAATAAAGCAGGAAGTGAAGGGTTCCCTACCTCACCCCTCCTATACCTCCGAGTAGTATAGCTCCACACTTTCCACCTGGGCAAGAGAGTCGAAATTTTTAGACCATAGACTTGAAATCCAGTACCAGGCCTGCTACTGTAAAACTTAGTTCAGGCAAAACCTCATGGTGCCTGCTCCCAGGCCAGTGGCTACAAACTAAGTCTCTGCAAGCTCTCTAGCCAAGTTGCCAAGGGACTGCCTCCACTACCCTTCCTTCAAACTCTGGAAGACAGTGGAGCTGCATACATCAGTACAAAACCTCAAGACCATGATGCCAGGACTCCCATGGTAAGACCTAAAATTAGGTAAATCCCAAAGATCTCTATCTCCAGACTAGTGTTCCTTAATGGAGCGTCCAGCAGCTCAATCTGAATGACCTATCAAGTGCAGATTTAGGCCAAACATGGGATAAGGGAACCCTCTAGTGCTGAAATACCAACTGCACACCCCCAGGCAACTTGCTTCAGACTTTGACTTAAGCTGACATCTAGTGTAGAAATGGTGGAAGTGTTCACAGTCGTAGGGAAAATAAACAGCCTGCTTAGAATTTCTAGAAGAAAGGTACAAAGCTAAAAAATAACTGCAAAAAATTCCTAATCTTTCAACATGCAAAGCTATATGAATCAAGGGACCGCAGCTCACTAGGCTAATCCTCCACCTTGTGGCGCCGGCACACCGGGTTGTAGTCCCGGTCGGGGCGCCGGATTCTGTCCCGGTTGCCCCTCTTCCAAGCCAGCTGTCTGCTGTGGCCAGGGAGTGCAGTGGAGGATGGCCCAAGTGCTTGGGCCCTGCACCCTATGGGAGACCAGGATAATTACTGGCTCCTGCCATTGGATCAGCGTGGTGCGCCGGCCGCAGCATGCCGGCCATTGGAGGGTGAACCAACGGCAAAGGAAGACCTTTCTCTCTGTCTCTCTCTCACTGTCCACTCTGCCTGTTAAAAAAAAAAAAAAAAAAAAAAAAAAAAAGTCCTAGAGTTGAAAAGCATATTAAGTGAAATTTAAAAATGCAATAGAAGACATCAAAACCAGAATATATCCAACAGAAGAATCAATGAGCTTAAACACAGGCTACTTTAACAAAGAAAAAATAAAGAGGATTGAAGAAAATTTATAGGAACTTTGGGATGGCTTTAGGGAGCAGTCTGAGTTACTGAGGTTCATGAGGGACTTCAGAAATCAAAGGGGGTAGAAAAAAATACTGAAAGAGGTAAAAACAAAAAGCTTCCCAAACTTAGAGTAAGATATAACTACCCAGATGTAGGAAGGTTATGGGTCACCAGATTCAACTCAATCAAGTTTGCCTCAAGACATATTAAAATAAAGTCTTCAAGATTAACGATAAAGAGAGGAATAACAAAGCTACAACAAAAAAGAGAAAAAGTAACATATAAGGGTGTCCCAATTCACTTGATTATAGACATCTCCATAGAAACCTTTCAGGCCACAAGAGAAAGAAACAAAATTTTCATAATAATGAAGGAATAAAACTGACAACCCAGAACACTGTCTCTAGCAAGGCTATCCTTTATATATGAAGGAGACAGTACCAGAAACAGGCTGATGAGAATTTTATCGACACCAGAACTGTCCTACAAGATATGCTAAAGGAGATTTTCAAATTGACAAAAACACTAACATGTAAGAAGAACACAGCATAAACTAGAAAATATACTGAACAGACATCCTAAAAGTAAACCAATACATCCACAACAAACTAGTCTTCAGAAAAGGTGCTGATACACTTCAGAGAAAGGACAGTCTTTTCAATAAAGTGTGCTATGAAAATTGGATATCCACATGAAGAATAATGTAACTAGACCCCTCTATCTTCCACCGCATACAATCATCAACTCAAATGGATTAAAGCCTTAAATGTAAGGACTGAAATGATGAAACTATTAGAACAAAACCTAATGGAAATGTTTCAGGACACTGTGATGGATTAAGATCTTATGGGGCCGGTGCCATGGCGCACTAGGTTAATCTCCCACCTGAGGCGCCATCATCCCATATGGGCACCAGGTTCTAGTCCCGGTTGCTCCTCTTCCAGTCCAGCTCTCTGCTGTGGCCCGGGAGTGCGTGGAGGATGGCCCAAGTGTGTGGGCCCTGCACCCGCATGGGAGACCAGGAAGAAGCACCTGGCTCCTGGCTTCGGATTAGTGTAGCTCCAGCCATTGTGGCCATTTGGGGGGTGAACCTTCGGATGGAAGACCTTTTTCTCTGTCTCTCTCTCTCACTGTCTGTAACTCTACCTGTCAAATAAATAAATAAATAAATCTTAAAAAAATTTTTATTGATAAGATCCAAAAGCACAGGAAACAGTAGCAAAAATAGACATATGTGACTTCATTGAAGTAAAATGTTCTTGCATGGCAAAGAAAACAATAGACTGAAGAGACAATCCACATAATGGAGAAAGTACTGGCAAGTTATACATTTGCCAAGAGATTAATAATGAGAATATATAAGGAAGTTAACTCACTAGTAATGGAACAAATAATTCAATTATAAAATTGATCTGAACTGACATTTCCAAAGAAGATATATAAATGATCAAAAGGAACATTAAAAAATGCTCAGCATTATTAATCACTAAGGAAATGTGAATCAAAACTACAATGAGATGTCTCACTCCAGTTATAATGGAAAAGCACACAGCTGTGGAAAAAGAAACTATCATAAAAGACAAAAAGGACATTGTATAATGATGTAAGGCTTAATTCAAAAAGAATGTAAAACAGTAACAGGAAAGCGTCATAATTCCTTATTTCAAAATGTATAACAAAGTTACAATAACCAAAATTGTGGTATTGTCATAAAGGCACACATGCGGACGAATGGAACACAAGATTAGAGAACTCAAAGTCTTTTTTTTTTTTTATTTGAGAGGTAGAGAGAGAGAGAGAGAGAGAGAGAAAGAAAGGTCTTCCTTTCGTTGTTTCACCCCGCAAATGGAAACTATGGCTGGAGATATGCCGATCCGAAGCCAGGAGCCAGGGCTTCCTCCTGGTCTCCCACGCAGGTGCAGGGGCCCAAGGACTTGAGCCATCTTCTACTGCTTTCCCAGGCCACAGAAGAGAGCTGAACTGGAAGAGGAGCAGCCAGGACTAGAACCCAGTGCCCACATGGGGTGCCAGCACCGCAGGCGGAGGATTAACCAAGTGAGCCACGGAACCAGCCCCAATGAATTCTTAAAAATATATTTTTCCAGATGATTTCTGAAAAGGGTATCAAGACCATATAACAGAGAAAAGAAAGCCTTTTTGACAATTAAAAAGCAACTGAATACCTACATGTGAAAAAAATGAAATTGTATCTTTCTCTAGTATCATATACAAAGCGTACTCAAAATGGATCAATGACTTATAACAGTGAGACCATAAACTCTTGAGAGAAAATATAGGAGAAAAACTTACGACTTTGGATTTCTTGAAAACAACACCACAAGTGTAGGCAGTCAAAGACCACGGGCTAATACCCAGAATGTAAAAAAAAGAAAATCACCGCAATTCCACAACAAAAAATAAACTAATTTTAAAAAATGCAAAAACTTAAACAAATATTTCTCCAACAAAGATACACAAATTGCAGCATTGGTCAAAAGGTGGAAGCAATCTAAATGGTCATCAGCAGATGAACAAACAAAATGTTATACACACAAAGGACGAAATATTATCAGTCTCAAAAAAGAAGGAAATTCTGATTTACTAAAATATAAATCAACATTTACTAAGTGAAATAAATCAATCACAAAAACACAAACACTTATTGATGTACTGAGAACAGTCAAACTCATACAGACAGACTGTAAAATGGTGGTTGTCAGGGATTAAGCGGAGAGCAGAATGGGAGTTATTGTTTAATGACTACAGAGTTTCAGTTTGTAAGACGAAAACAATTCTGGATATTGTTGGTGGTGATGGTTACACAATATGAATATACTTAACACTACGGAAGTATATACTTACAAACATTTATGATGGTAAACATGTTATATATATTTTAAAACAATTTAGAAAAAACAAAAAAAAATCATGAGATACCAACCATACCCACTAATTTCTAGATACAACAGTAAGAACTATTAGAAAGATTGCAAAGAAATTGGAACTCAAACTCAAACACTGTTAGTGAGGATGTAAAATTATTTAGAAACTTTGGGAGAGAGTTTGTCAGTTCATCAAAATGTTAAATATAGAGTTACCATAGGATCCCACAATTTACTTCTAAATATGCAAGAAGCTGAAAACATGTCCATATAAACTTGTACAGAAATATTTATAGCAGCATTATTTATAATAGTCACAAAGTGACTTTCCTGATTCAGAAAGACTGCCTCCAAACATGAAGATGAGGAATCATCAAGGTCACCCCTGTGTAGCCTGCTGTTCACATGTTTTTTCCAATAGTATAGTTGTTACAGGGATGGCAGGATTGGTACTACTCTGCCTTGTCCAGAAGCCTTTTTCCCTATGAAGGACAAGGTCTTTATAGTTCAGAATTTGATTTGCTATGAGAAGTTTCCATTTGCTTCAAACTAACAATACACAGTTGTGGGGAGCAACTGGGAGCAACTCGGACTAGACTAAGTTACTCGAATTAAGACTTATTCTATGCATCTGCTCTCCCACAATATGGCGCTGGGAGAGGAGGAAACAGCTTCTACACAGCTGCCTCCAGTTCAACCAATAAACAGCAGGACCTGCTCCTGATTGGAGGAGAGCAGCGTACTCGGCGTGTGGGTAGCAGAGTTGGGATTGGTGGAAGAGGACTATAAAGGAGGAGAGAGACAACATGCACCAGGAACATCTATCTGAAGGAACACCTGAGCAGCCCCCGAGAGAGCCGGCTGGCGGTGTGCCGCTCCCCTGCGGAAGGGGGGAAAGTGGCTAGGGGGAACCGCCCATCCACGGAGGTGGAGGGACGGTAGCCAACCCGGGAAGAACCAGCAGCAAACCCGGGAAGGGCCGAGCTGACAAAAGAACAACGCAGGGTCCTGTGTCGTTCCTCCACGAAGAGGGGGAGCGACATAATGGTGCCGTGACTCGGATAGGAAGCCTAGGCAGGGTTTAGTGTCGTTCCTCCACGAAGAGGGGGAGCGACACACAGTGAATAACTTTCCCTTCCAATTCACTATAACTCTTTATTAGCTTGTCCAACCATATTTAAAGCTGCTGGTCTTCTTGAATAGTTAACAGGAAATAAAATTATATACACCAATTCTTAGACATTTCCTTAGTAGTGAAGTTTTTTCCACGGTTTTACCATCATATAAAGTTGATAATAATTACTAAATTTTGAGTAAATTAGTAATGGTCATCATTTAACTGGTATTAATAATCTGAGACTGTTAAACTTCTAAATGTGGTAAGAGTCTAACTGAAGAACTATGAAATCACTAGTTCTGGATTTTAATTACAACACATTTAAAAATTATTCCTAACATTTGAACTGGTACTAATATAAAGAACTAAAAGAGATAAAAATGCAATATCTCAGATGTTTGCTCCATTTTAGCCCTTTAAATGCAACTACCATTTCCCTGAACAAAAAGGCCACCCAAAACTAATTTATCACTTGCCTGTTGAACCCACTCCTATCTGATCCTTCCTCCCTAGCATCCTAATTCTCTGGCTGTGTAATCTAACTCATTCCCATATTCTGGTGGTAAAAGAAGGAAATTATAGGATGATCATTCCAATAAAGTAATCTAAACAGTTTCCAACAAACATAGACCAAAATAGTAAAAAAAAAAAAAAAAGCTACACAATATAATCCTTTAATCTATAATCTATAGTTCTGCAATAGCCCTTTCATAATGCCGGACCTTACAGGGATCTAAATCTGCTGGAACAGCAATCCAGGTTTTTTTTTTTTTTTTTCCCAGAAAAGGGGGTGGGGGGAGTCTCATCCATTCACTGGTTCACTCCCCCCAGTGCCTGCAATAAGTGTGTCTGAGCCAGGTGAAAGCTGAGGGCCTGGAACTCACTCTGCATTTCCCAGGTGGGTGGCAGGGATCCAAGCACTTGAGCCATCATCTACTGCTTCTCAGGGTGTGCATTAGCAGGAAGCTAGATCAGAAGCAGGGCCCAGACTTGAATCTAAGGACCCTAATATGTGACATGGGCATCCCATGGGCTGTCTTAACTAATGTGCCAAATGACTGCCCTAAATATCAGGTTTAGCAAGAAAAAAATGGTATTCTAAACATCAAGGGTATTATAGCTAACATTTAATGTGATGCTAATCATTTTAATTATTAATTATAAAAATTAAATTCATACTAAATAAATTAAATTATTAATGTTTATATAAAATTTAAGAACAATGGGATAGTATTTTCCTAGTTTCTGGATGTTTAGGATGGTTACCTAAAATCTCTCTGAGGGCTACATGAGTTTGAAATTATTCTCGATGAATTAAAAGTTACAATTCATTAACAAGACTTCTATCTCAAATTCAACAATAAAAGTAAAAATTTTAGAATTATTCTGAGTTTTCTGTCTTGATGTAAATTATATCAGAGAGTAGTATATTTCTGTACCTTGATTTGAATAACTAGAAATCAAAACATAGAATATTTCATAGGTGAAATGATTAAAATAAAGGTAACTATAAAATTACCCTATAAAGAAAAAGTAACCTAGTTTATTCATTTTCTATAATCTCTTTAGTGCTGAAAGGTATGAATTCTAAGATGATAGCTTTATGTACCTGACTAATGCAATGACTAGGATGTGGTATTTTGATCCTTTTTGTACAGCTATAACCTTGTAATGCTGAACTCTGCAGTTAGCTGATGGTCAGGAAAACAAAATTCAGTAAATAATACCATTGTAATGAATTGGTTCTTAAGTAAACTTCAACGGATTTTCTCAAAATCCATAAACAAACAACAGTATAACCTAAATGTTAAGTTGGCAGTTATTGCACAAAAGGACAGGGATACTTCTTATACTATTTTGAAACACAAAGCAGAGTTCAGGAAATAGTATTAGAACTCACTGGATGACAGCCACAGTTTAATAGTTTATTAAGCTCTTTTTCAGTTATTGTATTCCTGGAATCCCAGACGTTTCCTGTTGGTTTACAAACTTTGTTTGTCATTATAAGTATAATCTCAATAGAGCTGTCAATTACTTAAGTGCTCATTCTTAATTTTCTTGCTGTATAGTATGTGTTGCCCAAACATTGTTAAATCCTAATTGAAGCCAGTCTAACGTCTATGATTTCAACAGGGGAAAAACTGAAAACTTAAATATCAAATTAAAATGCCAACAAGCTGAATATTATACTAAAAAGTCATTCTCTTTGAGAGATAAGGCCCAAATTATTATAATAGGTAAATATAACTAGTGTTCTCCACAAGAAATCTATAAATATTTGTGAACTAATTAACTAAGTACCATAATAAAAGCTTCGGGTACTTTTGACAGTTCTAAGGGTACTCCCTAGTTTTTCAATGAAGTCAATCATGTACTTATATATTTTTAATTTTCTTGAAATTATTTTATTGATGTGTATCTCTAGGGTTAAGAACTTTGTCCAAACCATTTAGTGGTGACCAACTTTAAGAGTAATGTTAGTGAAAAATCGTTTACCATTTAGCTCAATAAAGTCAACTAACTTCTTAACACTATAAATTTATTATGGCTCAGCTCTTTCTGCTACCTACTCTTCTTACACTTTTGTCATCTGTGGGCTTTGTTAGTACCTTCTCCTTACCAAGATAATTTTGTATATTCTTAAGCTTAACCCCATTTATTTCCTCTACTTAATAAAAACCACCTCATTTCTTGCTGAACCCTCTCTTGTAGAGCATACTCCTTTCACATAATGTTGCTTCAGAGGCAGGAAAAAGGACTTGTGTTTTCCTGGTTCCCAACCTCCAATTCCAATCTACTAATCCTTCATTAAACAACTCTTTCACTTTTGAAGATTCTGTGATCCATTTAGAGCAATGCTCTTCAAGGTGTGATCCAAAACTAGCACTGCTCTGAAACTGTTCTTATGGCCATGAAGCCATCACTAAAACTTCAAGTAGGAAATTAAACATTTATTAGAAATTTAATTTTATGGCTGTTGAGCCAAGTAATAATTAAAATGGATGTTTAGATTTTGAATGTTTATTTTACCCTCCATTTCTATTTTTGGTAATTCATTTTTATTTTATGTTAACAAAAGTTTATAGCACTATGGAATAAAATTTTAATTTGTCCTTCACCATAGGTAGCTTGAGAAGCACTGATTTGGATGATTTGGTTCTTGTTCATGCCACTGTGATCTACTGATAAATAAGGTTACCCTCCCACATTTTAAAAGGAAACCTTCCAGACAATAATTTAGATAAAAACAATGGTCACCCACACAACACACTAGCCTTACAATTTCTTGACCTATTTATTCTAACAAAATTCACTTTCAAACAATGGCCACAACCAGTATCTTGTTATTAAGTCTCTTTAAATCTTAACTACGAACCTCTTACTGGTGGATCACAACCTTCTATTCTTTTACTTTATTACTAAAACTGCTCTTAAATAAGAGCACAGCCTTACTAGCTTAAGGTTCCCTTTTACCTGTGCTACATCATCTAGCTCACCACACAGGAGACCTTCCATATTCCATCTAGGATAAAAATCACTATCATGGAAAGTAACTATTTCTCTACTTCTGCTTTCAGCTAAAGGTTGTTTGAATTAATTATTTCCAACCCTCATGTGGAATGCTGCTTGCTAATCCTTTCACTTATTTTTACCCAGATTTCTTCCTCATACTCCACAGAAGTTTACTCACCTCAAGACTCTAAATTCAACTTTCAATCTTCTAATCTCACCACATAAAGGAAATCAAATAAGCCTGAGATTATAAAGTAAATTGAAATTATATTATTGTGAAAATTAAAGGACAAAAAAGGAAGGAAAGAGAGGAGATTGAAGGAGGAAGGGAGGGAGGGAGGGGAGTAAGGAAGAATGCTTATCTTCTTAGAATTGTATCTATGAAATAACATGAAATCTGTTCTGTTTACATTAATAAAAAATCTTCTAAAAATCAAGGGCTTTAAGCATAAATCTCCATCTTCATCCATTTCTAAATAGATCCATATATTTACTGACCATTAATCCTTTCCTTGCTGTCTGAGTCTTTGCCAAATCAATGATTTTCCCTAGTCCCACCCACATATCTATTTTAATTTTCTCCTCTTAAGAATATTAGTCCTTTATATTAATTGCCAAGATTATCTGAAAGATAACTTACATTTCAGGATAAAGTATTCACATGTAAATGTTGATTTTTGCCTCACCAAGAGGTAACCACATCGCAACAAAGGATTTTAATTAACTGGGTAGGATGACCCATTCTGTGAGTACTCAGCAGCCTTTTTCTCCAGTTATTCCTATCACTTCTCAGTGGGCTCATGAACACAGTGGACATGATAGTAAACACAGAGATAAGGCAAGGGTTCAGAAATATGGACTTCCACTCACCAAACTACTTGTAGTTTGTACCAAACTATAAGCTACTACAGCTTGTTCAACCTACAAGCAACAGATACTAACAATGAACCCAGGACATGACAACTTTCCCTGGGTGCTCAGCAAGGAGAATAATGGCAGGCTGATTACTTTGGACTGTTTCCATTATGGAAGAGTTTGCATTTTATTCTTATTGGAATAGACACTTCCTGTGGATATGGATTTCCTTTCACTGAGCAGAATGCTTGTGCCAAACAATTCTCTATAAACTTACAGGAATGCCTTATCTACTGTCCTGGTATGCTACACAGCATTGCTTCTGATCAAGGAACTTACTTCACAGAAAATGTTGTGTGCAGTGAGGCCATGCTCAAGGAATTCACTCTTTCCACGTTCCCCATCATCCTGAAGCAGCTTGCTGGACAGAACAGTGCAATGGTCTTTTGAAGTCATGATTACACTGCCAGGTAGGTGACAACACTTGTGGGGCTAGGACAAGATTCTTCCAAGAAAATGTATATGTTCTAAATGAGAATCACATATTTGTATATAGGGTGTTTTCACCCATAGCCAGGATTCATGAGTCCAAGAATCAAAGGAGGAAATAGTGGTAGCTCCATTCACTATTTTCCCCAGTGACCCACTAGCACAATTTTTACTTCTTATCTCCGTGAATTAAGAGGTTGCAAATCCAGGAGTCTTAATTTCAAAGGGAGAAAACCTTTCACTGAGAGACATAACAAAGATTTCTTTATCTTCAAGTTGGAACTGCCACGTTGCTTCTTAGGGCGTCAAAAGCCTCTGAATTAACGAATAATTATTGTACCAGCTATGGCGATAGATACCGAATACCAAGGGGAAACTGTGATGCCACTATGTCGTAAGGTAAGGAAGAATATGTATGAAATAGATTCCTCATATCCATTTATGTATTACATATATTTATGTCTAGTGAATATATACTTTAAAATGAGGTTAAAATAAGGCATATTCAGATAAAAGAGAAATGAATCTTTTTTTTCTTTTCTTTTTCTTTTTTTTTAGAGAAATGAATCTAACAATAGCAAATATGTGCTAGAAAATAGAAAGAGGAAGAAAAGGAGGAGAAAGAGGAAGGGGCAGAAGAGAGGGAAAGGAAAGGAAAGAAGGGAATAAAGAAAATGTCAGAAGATGATTGCTTAAGGAAAAGAACACAAAACAAAATTCATTTCTACATGAAGAAGAAATGAAGAAAATTTAGATGATAAAATTTGTGGATAAGCACAGAGGAACACATTTTTGCTTCTCATAATTTCTTTGAAAAATATCTTATTATCTGAAGTAAAACAGAATATACATGTCAACATATCAAAAGGATGAGGGGAAATGCAATTTTACAGTTTAAAGATTCTTAGAATTTAAATCAGGTAGTGGGGCCGGTGCTGTGGCGCAGTGGGTTAACGCCCTAGCCTGAAGCGCCGGCATCCCATAAGGGCATCGGTTTAAGACCTGGCTGCTCCTCTTCTGATCCAGCTCTCTGCTATGGCCTGGGAAAGCAGTCCTTGGGCCCTTGCACCCACGTGGGAGACTCTGAAGAAGCTCCTGGCTCCTGGCTCCGGACTGGCGCAGTTCCAGCCGTTGCGGCCAAGTGGGGAGTGAATCAGCGGATGGAAGACCTCTCTCTGTCTCTCTGTCTCTCTGTCTCTCTCTCTCTCTGCCTCTCTTCTCTCTGTGTAACTCTGACTTTCAAATAAATAAATTTTTTAAAAAATGAATCATGTAGTGGATTATTAATGCTGGGAGGATTATGATAAATTCAATAAATGCTGAGGTATACCAGACTGAAAAACTAAAAATTGTTAAGATGTCAATCTCCCTCCACTTCAATGATCTATCTATTCAATATAATCTCAATTATACAAATTGAAAATCTGATTTTAATACTTATATGTCAATGCAAATAATCTAACATAATGAAAACAATCTCTAAAAAGAGTAAGTTAGATAATTTTCAGTGCCAGAATATGAAGTTTACAACAAATCAAGGCAGTGTAACACTGGCATAAAGAAAGAAAAATTCTCATAGATCATTAAAATAGGACAGCATATCCATAAACAGATACTTAGTCATATACCAAATAATTCTTTAAAAATGCCATCAGTCATTTAATAGGGATAAAACTATCTGTTCAACAAGTAGTACTGGGACAACTGGATATAAGCTTGTCAAAAAAGATGAACCCCACGATTTACTTTGTAACATGAACCATAATTAAGAATAAATCCAGAAAATGAATAAAAACTAAAATAATAAAAAAATGTAAAGAGAAACAAAGGGCAGTATCTTTGGAATTTTGGAGTGAGGAATGATTTATTAGACAAGACACACTTAAATGTAATGTTAGGATTTATCAAAATGTAAAAATTCTCCTCATCAAATATAGTATTAAGAAAATGAACAAAGATGAACAGACTGGAAGAAAATGTTTAATACATATATCCGACAATAAGCATTGTCAGGATATACAAGTATAAATGACATCAAATCAATAATAAAAAAACCAAATAGCCCAATTTAAAAATCTGCAAAGGACTTGAATAGATGTTTCAAAAAGGAAAACATATTAAGAGATAATAAACACATGAAAAAGTACCCAACACCATTAGTCACTGGTAGATGCAGATTAAAATTACAATGTTACATCATTACACACCTACTAGAATTGCTATAATCAGAAGCATTTGATAACATCAAGTGTTGGTTCAAATGTGGAATAACCAAAACTTCTGTAGAGAACATAAAATGATACAGTCATTTCTACCAAAAATTTGGAAATTTTTAAAAAAATAATTATATCTTAGTATATAACCTAGCATCTCAATCTTAGGTATTTAACAAAAAAAAAAAAAAAGGAAAGAAAATGTATGCCTAAAAAGGATCTGTACAAGAATTATCATAGCATTCTTAATCATAATAGATAAAATCTGGACATATTCAAATATTTTTGAAAAGGCAATGGATAACAAATGTTAATATTATGCAATGAAGTATCACTTACCAATGAAAGAAATTACTGACATACCAAGCAACATGAATTAATATCACAAATATGTGTATTCTATGATTCCTCTGACATGAAATTGTAGAATAAGCAAAACACAGTTTCAAACAAGAAGAACTTTGCTTGGGTGAGACAATGATGATTTATGTGGACATAAATGAGGGAGCTTCCTTAGATTATGGAAATGTTCTATACTTCAGAGGGATGTGGTTAGATGGGTAAAGACAATTGTCAAAACCCATTAAATTGGCAATACTCATACTTTTCATAAGTGTGTAAATTTTTTTGAAATTGAAACTACAAATAAATAGTAAATATATTAACAATGAAAAATTTTCTGACTTTTTGAATAATAAAACACTCATGAAAATCTTTACTACACTTAGGATTCAGAGACATATTCACTGAAAAGGTTTTTAGAAAAGCTTCCATTTAAAAACATATTATATATTTAACCTAACTATAAAATTATTATAGCTTTTTACCACAATGAGCTAAATAATATTAATAATGAGTTAATAAATAACTTTGGAATTTTTTTCAAGGGATTATAATACTGAAACAGACTACTATTAATAATAAAAGCCATCTTCCCCTGAATCTTTTCAAGGTTTTGACATTAAATATTTAAATTAATTCCAGGAAGTGGTTTGGGAACCTGATCTTTTGTGATCTCAGAGCTTAGTATTATGATAGATGAGTCAAGTAGCAATTAATCAAACAAACCTGTATGCAAATGTGCAAGAACAGCCACAGAGTCATTTTCCAAAGAAAAGTGAAGGCCTTACTACACTGCTTGAGAATACAAGCCTTATTTTAAAGCATTCTGACATTTTAAAGGCAAGCACATTGCTTTGAATGATATATTCAGATATCTCACATTTCTCGTGTACATTAGATAATTTACTAAATACTCGGTTGAGTGTAATTGTGTTTTTGAAGATAAAATTTCTAAGTGTAATTCACTGATTTTTAACTTAAAATTTTCTTTATGAAAGTAAAAGTTTATGAAGAAATAAATTCAAAGCAATTTGAAACTTTGTGCACAAGTGACAGATTATGAAACTATCAAGTAATTTCCTAAAAATACTACTATAAAATTAAGCTTTTCTTAGAAAATTCCTATTTTTAGAATAAAGATGCTTTCAGGCCAAAAAGTTTATAATACAGGTTCTCCCAAATATAAAGATGTCTACTAATTATAAAATGTGTTCATAATGAGTTAATGCTTAAAATTCACATTTCTCAGGGTCTTGTCCAATTTGCTGCTGGAAGAACATTGCCTCCTCTGGAAATGCAATACAGGTTTACTACTATACTAAGTAACATACTGAGAAGAACTGTAATATATTCTTGGTATAATCTATTATATATTTTAAATGGTATTTCCAATTAATGATGTCAAAAACACCAGATCAGTGATTGCTATTGCAAGATAGGAACAAGTGTTTACCAGAAAGGATACAAGGGAACTGCCCAGGGAAACAGTAATGTTATATACCTTGATTGTGGTGGTCATTACACAATAACATACATGTGTCAAACATAGGGAGCTCACACTTAGTGTTCGTACGTTCCAGTGTATTTTGAAATAAAAAAAAGACAATTGTTGAAATATTGAACTTTAGCTAATAATACGCTATAATGAAGTTTTTAGGAGTTAATAGATTAATTTATGCATTTATTTTAAATGTATCATAAGTGAAATAAGTTGATGGACAGAGGCTGAGTAAATGCATAACATGATAAATAAAGTTTAGAAAAAACATTAATAATAGATATCAGGTAGTCTACACAGAAATACTCACTGTAAAACACTTACAACTTTGCCATATATTTGAAATTTTTCATAATAAAATGTTGGGAATCAAGACTGAAAGGAAGAATGGAAAATGGCCTACATTCAAATACTAGCTTGCAAGCAAAAAAACGTGAGAGGTAAAAATGGGCATTTTAACAATGATAAAACCACACTGAATAGAAAAATGAAGTAATGATTAACATCTCAGTAATTAATACCAAGACTTCAAAATAAATAAAATATAAATTGACAAAATTAAAGGGAAAAATTATCATAACCATTTTACACTTTAAGAAACTTCCTTGATAACTGATAGAACAGATGGACAATAAATCTTCAATATACAATTGAAAAACATGATTAATCTACTTGACCTAAACAACATATAAGAAGAGCATTATATTTAGGAATTGTAAAATACATAATAATTTAAAAATTACATGGATTGTCTTACAAATAGGATCTAATTCTGGGTCAAAATGTAAGTATCATAATTCCTATAAGTGAAATCATAACACCATGGAATTAAATTCCAGCCAGTGATATTTAAATATTATGCAACAGAATTCTAAGTAATTCACTGATCATGATGCAAATCATAATTAGAATTCAAAAACATTTTGTGGTACATAAAAATTAAATATGACATATAAAAAACTTGTGGGATATAGCTTGAGCAGTGTATAAGGAAAAATTAAAATTTTCTTTAAAAAGATCAATTATGTGGAAGACAATATCACTGCATTGCCAATTTTCATTTAACTGATCTTTAGAATTCACTCACTCCCTATCAACTACCAGATATTTTTGTGTGTGCAATGACAAGCTGAATAAAAGATGTAGAATAGCTAAGAAAATACTGAAGAAAAATAATAATGAAGTTTTTTTACACTCTTTTAAATTAAAATTTACTAAAATACTGCAGTAATTAAGACATAGTATGGTATTATTACAAGGCAAAAAATCTACACCAACAGAAAAGAATCCAGAAACAGATCTACACATATACAGCAAACCTGAGTTACAACAAGGGCTCAACTTCAGAGGTAGAAGGGGTGCAGGATTTTTTAAATATACATGATGTTGAGTCAAGTTAACTGGATATCCATGTGAAAAAAATGATGTATCTTGTTCACACAAAAACTAGTTTGAACAGATCAAGGCACAAAATAAAATAAGTAAGGTTCTAGAAAAAAGCATAGCAAAATGTGTCACTGTGTCATTACTACAGGAAAAGAAAGAGCATCCTACACAGAATGCATTCACCATATGTGAAAAGAAGATAACTTGGATTTCCTTAAAATTAAGAAATTTTTTAAAAGATTTATTTATTTTATTTGGAAGGCAGAGTTACAGAGAGACAGAGGCAGAGAGAGAGAAAGGTCTTCCATCCTCTGCCTCACTCCCCAGATGGCTGCAATGGCCAGAGTTGTGCCTATCCAAAGCCAGGAGCCAGGAGCTTCTTCTGGGTCTCCAAAGTGGGTGCAGGGGCCCAAGGACTTGGGCCATCTTCTGCTTTCTCAGGCCATAGCAGAGAGCTGGATCAGGGAAGTAGAGCAGCTGGGACTCAAACTGTGCGCATATGGGATTCTGGCACTGCAGAAAGGGATTTAACCTGATGCACCACAGTGCCAGCCCCTAAAATTAAGAATTTTTGTAGCAGGCATTTAGTCTAGCAGTTACAATGCTCCTTTCCCATATCAGAGCACCTAGGTTCAATTCTGAGCTCTGGCTCCTATCTCTAGCTTCTTGTCAATGCAGACTTTGAGGCAGCAGTGATGTTTCCACTAATTAGGTTACCTGACACCCACACAGAGACCTATGCTATTTTCCTAGCTCCTTGCTGTGGTTTCAGCTCAGCCCCAGCTGTTGCAAACCTTCAGTGTGAACCAATGAAAAAGAGCTTGCTGGGGCCGGCACTGTGGCATTAGAGGGGTAAGCCTCCACCTGTGGCGCTGGCCTCCCATAAGGGCTCCAATCATGTTCCATCTGCCATCTTTTGGTCCAGCTCTCTGATTATGGCCCGGGAAAGCAGTGAAAGATAGCCCAAGTGCTTGGGCCCCTGCACCCTTGTGGGAGACCTGGAAGAAGCTCCTAGCCTTGGATTGACCCAGTTCCAGCTGTTGCAACCTTCTGGGGAGTGAACCAGAGGATGGAAGATCTTTCTCTTTGTCTCTCCCTCTCTCTGTCTGAAACTCTACCTCTCAAATAAATTAAAAAATTTTTAAATAAAAAAAAAGGGGGGTTGCTTGATCAGTCTGACTTCTCTGTATTTCCGGATTTCAAATCAGTAAAAAATAATAAATTTTTAATTTAGAACTTTTGTCATCAAGACTGAATTAACAAAACAAAAATGTAAGCCACAGACTGTATAAATACTCGTGTCAAAATTACAAAAATCAGTAAGAAAAAGATAAACAACTAAATTTAATAAAGGACAAAAGCCTTGAAGAGACACTTCACAAAAGAAAATAAAATGACCAGTAAACATATGAAAAGGTGCTCAGCGCTATTAGCCATTAGGGAAATGCAAATTATGCTGCAGTGAAATATGACTGCATATCTATCAGAATTATAGAAACTAAAATGAATAATGAAACCAAGTGTTAACATTCACAGCTAGAGTAACTCTATTACATTGCTGGTATAAGCTCGTACAACCATTTTGGGGAAATGTTTGACATTATCTACCAATGTTAAATCTTTGACTCAGCTGTCCTTCTTCTTTCTAATTATCTGTCTATTCACCAAAGGAAACAAATGCTTATTCCATTAAAAACCATACACAAGAACACCCATAGTACTTAATTCAAATTAGTTACAAAATGGAAATAATCTAAGTTTCTGTCATTCTTGAAAATATAAGTAAATCATAGCATATAAATAAAACAGAGAATAACACCACAATGAAAAAGATAAAATATGGATAACTATTAACAATACAGATCAACATCTATTGAGTGAAAAATGCCAGACACAAAAGAATACCTAATTCTTCTTATATGAAATATAAAAATATGCAAAATGACATATGGTGACAAAAGTAATAGCAATTATCTCTGTTGAGTCCCCTTGAATTTTGGTTGGAAAAGAGATGAAAGAACCTTGAGAGCTAGAAACATTCTTCATCTTGAACTAAGTGCTGCGTATGTGAGTATACACATATGTAAAATTTCATCAAATTATTTCACTTAAATTTGTTCTCTTTGAGAGTTATACTTCCAAATTTTCAAAAAGTAAAAAATTGCGAGCTTTCACATCTTTATTTTTTGTGTTTAAATTCTCTCATTTCTTTCTATAGGTTCCCAGTTTGTCTCCTCAAACAGATTTATAAAACACAATCCATTTTGCACAGGACTACCCAGAAATCTTCCTTAAGTATAGCACTTTCTGTATTACTAGAAAGCTCAAAAAATTTTGAGTTTATTATCTAGAAATTAAAGTCCAAATTTCTTAGCATTTTCTTACTCAAAGCCCCTTTGCATGAAATTTCAAATAATACTTTTAGGTATAACCTTTCTAACACTGCTACTAGAAAATATCTATTTATTTTAAAAGGTTTACATTCTTTGATACATAATTTTCATTTCCAGAAACTTTCTCTGAGGAAAGAAACATGGATGTACATGGTAATTTATCTACAAAAATGTTCCCACTAATAAAAACAGGAAAAATATAAGCAGTTCCAATAAATCTTAATACATCCAAATGTAACAAAATGTAAAATCAAAGTGAAAAATCAAGCTATAGAAATAGAATATGCACTGGGGCCTGAGCTGTGGTACAGCGGGTTAAAAGCCCTGGCCTGCAGTGCCAGCATCCCATATGGGCGCCAGTCTAGTCCCGGCTGTTCCTCTTCCCAGCCAGCTCTCTGATATGGCCTGGGAAAGCAGTAGAGATGGCCCAAGTCCTGAGGCCCTTGTATCCACATGGGAGACCCGGAAGAAGCTCCTGGCTCCTGCCTTCAGATCGGCACAGCTCTGGCCATTGTGGCCATCTGAAGAGTGAACCAGCAGATGGAAGACCTCTCTCTGCCTCTGCCTCTGCCTCTCTGTAACTCTGTCTTTCAAATAGATAAAATAAATCTTTTTTTTTAATAAAAAGAAATAGAATATGCATTGAAAAGAAAGTTTGTACATGATTTTTTTTCTAGAGAACAGCAATTTTCCCCTTTTTTGTATACCTGTACTTTCTAAAGTTATCTAAACTCTCAAAAACTTATAAAACTTTTATAACAAGAAACAAGGAAAGTTAATTAGAATAGATGAAATATCAACAGTATTTTTTAGCAAGATGGGCTGGAAAAAACACATAGGCAAATAATTCTATGATAGACAGGAAAGCAAATTAAGAAATTGACAGGGGAAAAAATTAATAAGAATTTTACAGTCACTATAATGAAGAACGTTAAATATGTTTCTTTCTTTTCCTGAAAAATGAAACTCTAAATGTTATGATTTATTTTCTTTTCAAGTGTGACCTTTTGGTCAAGGTGCTATAATTTAACAAAGCATTATCTTGCGTCTGCTATATGTGATGCACTAAGTTTATTATAAGTAAAGGAAAGGTAACGAACACAGGTTATTGGATTATTTGCTTTCCCAAAGTGGAAGGTTAACTGGACTGTTATCTCAAATAACCCAAATTTTGCTGGCCCAAATTAGTGACCAAGATTTGGAGTTTTGCTCTTTCAGTGGCTTTGTTAGTGGATGCTGTACTCCCTAATCTCAATCTGCTCTTTTGTAATAATTTTTGATTCCACAGACTATCAAGTGAGAAATTCACCAGTAGGCCAGGAATGTTCTAGCCTGAAAGTCCAAATCGTGGAATATATGTTATTATATATCTTCTCAGATCTGCATTTCTGCACTTATTTACATTAAAGAGGTAAAGCTTTGCAAATTTTAAATCGGATTTTTATCAGATATGTTTCCTGATTTTTACCACTTCTGAATTTTACTTTCCATGTGAAAACTATCCATCATTTTAAAAACTTAATGATATATTTGAATGGCAGAGACAGATTTATCTGAGAGAGATCCAACCCGCACCCCCCCCCCCAACACACACAGATACACACACAGAAACAGAGAGAAAAAGAGCACTCTCATCCACTGCTTCTGTTCCCAAATACCCACAAATAGCCAGAGCTGGGTAAGGTCAAAGCCAGGAGGCCAGAACTTAACTTGGGTCTCTCATGTGAGTAGCAGGGATTCAACAACTGAGCCACCAGGATGCACATTAGCAGGAAGCTGGGTGGGAAGTGGAGCCAGAACTTGAACCCCAGCACCTGCAAAGAGGATGCAGGAGTAGCAAGCATGGCTTAAGCACTGCTGCCCCCACAAATTCATATTAAAAAATTGTGCAGAAAAATATTTGGAATACAGTGACCTTATTTATTGCAATACCTCCAAAATCTTTATTAAGTGTATCTTTTCTACCTCCAAGATCTTTATTTCAAGGGTATCTTTCACTGACTACAATTCCCTACAATACTCTAAGAAATGTGATTCACTAAACATGAATGCCAATCCGTGGACTTTCCCAATTCCTGCTATCTGAGTTCCTGCCTTCGGTGACTCTAGACACCTCTGTTCTCTTGTTTCTCTTCCTCGTTATGCAAGGGAGTCTGTGGTTCACTGCTGTAATAACTCCCTAACACCTGATCCATTTAAGACCCTAGCCTTAGTTAAAGTCCAATCTCTACACTGTGCTATTATCAAGATATTAATGTTGCTAAAAGAAAGCATGCAAGTTTCCTGAAGGGTTTTTAAATTCACTACCTCTAATCCTCAAATGTACATTCAGATCTGCCTGGCCATCCTCTAGTTGTAGTGATATTCATTTGCATACAGATCAAGACAACTATTTCAAACTGTCTATGGTCTTAAATCTTTAGTTTCACCCACAGACCCATCACACTTGAAATCTAAATTAATCTAATATTTTCACTGAGAAAAGGAAGGATACTCCATCACCAATTGCCTACCATTAAATTAATCAAATGTCTGTATCTGTATCCATCCATGTTATTCCTATGCCTCAGGGGAAAACGAAACTGGTTTTATTGTTCCTAAAAAAGTTATCTCTTTATATTGGCAGTGTTCTAGAACCCATCCACTCTCAATCTACTACTCCAGGAATTGCTATTGTAACTATCTTCTCTCCCTTAAAACAGCATCTTTCCTTCTTTCTCAGTTCATATCCATTAGCAATCACATGCTCTAGAATACCCACTTTAGCTGACTCTCCATTTAATGTCAAATTTTCTACCTCTATATATAGGGGGGGGGGAAGGGTGGATATATTCATGGTTTATACTTCCTCACTTTCCATTCTCCTCTCAAACCACCCCAATATGGCCTCTTTCCTGGACAAGATTTTTATCAAAGTTTTGAACATAATCCTTTTGATTAAATATTTCACTTTATCTCTCAACACCACTTTAGGGAACTGAACATTCTCATCTTTTAGAAACACTTTCAGGGCTGGCGTAGTGGGTTAAAACCCTGGTCTGCAGCACCTTATGGCACCAGTGTGAATCCTGGCTGCTCCACTTCCAATCCAGCTCTCTGCAATGGCCTGGGAAAGCAGTAGAAAATGGCCCAAGTCCTTGGGCCACTGCACCAACATGGGAGACCCGGAAGAAGCTCCTAGCTTCAGATCAGTGCAGCTCTGGCTGTTGTAGTCATCTAGGGAGTGAACCTGCATATGGAGGACTTCTCTCTATGTCTCTGTCTCTTTGTGACTCTGCCTTTCAAAAACAAATAAATAAATCTTAAAAAAATAAATAAATCTAAAAGGTTATTAAAAAGAAACACTTTCTACTCTTGACTTCTCTGACACCACACTCTCTTCAGCTTCCTTCTGACTCCTATGACATTCTATTCCAATCTTTCCTCTGGGTTACTCTTACTTTGCCCACTACTAAATGTCACCACATCACAGAGCTGGGTCTTAGGTCTCCAGCTCCTCTTTATGACCTTTCCCTACTTCCACCTAGTCCTACAGCTTTA
Organism: Oryctolagus cuniculus; assembly: GCF_964237555.1. Classification (NCBI taxonomy): domain Eukaryota; kingdom Metazoa; phylum Chordata; class Mammalia; order Lagomorpha; family Leporidae; genus Oryctolagus; species Oryctolagus cuniculus. Next base: position 38,250,593 of record NC_091443.1, read on the forward strand.
CCTATACACCCACAGCTGTAACAGCCAAGCATCTACTCAGTACTTCTATCTGAATTTTCTTTATATTACAGCCAATGGAAAATTTAATTTCCCCTTCCAAATATGTTGGTCCAAACTTCAAAGTAACTTCCCAATAAACATACATAGAGCATCTATCCATACAGTGTTCTAGCCCAAATATGGGAGTAGGCCTTAATTCTAATTGCTCCATTACACCCAAATCCAATCCACCTTCAGGGTCTGTTTAATTTCAGAGTATTTCCTAAGTCTGTCAACTTCTCCTGAACCATACTTTTTCTCTGTTTCATCTTTTGCTTAGACTACTTCAACAACTCTTTCAAACTTTTCTTCACTTGAGTATAATTTCTACTCCTGATGATGACCTATGAAACCACACAAATTTGCCTGCAGTCTCTATTTTCTACCTTAGCTTCTGACAATATCCCTACTTATTGTATTTCCACCATGTTGAGGCTTGGAATGTTTATACCATGCCTTACACAAACTAAGCTTCCTCCCCCTATTTGGCATTGTTATCCCCTCTTTTCTGATGGAATGCTCTTAGACTGTTTGCAGGTCTCCCTCTTTCTCTTCTTTAAAGGCTTGTTCAGCTTTTCACTCTGACAAACGCTTGAGGTGATCACCTTATTTAAAGTGACAATCCACCAGCAACTACAGTCAGTCTTCATTATTTTATTTTCATAACACCACCACCTCAGAGTACTATATTTACTTGTTTCTTCACTGTCTATAATTCTATAAGAAAATGTAAGTTCCATAAAATAGGAACCATTTCTATTTGAATTATTGCTGAATTCCCTACACAAGGCACATAATAGGTGCTCAATAAAATGTAGATGAATGAATATGTTTCAATAATGCTTTAAGTTGAAACAGATTTAAATTAACCAAACTCATCAGTTAATTAATTTAGCAAACACATATTAAATTTCTATACTGTCATGGGATTTTGATCAACATGGATATATAAAAAACAGTTCAGACTAAAATAAATTAACAGTAAAACAGTACAATAAGTACTGTAACAACACACCAGGTAAAATGTGGGCACAACAGAGACAGCTATGAATATTGCTTCATGTGAATGATCTTTATGGAAGAGATAATATTGCAATTAGCTTTGAGGTAGAAGGCACACAAATGAGACACAAGGTGAGAGGAAGCATGTTTCAGTGAGGGAAGAACACATGAAAGGCAAAAAGAGCTATAAAGCAACAGATCAACGGACTTTTCTTTCTTTCTTTTTTTTTAATAGACTTATTTATTTGTAAGGCAGAGTTACAAAGTGAGAGAGAGGGCCGGTGCCGCGGCTCAATAGGCTAATCCTCCACCTGCTGCACCGTTCTAGTCCTGGTCGGGGTGCCGGATTCTGTCTCCCCTCTTCCAGGCCAGCTCTCTGCTGTGGCCCAGGAAGGCAGTGGAGGATGGCCCAAGTCCTTGGGCCCTGCACCAGCATGGGAGACCAGGAGAAGCACCTGGCTCCTGGCTACGGATCAGTGCAGTACGCCGGCCACAGCGGCCATTGGAGGGTGATCCAACGGTAATGGAAGACCTTTCTCCCTGTCTCTCTCTCTCTCTGTCCACTCTGCTTGTCTAAAAAAAAAAAAAAAAAAAAAAGTGAGAGAGAGAAGAGACAGAGAAAGAAATTTTCCACCTCCTGGTTCACTCCCCAAATGGTCACAACAGTCAGAGCTATGCTGGTCCAAAGTCAGGAGCCAGGAGTTTCTTCTGGGTCTCCCATGTGGGTGCAGGGACCCAAGTACTTGGGCTATCTTCTGCTGCTTTCTGATGTGCATTAGCAGAGAGCTGGATCAGAAGTGGAGCAGCCAGGACTCGAACTGGCACCTGTATGGTATGCCGGCAGTGAAAGCGGTGGCTTTACCTGCTACACCACAGCATTGGCCCCATGAACTTTTCATACATCACTTGGATACCTTCCTAGAATTTTCTTCAATACATTATTAGATTACATTCTTGTAGTTCTCTTATTTATTTCTTAGTTTTACTGGAGCTGCACTTTAGAGACTGGTTTAGACTGTAGCTTATATAGAAGGAAGAAAAAACTACTGAAATATTCAGCTGAATTTCTTTAATTATCCTGAGGATTATCTCTTAGTTGTTTCATATTTTTTGTATTTGTCAATTTGATATGAAAGAGACCTGTCTGAATCTGTAGTTTTCATTACAACATTTGACAAAAATGAAATCAATATATTGTCAAAAATGTGCTCATTATATTCTGTTTAAAGGAGATAACAGAAATATTCACAGAAATAAAAGCAATAAAGTAGAAAAATTAAGAGGATTTATATTGAACTTAATACTTAGCATGATTTATATCTAGAAACCAGTGATAAATTAAGATTCTCATCCAGCCTTGACAGACCAACCAGAAGAAAACAACATCCAGGATACTGAAAAGGAAAAAGAAATGGAGGGAAATATTCAAGGATGCCAATGGGCAGGCATTTGGCACATTAAGTCGCCACCCAAGTCACCCGCATCCCATATCTAAATGCCTGGCTCAAGTCCTTGCTCTTCCACTCAACAACCCAGCTGCCTGCTAATATGCACCCCAGGAGGCAGCAGATGATGACTCAAGAAATGTGCACCCCTGCCACCCATGTGGGAGACCTGGACTGAGTTCCTGGTTCATGGCTTCTGCCTGGCACAGCCCTGGATGTTGTAGGCATTTGGGGGTGAACCAGGAAATAGAAGATGTCTCTCTGTCTTTCAAATAAGATGAAAATAAGAAAAAAATAAAGAATGCTCAGATGTTTAATCTAAAAAATGACAAAATAGTGCTAGTTTCTGCTTTGCCTTTCTGTGCTCTAATTTTACAACTTTTTGGGCTGAATGTGCCTTTTCACGTAGTTTTTGAACTAATCAAGATCAAACCTGGCAATATAATCACAACCCCATTCTTTTCTGATGGGAATAAAATCAATCCAAGAGCCACAGCATATTATCCCTTAGGCCTGGAGTAGACTCCAACATCCCAAATACCTACAGTATATACTACTTTCTTCTTTCATCCATTCTATAGCCTAAGACTTTATGATAAGTATTTCCCTTAGTTTTTTGGATGCACTTTGCTTTACAAAGCCCATTGTCCCATTTGGCTAAAGCCCATCTACTAGGCCCCACTCCCATTCCTAACTCATCAGATCTCAGGAGTCAGGCCCCTCACCTAGCTCCAGCTGGAGTTCAATCAATTAAAATATCTACAAAATAATCCACTAACTCACATACCAATAAGGCCCAAACACTCCTGTTTCTAGGCCTTTCCCACTCACACATGTTCTTATAAGGGAAAATACCCTAGATTAGCCTAATTTTGTCAGAATCCTTAGAAAGGGTTATTTGAATTACTGCAGATTGCAGCTATCAAAGCTAATGAAGTCCAGCAATCCTAGCCACTTCTGTGGATTCTGCCATAACGTTCTTGGTATGTGGACTGGATTTAATCATGCCTCTAAGTGTAGTCTATATGATTTAGGACATTACTGATAACTAGGCATATGTACATATTTGATGAAGTATAATTTATTTGTCAAATGTTCTGTGACCAATACTAGAATCAATGGCTAGATAATGGCAAAAGATAGATATATGGCTAAATTGGTATTATTCATAGATAAGAGTACTCAATGTAGTGGACAGATTACTAGATGGTCTCCAGGGTCCTAATAAACTTACATTCTATGATTTCATGAAAATCTTTGCATTTAAAATTCTTTTTTTTTTGTTTGTGTGGAATGATAAACTAAAAGATTATAGAAAACAAGAAGAGTAAAGAAATGGCAGTTTCCAGCTTTATTCTCTAATTCCAGGTATTTCTATAATTGGACTAAAATAAATGAGCATAAATTGGCTAAAAATATAAACTAAAAAAATACAGTACATTATCATTATCTGTAGTCACCTCACTGTATAAGAGAACACCAGACATTCTTTCACTTATCTAATTATAACTTACTACCTGGTTACCAACCTTTCCCATTTCTCCCTTCCTCTTCTATCCCAGCCACAGGTAATCAACATTCTACTTTCAATTTCTATGACATCAACTGTTTTATATTCCATATAAGAGTAAGATCATGGAATACTTGTCTTTCTGCATATGGCTTAATATACTTAACATAATGACTTCTAGTTCTATTCATGTTTTCACCAGTGACAATGACAAGATTCCATCCTGTTTATGGCTGAGTAGTATTTCACTATGTATATGTACCACATTTTCTTTTTTTAAGATTTATTTATTTGAAAGGCATGGTTGAGCCGGCGCCGTGGCTCACTAGGCTAATCCTCCGCCTTGCGGCGCCGGCACACCGGGTTCTAGTCCCGGTCAGGGCACCGGATTCTGTCCCGGTTGCCCCTCTTCCAGGCCAGCTCTCTGCTGTGGCCCGGGAGTGCAGTGGAGGATGGCCCAAGTGCTTGGGCCCTGCACCCCATGGGAGACCAGGATAAGTACCTGGCTCCTGCCATCGGATCAGCGTGGTGCGCCAGCCACAGCGGGCCGGCTGCAGCAGCCATTGGGGGGTGAACCAACGGCAAAGGAAGACCTTTCTCTCTGTCTCTCTCTCTCACTGTCCACTCTGCCTGTCAAAAAAAAAAAAAAAAAAAAAAGGAACTTAGTGCAGATCTCTGATGTGCATGGCAGAGACCTAAAGACTGGACATCATATGCTGCCTCCTAGGATGCACATTAGAAGGAAGCTGCAATTGGAGTGCAGCCAGGACTCAAACATGGATACTCCAATATGGGATACAGACATCCCAACTGGAAGCTGTACAGCTAGAACATATACCGCCCTAAAGTTTATTTTTTAAAAATCAAGGTAAAAATAAGTTTCCATTCTAGAACTGTAAGACTGTAATTTAAAAGACTGAATATACACTCAGAAAATAAAAATTGAAATAAAAATTGCTTGGGCCCAAGGGTCCACAAATATACAAATTAATTAACTGCTTCCCCATAAAATATAACTATAAATATAGTCCAGTGGTAGATAATCCCTATCTATACATAAAAATTTATTGGCAAATATGACCAATTGTTGATTTCTTTATTTATCTTTTCATACCATGAAAAGCAGTAAGAACATGAAAGAAAGGAAGAAGGGATGGGTTTCAGTTAATATTTAATTATTCTCTATGTGTTTATTTTTAGTTAAGAAGCAATAAAAAATAAAATATTTGCATTTACATTCTAATTGTTTTCAAGTAAATAAAAACAATTTGAACTATTTCCTCAACCACATAATATATGACCTAAGATTGTATGTACTTGGTAGGGAACAAAATGATTAAACGCTTGAGGAATATTTCCAATTCTAGTCTGAAGATAAATGTCAGACTTCCATACCTACATAGAATGGAATAACTTGTGGCAAACAAATCCTCCAGCCAAGAACAAGAAATCAGATTAAATACAAAAAAATTAACTGTTTAAAGGCATTAGCAAGCTGTTGATGCAATAATGTTTTATAGCTAACTTCTATAGAATGGTTAACTAGAGAGGTGATTAGAGAAACTGCACTCATTTTTTCCTCCTAAGAGTTTTACAGATTCTTATTAAACAGATGAGAAATCAGACTTTGACTAGGCAGGAAGCTCTTTCTTGAGGACAGAGAAACAGCTCATATTGGCTTGGAGATTTCAGTCTTGTTGCTAATCCCTAGATCATTTTCCAAATTCTAAACCCACGTGGGGCTTGAAGTTAAGTGAAGTCCTCAAATCTCTGAATAGTGGATTTCCCAAAGCCATAAATTCTAATGAGACAAAGAGCAGAATACAGAATCTTCCAGGAATAAGGCTCTGTGAATATTGAGCTCTCAGTTTGGGAGGCATCACTCAAAGTACACGGTGAATCACAGTAGATCAGATGGATGAAAACTTCCATATATATTCCATAGTATTTGTAAAGCAAATAGGATAGCAATAGAAGTCAACTGATAGAAAATATGAAGTAGGAGAAAAAAGGAACAGTTGGTTAAATGATCTCCTAGAGCAGGAGAGAAAAGATATGAACTAGTACTCAAATGGTAGAGAAAAAAAAAAAAGAAGCATGTAGTGAAAATGAAATAAGGTTCCTACGCTACTCTAGCAGAGTATTTTGGCACACATGCAGGAAGGCTGGTGGATAAATGGTTGAGGAGGAGACTTTGTGTATCTAAGAAAAAAAGAGAAGAGAAAAAAATTATGTGATTTTATCCTGAAATGTAAAGCTGTGATATTGTTAAGTGAATAGGGCAAAGGAAGAGAGCCCCAACAACTTCTGAGAGAGTGGTTATTTCATATGCAAAATGGTGATAATTATGGTGGCCACTGATCCAAGCTAGATAAGGATAAAAGGAAAGACATGAAGGGTTTGATGGGAAGAAAACAGTTGGTAATATCAACAGAAATAGGTGTCAATAGGTTGAATAATTACTGGAGTCAGAATTCTAGAGTAAGAAAGTTAGAAAAATATAGCTGGTAGTCAGAAAGTATGATGATTCTATGGATATCTTATATGCTAAAAATTGGAAAACCTTGGATAAATGGATAGATTATGGAATATACAACTTACCAAGGTTTTAAAAAAAAAAAATTAGAAAATCTGGACCGGCGCCGTGGCTCAATAGGATAATCCTCTGCCTGCAGCACCAGCACACTGGGTTCTAGTCCAGTCGGGGCACCGGATTCTGTCCCGGTTGCCCCTCTTCCAGGCCAGCTCTCTGCTGTGGCCCAGGAGTGCAGTGGAGGATGGCCCAAGTCCTTGGGCCCTGTACCTCATGGGAGACCAGGAGAAGCACCTGACTCCTGGCTTCGGATCAGCGCGATGCGCGGCCACAGCACACCAGCCGCGGCAGCCATTGGAGGGTGAACCAACGGCAAAGGAAGACCTTTCTCTCTGTCTCTCTCTCTCTCTCTCTCTCTCACTTTCCACTCTGCCTGTCAAAAAAAAAAAAAAAAGTATATATATATATATAAAATCCAAGCAGACCAATAACAATTTTGAAGCAGTAATTAAAAGTCTCCCATGACAGAAAAGTCCAGGAACTGATTTTTTTTTTTTTAAGATTTATTTATTTATTTGAAAGTCAGAGTTACACAGAGAGAAGAGAGGCAGAGAAAGAAAGAGAAAGAGGTCTTCCATCCGATGGTTCACTCCTCAAGTGGTTGCAATGGTCAGAGCTGTGCTGATTCGAAGCCAGGAGCCAGGAGCTTCTTCTGGGTCTCCCACATGGGTGCAGGGGCCTTAGGACTTGGGCCATCTCCTACTGTTTCCCAGGCCATAGCAGAGAGCTGGATCAAAAGTGAAGCAGCTGGGCCTCAAACTGGCACCCATATGGGATGTTGGCGCTTCAGGCCAGGGCGTTAACCCACTGTGCCATAGCGCTGGCCCCAGGAACTGATGTTTTTACAACTGAATTCCATAAAAGATTTATCCAAGATCTAGCTCCAAAATTTGTCAAGCCATTCAAAAAGTTGAAAAGGACAGAATTCTGACAAATCCTTTTTATGAGGTCAGCATTACTCTGACACCAAAACCAAACTTACAATACACACATGAAAAAATTATAGACCAGTATTATTAATGAACATGGATGCAAAAATTCTTAACAAAATATTAGTAAATGATATCCCATAGCACATCAAAAGATCATACACCATGATAAAGTGGGGTTAATTCCAGGGATGGAAGGATGGTTGAACACTTGCAAATCCATTAATGTAATAAATCACATCAACATAATGAAGACCTAAAGCCACATGATTATCCCAAGAGATGCAGAAAAAGCATTTAAGATTCAATGTCCATTCATAAGAAAAATACTCAACAAGTTTGGGATAAAACGAACATACCTCAAAATAATAGGGGCTACATATGACTACCCCCACAGCCAATATCATATAAAATGGAGGAAACCTAAATGCATTTCCTCTAAGATCTAGAACAAGAAAAAATATTCATTCTCACTACTCTTATTCAACATAGAACTGGAAGTCTTAGCTAGGGCAATCAGGGAAGATAAAGAAATAAAGGGCATCCAAATGGAAACGAAAAAGTCCAAATATCCACATAAACAGATAATATATTTACTGAAAGATTTATTTACTTATTTCAAAGTCACAGCTACAGAGAGAGAGAGAGGCAAAAACAGAGAGATTTTCCATCCTCTGGTTCACTCTCAAGGTGGTCACAATGGCCAGGGACGAACCAGGCTGAAGCCACGAGCTTGGAGCTTCTTCTGGTTCTCCCACTTGGCTGGTAGGGGCCCAAGCACATGAGCCATCTTCTGCTGTTTTTCCCAGGCCATCAGTAGGGAGCTAGATCAGAAGTGGAGTAGCCAGGACACAAACTGGCACCCATATGGGATGCCAGCGATGCAAGTGGAGGATTAGCCTACTTTGCCAGAGCGCCAGTGCCTGGAAATTTCTTAAAAAACAAACAAACAAAAAAACAAAACTAGAAATGGAACTGCCTTTTGATCCAACAATCCTACTAAAGGATATATATTCAAAAGAAATGAAATCATTTACCAAAGAGAAACCTGCTCCATCACGTTTAGTGTAGCCAAAAACAGCCATTGTAGTTCATAATAGCCTAGATACAGAATCAACTAAGGTGTCCATCAATGTGGTGGAATGAGAAGGCCATGTCAAGATGGCCGCTGGCAAGCCAGTGTCTGTTACTCAGGAGTGGCTTCAGAAACCCCCTGGGAACCCCCCTGGGAAACCACCTGGCAACAGAGACTACCTGGCAACAGGATGTAATTGGATGACTTCGGATACTGCCTGGCAACAGGCTGTGACTGGTTAGGGCATAAACTGCCCCTTGACCGGATTGGCTGCCTTGGCTATTTAAGCTGTTGTACCAACTGAAATAAAGGAATCTGCGGGCTGCTCGCCTCTGGCCAGGGTCTGTGTGGTGACTCGGCGGTGACTCTGCATCTCTTGCCCCCACCACGCTCCTCCTCTCAGAACGAATCCACCACAACACATCAACATACGAATGAAGAAAAAGTAATACGACTCTGCCATAACAGAATTATTTTCTATCATTTGTGACAAAATATAAGGAATTAAAGCATATTAAGTGAAATGAAATAAGCCAGACACAGAAAGACAAATACCAGATAGGTGAAAACAAACAAACAAAAAAACCAAAAACTCAATCTGAACAAAGAATAGTAATTACTAGAGGCTGGGAGGAGGAGTCCAGGGATGTTTAATCATGAGTACCAACTCAGAGTTAGATAGAGGAGTGAGTCCCACAGCATGCTGGGGTAACTATACTTCATAGTCTATTATAATTTCTGAGCAAGTAACACAGGAACTCCAAGGCTCCAATCATAGTGTAATGCCAATGAGGGGAAAACATTAATTACCATGATCTGATCAGTACATATTGTATACATACTGAAATGTTGTACTGTACCCCATATATAATATATAATTATTAATAATCAAAACAATTTTAATGTTTTAAAAAGGGAATAAATAGAAAAACAAAATAAGATTCTAAAGCACTAACACATACCCCAATCTAATTTGCCCTAAAAAAAAGTGGGATGCTTGAAATTGAGAATAATAACCAAGAATAGGCTATGACCATGGAGGAAATGGCAGAAGTGGTCAGTACACTATGGTTAGAAGAAAGAAACTCTTAAGAAATGAGTGGCTGTGGTATTGAAAGGATCATCTACATAGATATTTAAATCAGCAAGAATTATAATAAAAGTAGGTCAAATAATGAGGCAGTGAATAGATCTTAAAATCTTTAAGAAATTAGGGAAGTGATACAGCAGTGTGCACATGTGTACTAGATGGTACAGGCTGATGCATGGGCTTCAAAACAGTGGGTTTTTAGGGAGGAAAAAGGAACACTAACCTAAAAACACTATTAAGGAATAAGCCAGTAAGCCTCCAACGCCAGTGCTGTAACTACGTGGAAGAGAATACAGCCACTGCTTGAGCAGACACAGTGGACGCAGTAGCTTGGGGAGGTAATCACGTTTCAGTTAGAGTAGGAAGGTGTAAGGAATGTCCAGGAAAGAATGAGCTAATCATCTGACTCATTTACCAACATTATCTAAAAGGCACTGAATTAGGAATCAGGAATAAAACAGTAATAAAGACAATCTCAGCTTTCACAGAGCTGCAACATGGGTAGGAAAAAGTGTCATGTAAAAGTGATTACCTTAAAGAAATCACTAAATTTCTCTGATAAGTTAACATGTATCAAAAAAGTTTTATTTTGTGAAAACTGAATATGCATTTGATTTTCTACGAAATCAGTGTCAATTTTGAACTGTGGCATAACAAAGTATGTAATTATTGCAATATATCTAAACATGTTGGTATTCATTATATGCTATAAATGAAAGCAAATGAAAAATATCTGGGCAAGTCACTCTTTAACAGTTAAACAAAGGGGAGGCATATGCTTTCACAGATACATGCAGAGTTACCTGAGACAAGGCAGCATCCCGTTCTTCTATCAGTGCATTCATTTCTTCTGCAGTTATTCTCTTTTTACATTCCTTGGTCTTGTAGATTCTATCCACAATTACAGCTCCATTCTTCTGAATAGCTATCCCTGTGTCTGCATTGTTTATTCTGTTCAGTAATTCCTGTAATGTCTACCAACACCATTATATGTTAGTCAGACATGAAGTTTTAATATATTTTATTTAATATAGGGTTTTAATTAATAGGCACATGTGAATTGTAAATTGACTGAGTGAAGTTATTGAATTTTCATATTGCAGCAAAGATGTACATTATTAGTGTGTCAATTCTTCTTTTTCCCACATCTTAGTTCTTGAAACCCACTCAATTGAACTTAAGCCTCTAAGATATAAGACTGACATCAAGAAATCTCCTCAGAGAATGGCTTACCATGTCATTTTCTTCAGGGTTAATATTTTCTAGCCTAGAAAAAAGGGACACAGAAAGCCTGATCAGTAGCATTTCCTTAGTGCAGCAAAATGAGTTCGCTTTTTAAATCTTTAGAACCTCAAGTAATTTTATTCGACTAGTCTTTAGAGTCAACCATGACACTGAACATATTAAAGTGCCACCTGCCCGACTCCATCTTTCAATAATGCTCCATATCTTCTGCACTGACTTCAGACTGTTAAGTTATTAATGTTTACTGCTATATATGACTACAAGGATCAATTGTTCATATGTGCTTAGATGAAGAAAGTTCCCCAGTGATAGAAGCACTCGTTCTCATCACTATATTTATTCTTGGACCTTCAATTCTTACCCGAAACTGTATTTCCTTTTTTTTTTTTTTTTTTTGGAAATAAGTCAAGTAGTTTTATTACAAAGTTTAACTATGTTACCTCAAAAGCAATGACAAATAATTACACTAACTGACCTGAAAAAATCTCTTGCTACTACCTATTTATTAAAACAAATATACTATCTAGAAAGGTTGACCAAAATTGGCTCATGTTTTTTAGATGACCTTTCTCTCTCTCTCTCTCTTTTTTTTTTTTTTTTTTTGGTAATATATTCAATTGAAAGACACAGAAAGTTAATTGATTGCTCTCATGAATGCATTCTTTTTTTAATCATCATGGTGATTACTGAAATGTTTGTTGATGATGAACTGAAGAAAGATAAATAAGGAAGTTCTAAACAACATATTGTAGAAAATGTATATTAGGCAAACATTAACCTGAATAAACTAAAAGAAAATCTGTTTTGAGTACTAATGAAATGATACAGATTCTAGAAATAATTCCAGCTTTTAAAAGTTGCACTAAAATTTAGATATCCAACTTCCTGCTTTTTTTCTCATTTCTGTGCTTCAATGATTTAACATTTACTATAAAAGATGATACCAGGAAAAAATAATGGAAGACAGTCAAAAAATATACTACAAAAATCATTACAAACTTCCCCACTGAATGAAATTGCTACATCATACATATGCTAGTAATTTTAGAACATAATATTTTAACATAAAATATAAATATACATTAAAAACTTATTATACATGTACTTGGATAGTATAAGTTAATGGAAAGGGATAGTAATTTTGAATTACATATAACTTATGTATCTTAAACTACTAATATCCACTTGGATCCACATTTCGAGAATGGTAAGTACTCATCATTTCTTTTCTCCAAAATAAATCAACAATTTAAAAGACGCTACTTATTCAACAAGAATTATACTATAAGCTTATTCTACAAGAATTGTGAAAACAACCACTTATTGTTTATTCAGTTGAAAAATGCAGCAAAAACGATATAAAATTCTTACATTCATTCATGGTCATAGTGAAATTATGTGAAGACACTAGTGGTTTCTGACCATCAGTTATTGATTAGCTAACTACGGCTTATAAGGAAGTCAGACATTGTGAGAAACATTTATCTTAATGCCAGTCTTTTAGATGAAATCAAAATAAGAGCTGAATATGGCAATTCCCAATAAAATGCAATGTAGGTGTTCATAAATTTCACAATGACTTTATTATACCTTAGAATTTAAAATGTGAACAAATACATGATAATGAAACATTTAGATTGGTAGGTTCCTAGGAATCTTTGCAGATAAAAAATTTAGTTACAAAGGCTATAAATCTCCATTTTTAGATTCATGGAATTATAAATGACCAGGAAGAAAATAATAAGGTAGTATGTGACCTATTTTGTAATTAACAGAACAAAGTACATAGAATTTTCATGTAGTTCTCATAAGTTGCTTTCAGGAATGGCAATATAAAATAATTATAATGTTAAGGAGAAGTAGATGAATGGTTCCAATGTTTTAAATTAACACCTTTCAATAAGAAAGGGTTAATATAATCATCTACATTGTAATATTAAGATGACTGTAAAAAATTAAAATTTCTTTTAAAAATTAAAATCATATTTTCTTAACAAGAGCGATACAGTTTCTCTGGCAAACGAACTTAGCATTCAGACTTTATTTATTATTATTATTATTTTTTTTTGACAGGCAGAGCAGACAGTGAGAGAGAGAGAGACAGAGAGAAAGGTCTTTCTTTTGCCATTGGTTCACCCTCCAATGGCCACCGTGGCCAGCATGCTGCATCGAGTCGATCCAAAGGCAGGAACCAGGTGCTTCTCCTGGTTTCCCATGTGGGTGCAGGGCCCAAGGACCTGGGCCATCCTCCACTGCACTCCCGGGCCACAGCAGAGAGCTGGACTGGAAGAGGAGCAACTGGGACAGAATCCAGCACCCCAACCGGGACTAGAACCCGGTGTGCCAGCGCCGCAGGCGGAGGATTAGCCTATTGAGCCGCACACCGGCCAGCATTCAGACTTTAAATAATTTGAGTACCTATCCTTAAATGTATACACTATATAGAGGTTTGTCATTTTTCTGATACTTGCATTTGAACTATATTTTGATTAAATCACTGTGCTGGGTCTGACACACAGTGAGGAATGAGCTAACTCAACCATGTAACATTTGGATCTCAATGTTACTTAATTATTAATCTTTATAATTGCTGTAAGTATAGGGATAAATGGCCATCTAGAGAAAAATATACTGTTAATCAAAATGAAAAAACTGGTAAATTTGAGATTTGAAAATTTTTATAGACATTCACAACTTTGAATTCAAACATGAATCTGAAAAAAATTGATACTTAAATTTCTGTGTTTGTATTTACTTAAGTCACAGGAAGTATCTGTCACAAAGCCTGATTACATATTAACTTAGTCTCAACTACACTACAGAGAACATCTATCAGCACACACATATTACATATTAATAATATTAATAATAATAATAATAATATTAATAATAATATTACATATTAACTTAGTCTCAGCTACACTACAGAGAACATCTATCAGCACACACACCAGATAGTGTATATTTTAAGCTTTGCCATATGTCCTCTGTTATAGCTTCTAAATTCTGCCTGTGTAGTGCAAAAGTATTCATAGACCCATTGTAAATGAACAGGTATGGTTGTGTTCCAATAGAACTTTATTTCCAAAAAGAGGGGCAGGCTGGATTTGCACTGTAGCCTTTTACTTTGCTGATACAGTGTACTGGAAAATGAGACCAGATCTTGGATATCAATTGGCACTGATAGTACCAATTCGATATATCTGACATAATTTTCTGAGTGGGATCATTCAATAGCTAAGCTAAAAAAAAAAAGTGATTTTCAGAAAATTAAATTCAGACCTACAATCAATACTTCATTACTGTATTATTTAAGACAACACAAAAATTAGACAACATATCTTTTTTTAAAAAAAAAAAAGCTGTATGAAACAGCTATACAAGACTATCAATTCCCATATAAAATGAATTTAGGAAAGGAACTAAGGTTTACTAATAGCATTGACAATATATAATACATTACTAGTATAAGTAAAGACTTACTGGCTGATGTTATATGAAATACATATGAAGAACTATAAGGTATATTTCATTACTATGAAGTATACAACTAAACAAAAGAATCAAAACCTTTCGTAAACTCTAAATTATGCCTACAGCAGTGTAACTTGACATAGTCATGATAATTAGTAAGAATTTTGCTGAAGTAAATGTCTATGGGCTCAAGTTTCAATTGATTTCCTATACCATGCAAATTCTGACTGACAACCTTGCACTCTAAGAGAAAAGGCCCATGCATGAAATGTCACATTTCTTGATTTATCCCTAAATTAGTCAATACAACCTTTGTGCTTTCTGAAACTCACCTTGTTCAATGGTAAGAAGCAAAATATTGACCTCAACTGATTAAAAAAAAGAACTAGTAGCAAGCTGATCAGAAAAATTACAATTTATTTTCATTCTCTAACTCATTTTAATTCAATGCCACACTTATTAGATTAAAAATATCAATAAAAAAAATTGAAATGATACTATCTCAAAAGTTGGAATACACATAAGCAAATAAGAGTCAAGAAAAAATGCCTTAAAGATTCAAGAGGTAAGACAAGGCAGAGAAGCAGCAGAGAAAGATAAGACAACTATTATAAATAGAGTGGCACAAATTCTATCAGAGGCAAAGGAGATGAGAAAAAAAGAAATAAGGAATTTGAAGTGTATAGAAAGAAAGAAATTAAATGACATGTAAAATAATGTACATAATTTTATTGTATACTAAATGCCTCCAAATATACTGTTCAGTCGAGTAAAAATTTGTCTCATTGAGGATTTAGTCTATAATGCACTTTTTTTAAACTTTTATTTCATGAATATAAATTTCCAAAGTACAGCTTATGGATTACAATGGCTTCCCCCCCCATAACATCCCTCCCACCTGCAACCCTCCCCTTTCCCACTCCCTCTCCCCTTCCATTCACATCAAGATTCATTTTCAATTCTCTTTATATACAGAAGATCAGTTTAGCATACATTAAGTAAAGATTTCAACAGTTTGCTCCCACACAGAAACATAAAGTGAAAAATACTGTTTGAGTACTAGTTATAGCATAGGGTGATTACTGATGCCATAAACAAGACTGTCAATTTGTTAAGTCAACAACCGGAGTCACTGTGCACTTACTGCTCATGTAGGATCTTTGTCCTTAGTGTGCTGTACATTGAGATTTAATGCTATAATGCAATTTTTAAAATATTTATTTATTTATTTATTTGAAAGGCAGAATTACACACAGGCAGAGGCAGAGACAGAGAAAAAAAGGTCTTCAATCTGCTGGTTCACTCCCCAAATGGCCATCATGGCTGGAGCTGCGCCGATCCAAAGCCAGGAGCAAGGAGTTTCTTCCAGGTCTCCCATGTGGGTACATGGGCCCAAGAGCTTGGGCCATCTTTCACTGTTTCCCAGACCACAGCAGAGAGCTGGATTGGAAGTAGAGCAGCCAGGACTCAAATCAGCGCCCATATGGGATTGCAGCACTGCAGGCGCCGGCCCTTATAATGAAATCTTAAAGGTTCAGAATCTACTCAAATGATGAGAAAGGAATCTCCACAGGAACCATCTGAATCTATGCTGAAAGGGTACTCCTTCTTGCTGTTCTTGATTGGCATGTATAGCCTGTCCTGAGTCCCCTCCCTCACCAGAACCCCTAGGCTATGATATGGTAGAAGACTTCTAACAAATTTTTCTATGAACCAACAATTCTTATCAATTAACATTGCTTTAACTATTATATAATTTAGTTATTGTTACTAACTAAATGAGAAGAAAAGAACCATAACACTATGCCCCCAGAAAGTAGCACTGTATTCACACCGAGTATATACTCAGTACTTACTGAATTATTCATTAACAAAAGGCTTGAAATTGAAAGTTTTCCTATGCTCAGATTCCTATTCCTTCCTTTCCAGTACTACAAAGAACAAGTGAAAATAACTCTTCAAGGAATACAAATTTCAATGTACACTAATAAAATTAAAAACAAATGTGTAAAAATTCAAGCAAATATGAAATGGAGGGTTAAAAATTAGGGAAGCGGTTTATAGAGATATTGAAATAAATCAGCTGGGAAAAAAAAGAATGAATGAAACTAATGATCAATTTAGGGCTAGCACTGTGGTATAGTAGGTTTTTTTTTTAAACTTTTATATAATGAATATAAATTTCCAAAGTACAGCTTATGGATTACAATGGCTTCCCCCCCATAACGTCCCTCCCACCCGCAACCCTCCCCTCTCCCACACCCTCTCCCCTTCCATTCACATCAAGATTCATTTTCGATTCTCTTTATATACAGAAGATCAGTTTAGCATACATTAAGTAGAGATTTCAACAGTTTGCTCCCACACAGAAACATAAAGTGAAAAATAATAGATGATTTTTTTTAAATGATGATGAAATCAGATCAGACCTATTGTCATGTTTAATCCCAGTGAGAGTCAAGTTGGGAATTGATAATTTCTTCTTCTTTTTTTTTTTTTTTACAGAAGATCAGTTTAGTATACATTAAGTAAAGATTTCAACAGTTTGCACCCCCATAGAAACACAGAGTGAAATATACTGTTTGAGTACTCGTTATAGCATTAAGTCTCAATGTACAGCACGCTAAGGACAGAGATCCTACATGAGGAGTAAGTGCACAGTGACTCCTGTTGTTGACTTTACAAATTGACACTCTTGTTTATGGCCTCAGTAATCTCCCCATGCTCCAGTCATGAGTTTCCAAGGCTATGGAAGCCCCTTGAGTTCTCCGACTCTTATCTTGTTTAGACAAGGTCATAGTCAAAGTGGAGGTTCTCTCCTCCCTTCAGAAAAAGGTACCTCCTTCTTTGAAGACCTGTTCTTTCCACTGGGATCTCACTCACAGAGATCTTTCATTTAGGGTTGTTTTTGTTTTTTTTTTTTTTGCCTGAGTGTTTTGGCTTTCCATGCCTGAAATACTCTCATGGGCTTTTCAGCCAGATCGGAATGCCTTTAGGGCTGATTCTGAGGCCAGAGTGCTGTTTAGGACATCTGCCATTCTATGAGTCTGCTGAGTATCTCGCTTCCCATGTTGGATCACTCTCCCCTTTATTTATTCTATTGGTTAGTATTAGCAGGTACTAGACTTGGTTATGTGCTCCCTTTGACTCTCAGTCCTTTCATTATGATCAATTGTGAACTGAAATTGATCACTGGGACTAGTGAGATGGCATTGGTACATGCCACCTTGATGGGATTGAATTGGAGTCCCCTGGTATGTTTCTAACTCTACCATTTGGGGCAAGTCAGCCTGAGCATGTCCCAAATTGTACATCTCTTCCCTCTCTTATTCCCACTCTTATGTTTAACAGGGATCACATTTCAGTTAAATTTCAACACTTAAGAATAACTGTGTATTAATTACAGAATTAAACCAGTCATATTAAGTAGAGCAGACAAAAAAAAACTACTAAGAGGGATAATGTATTAAGTTGTTCATTAACAGTCAGGGCTATGCTGATCAAGTCACCGTTTCCCATAGTGTCCATTTCACTTCAACAGGTTTCCTTTTTGGTGTTCAGTCAGTTGTCACCGATCAGGGAGAACATATGGTATTTGTCCCTTTGGGACTGGCTTATTTCACTCAGCATGATGTGTTCCAGATTCCTCCATTTTGTTGCAAATGACTGGATTTCGTTGTTTCTTACTGCGGTATAGTATTCTAAAGAGTACATATCCCATAATTTCTTTATCCAGTCTACTGTTGATGGGCATTTGGGTTGGTTCCAGGTCTTAGCTATTGTGAATTGTGCTGCAATAAACATTAGGCTGCAGACCCCTTTTTTGTTTGCCAATTTAAATTCCTTTGGGTAAATCCCAAGGAGTGGGATGGCTGGGTCGAACGGTAGGATTATCTTCAGGTTTCTGAGGAATCTCCAGACTGACTTCCATAGTGGCTTGACCAGTTTGCATTCCCACCAACAGTGGGTTAGTGTCCCTTTTTCCCCACATCCTCGCCAGCATCTGTTGTTGGTAGATTTCTGCATGTGAGCCATTCTAACCGGGGTGAGGTGAAACCTCATTGTGGTTTTGATTTGCATTTCCCTGATTGCTAGTGACCTTGAACATTTTTTCATGTGCCTGTTGGCCATTTGGATTTCCTCTTTTGAAAAATGTCTATTGAGGTCCTTGGCCCATCTCTTAAGTGGGTTGTTGGTTTTGTTTTTGTGGAGTTTCTTGATCTCTTTGTAGATTCTGGTTATTAACCCTTTATCTGTTGCGTAGTTTGCAAATATTTTTTCCCATTCTGTCGGTTGTCTCTTGACTCTCCTGACTGTCTCTTTTGCAATACAGAAACTTCTCAATTTGATGCAATCCCAATAGTTGATTTTGGCTTTGACTGTCTGTGCCTCCCGGGTCTTTTCCAGAAATTCTTTGCCTGTGCCAATATCTTGAAGGGTTTCTCCAATGTTCTCTAATAACTTGATGGTGTCAGGTCGTAGATTTAGGTCTTTAATCCACGTTGAGTAGATTTTTGTGTAAGGTGTAAGGTAGGGGTCTTGCTTCATGATTCTGCACGTGGAAATCCAGTTTTCCCAGCATCATTTATTGAATAGACTGTCCTTGCTCCAGGGATTGGTTTTAGATCCTTGATCAAATATAAGTTGGCTGTAGATGTTTGGGTTGATTTCTGGTGTTTCAATTCTGTTCCATTGGTCTATCCATCTGTTTCTGTACCAGTACCATGCTGTTTTGATTACAACTGCCCTGTAGTATGTCCTGAAATCTGGTATTGTGATGCCTCCGGCTTTGTTTTTGTTGTACAAGATTGCTTTAGCTATTCGAGGTCTCTTGTGCCTCCATATGAATTTTGGCATCATTTTTTCTAGATCTGAGAAGAATGTCTTTGGTATCTCGATTGGGATTGCATTGAATCTATAAATTGCTTTTGGGAGAATGGACATTTTGATGATGCTGATTCTTCCAATCCATGAGCATGGAAGATTTTTCCATTTTTTGGTATCCTCTTCTATTTCTTTCTTTAAGATTTTGTAATTCTCATCGTAGAGATATTTAACGTCCTTGGTTAAGTTTATTCCAAGGTATTTGATTGTTTTTGTAGCTATTGTGAATGGGATTGATCTTAGCAGTTCTTTCTCAGCCATGGCATTGCTTGTGTATACAAAGGCTGTTGATTTTTGTGCATTGATTTTATATCCTGCCACTTTGCCAAACTCCTCTATGAGTTCCAATAGTCTCTTAGTAGAGTTCCTTGGATCCCCTAAGTAAAGAATCATATCGTCTGCAAAGAGGGATAGTTTGACTTCTTCCTTCTCAATTTATATCCCTTTAATTTCTTTTTCTTGTCATGGCTCTGGCTAAAACTTCCAGAACTATGTTAAATAGCAGTGGTGAGAGTGGACATCCCTATCGGGTGCCAGATCTCAGTGGAAATGCTTCCAACTTTTCCCCATTCAATAGGATGCTGGCTGTGGGCTTTTCATAAATTGCTTTGATTATATTGAGGAATATTCCTTCCATACCCAGTTTGCTTAGAGTTTTCATCATGAAAGGGTGTTGAATCTTATCGAATGCTTTCTCTGCATCTATTGAGATAATCATATGGTTTTTCTTCTGCAGTCCGTTAATGTGGTGTATCACATTGATTGATTTGCGATGTTGAACCATCCCTGCACACCAGGGATAAATCCCACTTGGTCTGGGTGGATGATCTTTCTGATGTGTTGTTGCATTCTACTGGCCAGAATTTTATTGAGGAGTTTTGCGTCTATGTTCATCAGGGATATTGGTCTATAATTTTCTTTCAGTGCTGCATCTTTTTTCGGCTTAGGGATTGAGGTGATGCTGGCTTCATAGAAAGAACTTGGGAGGATTCCCTCTTTTTCGATTGTTCTGAATAGTTTGAGAAGAAATGGAATTAGTTCTTCTTTAAATGTCTGGTAGAATTCAGCAGTGAATCCATCTGATCCCGGGCTTTTCTTTGTTGGGAGGGCCTTTATTACTGTTTCATTTTCTGTCTCAGTTATGGGTCTGTTTAGGTATAGTAGGTTAAGCCTCTGCCTGCATTATGTCCTGGCTGCTCTCCACTTCCAATTCAGCTCTATTATGGCCTTTGAAAGCAGCAGCAGATGATCCACAAGAATGGGTGACTGTGAAGAAGCTCCTGGCTCTTGGCTTTGGATTGGCCCAGCTCCAGCCATTGTGGCCATTTGGGGAGTGAACCGGTGAATGGAAGACCTTTCCCTCTGCCTCTCAAATAAAAAAAAAAAAATTTTTTTGAATATCAATTTAAAAAGGGGTCCTGAGGAAGAAGTTTGGCTTACATATGCAGGCAGATGGTTACGTTACTGACTGGAATAAGGAAACAAGAAGGAAAATCATGTTTTAAGAATGAATTAACAAATTTCATTTTGGATATTTGAATCTGAGTTTCCTGGGTAGAACTAAGGTAGATAACATGCAATTGATTGTCTTTGAGTCTTTGCCCAAGTAATGAAATACTCTAAGCTTTTTCATCTATAAAGCCACCAACCTCAAGAACTGTGGCACTGAATGATAACCTGAATTGTTATCTTTTGGAGGAAAATTTGATTTCTTTGAAGATCAAAATCTATATAGAAGTAAATATCATCAATAAAATTAGCAATCTAGGTAACAAAATTTATAGACGTAAATTTCATGTATATATAGCACTTTTCAGTAGATGGAAACTTGAACATAAGCTTACTTGTAAGTCCTCAAAGAAAGCATCGAAGGTTTTAATAGATGCATTACTGAAACATGGGGGGACTCATTTATTTTTAAAAGTATGTATATAAACATTTGATTCTTGTGTTTCTGTGAGGATGCAGAGCAAAGGGAAATTTGATTCATTGGTGGTTGGAATTCAAAATGGTACAGTCATCTGGTTTGTGTTTAGTAGTTTCTCATAAAGTTACAATGGATTTAATGAATGATCCAAGAACAGTACTACTGTTCGAGTAGTTGAGTACTACTCAAATGATTTGAAAGCAGACCAAACAACAGCAACAACAAAATACGTACAAGCTTATGGCAACATTATTCAAAATCACCCAAACTTGAAGCAACTGTATATAATATCCTTTATTTAGGAGAATGGATAAACAAACTGTGGCATATTGATTTCAATAAGAAAAAAGAATAATGTACTAATTAGAGTATCAACATGTGGGTTTAGTGAAAGAAGTTAGACAAAAAGCTGCATAGTATAATATTCCATTTATGTGACATTATATAAAAGGCAGAAAATTGGTCAGAGGTACAACAAGTTTAGGGATGGAGAATATCAACTATTTAACTAGAAGAAACAGAGTTTTCTTAAGTGGCAGAACTAATCTGAATACACATTTGGACACATGACACCATGCATTTGCCAAAACCCACAGGAACTTTATAGCACACAGTGACCCTCAATGTATAAAATAAAAGAATCAACCAGTAGTCAACAGAACCTGGAATAGAAATGTAGATTCTGCTTTAAAAAATGTCTACCTGCAGTAAAAAACATGGCTTAGCCTCATTTCAAGAGATAGGAGGATAAGGGAGTTAAACAACAAGTTACTTTGGAAAATGGCCTATTGACTGGAAGCTGTAAGAATAAAGACTAAAGGAACTGTATCAGTAAAGTTGTCTCTCATAGAAATAAAGGGCTAATGATTCTGAAGGACATGTAATGCATACTGGGGTTGAACGAGTACGTAAATGGATGTTGTGTGGTAGGAGCCTGGGTTCTCACTGTTGGGAAAGGTAAATTACATATGAGTAAGGGTGAGGTTAAAATGAACTCTGTAGTAATTAATTAGAATTAAGGATATCAGTAAGAACTCACGTTTAGTTTAATACAAATACAGATGAATTGATAAGCAGAGATGTGTGTGCACATGAGATAGGGGATGCAAACATAAATTTCCTACTCTGTTGGGAAGGTCTAGAAGTAATCACATTCCAGCAACAATGGGCATCACACCTGGCATCGCAATAAAACCACTTTTCTATATAAAGAACACTTAGGAGAAAATGGCTGATTTTAGAGCTGAGGCAAACCCCTAAGATGCCTATAACAGATGACCCTGGAGCATCTTGTAATGCCAGAAATAAAAAGGATTGGGATATGTCAAAGATATGAGGTGCTAACCTGAAACAGCTTCCCACAAAAGAGGAATTGAGCTCCACACAGGTCTTCCCAACCTCCATTCCCACACAACTCTCCCAGGGTTATACACAAAAGTAGGAAAACAGCAATACCCATCCAAGAAACTGTAGCAAAGAGAAGGTGAATAGATCACAAATGTGGTATGTTTACCAAGGAAATTTCATCTCTACCACATCAGAACAAAGAAAAGTTCTGGCCAGAAAAAAAAAAAATGAAATAGCAACTGCAAATACACCAAAAAACATATCTTAAAAAAGAGACAAGATGATAGTAACAACAAAACCTAAAACATGTGTCATTATTTCAATGTTTGATCTCTCCAAAATTCATTTTAAAATTTATTTGTTATTGAAACAGTGCTAAGAAGTGGGTCCTTTGAGAGGTGATTAGACCATGAAAGCTTCACTCTCATAGGTAGAATTAATGCCATTATTATGTAAGGGGGAATTCACCTTCCTTTTGCTTCATTTTACCCTTCCACCTTCCACAATGTGATGATGCAACAAGAAGGCCCTATCAAAGAAAGAGGTATCTTTCTCTGAAGGGAGGAGAGAACTTCCACTTTGAATATGGCCTTGTCTAAATAAGGTCGGAGTTTGTGGACTCAAGAGGCTTCTATAGCCTCGGCAGCTCATGACAAGAGCCTTGGGTGAATATTGACATCATAATTAAGAGTATCAATTAAATCAACAATGGGAGACACTGTGCACTTACTCCCTCATATAGGATCTCTGTCCTTAATGTGTTGTACTATGCGAATTAATGGTAAAACTAGTATTCAAACAGTACTTTATACTTTGTGTGTCTGTGAAGGTACAATCTGTTGAAATCTTAACTTAGTATATACTAAGTTGATCTTCTGTATATAAAGATAATTGAAAATGAATCTTAATGAAGAGTGGAATGGGAGAGGGAGTAGGAGATGGGAAGGTTTGTGGGTGGAAGGGTGGTTATGGGGGGGAGAACCGCTATAATCCAAAAGCTGTACCTTTGATATTTATATTTATTTATTTATTTTAAAGATTTATTTATTTACTTGAAAGTCAGAGAATTCCAGAGAGAGAAGATGAGGCAGAGAGAGAGGTCTTCCCTCCATCTACTGGTTCAGTCCCCAGTTAGCCGCAATGGCCGAGCTGCGCCAATCCGAAGCCAGGAGCCAAGAGCTTCTTCCGGGTCTCCCAGGCAGGTGCAGGGGCCCAAGGACTTGAGCCATCTTATACTGCTTTCCCAGGCCACAGCAGAGAGCTGGATTGGAAGTAGAGCAGCCAGGACTTGAACTGCTGCCCATATGGGATGCCAGCACTGCAGGCGGTGGCTTTACCCACTAAGCCACAGTGCTGGCCCCTTTTCATTGTTTTATTAATACAGAAACATGTTTCCATCTGTCCAAACAATAAAAAGTAGTATTAAAAAGCCAAAAAAAAAATGCCATCTACGATAAAAGTTCTAGTAATGACTTGTCAATCTTTTAAATACAAGTAACAAATGGCACTTTGGCTATATAAACTAATATGACTATAGAAACTAAAACAAGTTTTATAATTTTTAAAGTAATGTTAGTGAAGAAAATGTAGAAAGCGGACTATCTTTGGCAAATGGCAGGGCAAAGCTACTATTTATCAATAGTCACATTGAACGTTAATGGCCTGAACTATCCAGTTAAAAGACACCGATTGGCTGATTGGGTAAAGGAACAAAACTCAGCTATTTGCTGCATACAAGAAACGCATCTTTCCAACAAAGATCCATACAGACTGAAAGTGAAAGGCTGGAAAAAGATATACCATACCAACAGAAATGAAAAAAGAGCAGGCGTAGTCATCTTAATATCGGACAACATAAACTTTACCACAAAAACTGTTAGGAGAGACAAAGAGGGGCATTATATAATGATTAAGGGATCAATTCAACAGGAAGATATAACGATTATCATTGTATATGCACCTAATTACAGGGCACCGGTTTATTTAAAAGATTTGTTAAGGGACTTAAAGGGAGACTTAGACACCAATACAATAGTACTGGGGGACTTCAATACTCCACTCTCAGAAATAGACAGATCAACAGGACAGAAGATCAACAAGGAGACAGTAGATTTAAATGACACTATAGCCCAAATGGATCTAACAGATATATACAGAACTTTTCATCCTACAGCTAACATGGAACCTTCTCTAGGATTGACCACATACTAGGCCTTAAAGCAAGTCTCAGCAAATTCAAAAGAATTAGAATCATACCATGCAGCTTCTCAGACCATAAAGGAATGAAGTTGGAAATTAGCAACTCAGGAATCCCTAAAGCATACGCAAACACATGGAGATTGAACAACATGCTCCTGAATGAACAATGGGTCACAGAAGAAATTAAAAGAGAAATCAAAAATTTTCTGGAAGTAAATGAGGATAACAGCACAACATACCAAAACTTATGGGACGCAGCAAAAGCAGTGTTAAGAGGAAAGTTCATATCAATAGGTGCATACATCACGAAATTGGAAAGGCACCAAGTAAATGAGCTTTCACTGCATCTCAAGGACCTAGAAAATCTGCAGCAAACAAGACCCAAATCTAGTAGGAGAAGAGAAATAATCAAAATCAGAGAAGAAATCAACAGGATTGAATCCAAAAAAACATTACAAAAAATCAGCCAAACGAGGAGCTGGTTTTTTGAAAAAAATAAACAAAACTGACACGCCAGTGGCCCAACTAACTGAAAAGAGAAAAGACCCAAATCAATAAAATCAGAGATGAAAAAGGAAATGTAACAACAGACACCACAGAAATAAAAAGAATCATCAGAAATTACTACAAGGACTTGTATGCCAGCAAACAGGGAAACCTATCAGAAATGGATAGATTCCTGGACACATGTAACCTACCTAAATTGAACCAAGAAGAAATAGAAAACCTAAACAGACCCATAACTGAGACAGAAAATGAAACAGTAATAAAGGCCCTCCCAACAAAGAAAAGCCCAGGACCAGACGGATTCACTGCTGAATTCTACCAGACATTTAAAGAAGAACTAACTCCAATTCCTCTCAAACTATTCAGAACAATCGAAAAAGAGGGAATCCTCCCAAGTTCTTTCTATGAAGCCAGCATCACCTTAATTCCTAAGCCGAAAAAAGATGCAGCATTGAAAGAGAATTATAGACCAATATCCCTGATGAACATAGACGCAAAACTCCTCAATAAAATTCTGGCCAGTAGAATGCAACAACACATCAGAAAGATCATCCACCCAGACCAAGTGGGATTTATCCCTGGTGTGCAGGGATGGTTCAACATCGCAAATCAATCAATGTGATACACCACATTAACGGACTGCAGAAGAAAAACCATATGATTATCTCAATAGATGCAGAGAAAGCATTCGATAAGATTCAACACCCTTTCATGATGAAAACTCTAAGCAAACTGGGTATGGAAGGAACATTCCTCGATATAATCAAAGCAATTTATGAAAAGCCCACAACCAACATCCTATTGAATGGGGAAAAGTTGGAAGCATTTCCACTGAGATCTGGTACCAGACAGGGATGTCCACTCTCACCACTGCTATTCAATATAGTTTTAGCCAGAGCTATTAGGCAAGAAAAAGAAATTAAAGGGATATAAATTGGGAAGGAAGAACTCAAACTATCCCTCTTTGCAGATGATATGATTCTTTACTTAGGGGACCCAAAGAACTCTACTAAGAGACTATTGGAAATCAAAGAAGAGTTTGGCAAAGTAGCAGGATATAAAATCAATGCACAAAAATCAACAGCCTTTGTATACACAGGCAATACCATGGCTGAGAAAGAACTTCTAAGATCAATCCCATTCACAATAGCTACAAAAGTGCTTACCTCTGTATTTCATACCCGAGGGTCAAATGATACTACTTTACTGAGAAAGTGTATTTAAAAAAATTTGATGACTTAAACATTTTAATGTTTTCCATAGTCTCTTTTCTTAAAATTAGAAAGCTCTTTAGGAAATCAATATATTATATTGAGAGAAAACATTGCATGCTGTTCAAAATTTTCTTCAGTTTCACTTCAATCGATTATGACTATCAAATTCAAGTAACACTTATGTAGCACACACACGCTAAGATTAGATACTTCACATTATTTAGTAATTCATTTAACCTCATAACAACATGTTAGTTAGGCATTAGTACATCCATTTGGAAACCAAACACTAAATCTCAGAGACTCTAAGTTAGATGTCCACGCCTGTACAGCGAGCAAGCAGGAAAGGCAAAATCTGAAGATCATGCTCTCCCCTTCAATGCCACACTGTTTCTTACACTAAAAAGCATGTAGAGTGTGACTGGAATTATTCTATGGATTTTAATGTACAATATAAATAAATATTAATTCAAAAAATTAATTATATGGATACATCTATTCAACCATAAATCATCTATCCTTCTAGATAACAATATTTGAATACATAAATAAAGAGAAAATTTTGGAATAATGTTTGCCTGTTGGTAAGAATGATTATTTTGGAGTAGGAATTGGGGAATTTGGTTTTACTTTTTTGTTTTATTTTAATTTCTCAACTTGTTCATTGTTTCATACTGAGTTTCTATCAATCTTAAAAAAGCCATTAAGCTAAACAAGAAATAAATCACATTTCCTAATCACAATATGAACACAGACATTGCTAATTATTTATGTCTTCTCTCTAATGAACCGTGTTTAATTAGTACTTTATTCTGATCCTCCACAGAGGCTATCATAACACTGCACAGAGCAAATACACAGTTAAGAATATTCACTGATCATCATTTACTATATTCTCTTTACAGGTAACATATTTCTTGATGCTGCAGGGCCTTTCTATTAAAGCAAATTCTGTAGACTAACATCATTCATATCTTCTGACACATGGTTAAAAGGCAGAATCTCTGGTCCCATCCTAGAAATAATGAACCACAGTCTACATTCTAACAGGTTTCCCAAGTATTTATATTGTACATTAAAATCTGAAAAGTTTGGTGGGCATTGTGGCACAGCAGGTTAAGTTGCAACTTCCAAAGACAACATTCCTTATCAGCATGCTAGTTCAAGTCCTGGCTACTCAGCTTCTGACTTGGGAACCAGGAGTTGATGATTCAAGTACCTGAGTTCCTGGAACCCACTTGGGAGATCCAGGAGGAGTTCCTAGCTTCCATTTGGCCCAGATCCAGCTGTTAAGGACTAGTGGATAGAAGATCGATCTCTCTCTCTCTCTCTCTCAAATTAATCTTTTAAAAATAAGTAAATAAAGGTCGGTGCCAAGGCTCACTAGGCTAATCCTCTGCCTGCGGCGCTGGCACCCCGGGTTCTAGTCCGGGGGGAAGGGAGTGCCGGATTCTGTCCCGGTTGCTCCTCTTCCAGGCCAGCTCTCTGCTGTGGCCCGGGAGTGCAGTGGAGGATGGCCCAAGTCCTTGGGCCCAGCACCAGCATGGGAGACCAGGAGGAAGCACCTGGCTCCTGGCTTTGGATTGGCGCAGCATGCCGGCAGTAGCGGCCATTTGGGGGGTGAACCAACGGAAGGAAGACCTTTCTCTCTGTCTCTCTCTCACACCACTGTCTATAACTCTTTCTCTCTGTCTCTCTGCAAAAAAAAAAAAAAAAAAAAAAAGTAAATAAAAATAAATCTGAAAAATACTTATATCTAAAGCATTGTTTTTCAAGTACGGCCAATTATTTACTTATCAACATTGTGCAGAGCACATACGCTGTATCAGCTAATCAGCATTAAATATTTATTTATAATATTTAAATATTCTACATTATATAATACATTATATCTTTCAAATAAATCTTGAAAAAATAAATAAAACTGAAAAGAATAGTATTTATTTCTAGAGAATCATTTCTCAAGAGATCTTACTATCATTTACTTATCAGAAACACATGGATTATTGGTTAAAAGTGTAGACTCCTGGGATCCACCCTATTACACATGTCACTAAATTTTAAGAACACCAGGCCAAAGATTTACAAGTAAAAAATAGCGAAGAATAGACACAGGAGAATTAAGCAGATTGCAGTGAAAGAATTCAGATAGCAGAAATAAATTTAAAAAGTGACAACAGGAGGAGAGGATACAAGAAGTATAAAAAGGAAGGACCCTGGAATGTATGGAAAAACATACTCATCAGTAACAGAACCATGAAGCAAAAACACGTCATTAACCAGAGGTGTGGTGCATTTCTTTTTCTTTCTTTCTTTGACTATTATTCCTGATAGGCAAACTACTAGCATTCAAGTTTTAGAAAAGATTATGGAAAATATGTAATTTCCTTGTATAATATGCAAGAAGAGTAACATTTTTGAATATGTAACTACCATATAATGTATGAATTTTACAAATGCTCCCAATATCATGCAATTTTAAAAGTGTACATACGCTTTTAGAGACATTTCCATGTGCTGGGCTCGGGCAATTGCTTCATCTCTCTCCTTATTGGCTAACAGTAGTCTTGACATAATAGCTTCATCACGTTCCCTCTGTGCAAAATACACTTCTTCAACGAGAGCTATCAAAATATGTAACCCACAATCAGAGAAAAAAAGAAAAACACATATATTCAGTAAAAATAATTTCATTATTTTAAAAATCTTTATTCAATTGAATTTGTATCAATTGATTGAAAAAACATTGTTTTAATAGATAAAATTGCAAAATTAAATGTCATTTCATTTCCACAATAAGAGGAAAAGTTAAAAGGTCCAAAATTACCAATGACATGAAATTAAGAAAACTCTCAAAGATATTGCAAATAGGCATATATATTTTTACAAATAATTGAAGAGCAATTCAATAAGGTTTATTGAAGTTCAAGATGTGCCTAAGTTATAACCTAGCAAATCTCCTTTTTCATGCAGCCTAGAGAAATTCTTACACAAGTGTAAACAGAAACATGTATAAAAATACTATTACAGCATTGCTTACAATAGCAAAATCTTAGAAATAATACCAATCCACATGATGAGCAGCAATAAATAATTTATTCTACATTCAGAATGGAATACTATCCAGAATTTAAAATAAATTAACTATAAACACAAGGGCAAATACTCAAAACAAAAAGTTGGCAAAAGTAGCAAGCTGCAACATAAATCACTTCTACCTACCATCTATGAATAAGTTAGTAAGGATAATGAAGAGACCACAGAAATAATAAACACCACATTTAAGATAGTACTAATCTCAGTGGGAAGGAGAGAAGAAGAAAGGCAATGGATTACAGAAGAACACAAAGGGGCAAAGTGGGCTAATTCAGCACTACACATCCGCATAGAGCAAGCAGCACCATCAAGACAGACTGTACTACAAATGGCATCAACCAGATTTATGCAACATTATATGGGGGGCTTTGTTATTATCTGAAATTATAATTTCTTAAGCATAATTTCTACTGTTTGTATACCTGATATCTTATGTTATTTCAAAAGTATCACTTCAATGTTGGACAAAAAGAGACTCAAAGACCAGAATCAATAAATCAA
This sequence comes from Oryctolagus cuniculus, assembly GCF_964237555.1. Taxonomy (NCBI): domain Eukaryota; kingdom Metazoa; phylum Chordata; class Mammalia; order Lagomorpha; family Leporidae; genus Oryctolagus; species Oryctolagus cuniculus. The sequence continues at coordinate 38,280,670 of NC_091443.1, forward strand.
TTTACATTGTCAAACCACAAAATAAGCATGAAATACATTTGAAATATTCTTCTGCTTATGGAAACATTAGGTTCATGCCTAAGGCTTGTTATAGATTAATACATAATTAGTTAATATAGCTATTATTGTACTACCTAAATTATAAATGGTAAAAAGAAAACAAAACCTGAGACTAAACCAATTATATGTTTTCCATAATAGGGCATAAAAAAGAAAAAAATGTATAATGAAATGGTTCAATATATAATTGAAATGGTTCAATACATTCTTTTTAAGGAAACATTGTAAATTAAGCAAAATACATCAAATCTTCGATCACAAATTAAACATTAGGGTGGGCATTTGGTATAGAAGTTAAGATCCAGCTTGGGCGGGGAGGGTGGAGCTGGCATTGTGGCAAAGTAGGTTAAATTATGCCTGTATTGCCAAATCCCATACTGGTGCCAATTCGAGTTCTGGCTAGATTCACTTTGTATCCAGCTCCCTGCTAATGTGCTGAGGAAAGCAGCAGAGAATGGCCCAAGCTATTTGGGGGCTGAATCAATGGAAGAAAGTGCTCTTGCACTCGCTCTCTCTCTGTCTCTCTCTCTTTTCTCTGTAACTCTGCCTTTCAAATTAATAAATCTTCAAAAACAAAAATAAAGAAGATACAAATTGGGAAGCTCAACTCCTATATTTGAGTGTCTGGATTCAAGTCTTGGCTGCATTTTAGATTCCAGCTTACTGCTAATGCATGCCATGGGAAGCAAAGATGACAGCTAAAGTAATCGGGTACCTGTCACCAAAGAGGAAATACAGACTGAGTTTCAGCCTCCTGGGTTCAGCCGAGCCCAACCTTGGCTACTGTCGACAATGGGGAGTGTACAATTGTATACAATATATCTCGGTCTCTCTGTCCTCCACATAATGAAAATTTTAAAAATAATGAAATCTCGCCGGCGCCGCGGCTCACTAGGCTAATCCTCCGCCTAGCGGCGCCGGCACACCGGGTTCTAGTCCCGGTCGGGGCGCCGGATTCTGTCCCAGTTGCCCCTCTTCCAGGCCAGCTCTCTGCTGTGGCCAGGGAGTGCAGTGGAGGATGGCCCAGGTGCTTGGGCCCTGCACCCCATGGGAGACCAGGAAAAGCACCTGGCTCCTGGCTCCTGCCATCGGATCAGCGCGGTGCGCCGGCCGCAGCGTGCCAGCCGCGGCGGCCATTGGAGGGTGAACCAACGGCAAAGGAAGACCTTTCTCCCTGTCTCTCTCTCTCACTGTCCACTCTGCCTGTAAAAAAAAAAAAAAAAAAAAAAAAAAGAAATATCAAAAATTTAGAAGAATTGAAATCATACCTAGAGAGTTTTTTGATAATATTGGAATTAAAATAGAAAATAAATTTATAAAAAAAACCACTGGGGGCTGCTGCTGTAGTGTAGAAGGTTAAGCCTCCATTTGTGGTGTTGGCATCCCATATAAGCGCAGGTTCAAGTCCCAGCTGCTTCACCTCTGATCCAGCTCTCTGCTAATGGCCTGGGAAAGTAGTGGAAGATAGCTCAAGTGCTTGGGTCCCTGCACCCATGTGGAAGAAGCTCCTTGCTCCTGGCTTCAGATCAGCCTAGCTCTGGCTGTTGCAGCCATTTGGGGAGTGAACCAGCAGATGGAAGACCTCTCTCTGTGTCTCTACTTCTGTCTATAACTCTGCCTCTCAAATAAACAAACAAATCTTAAAAAAAAAATAAGTAAACCACCAAATACTTGTTTATTAAGTAATGTATTTCTGACTAATCCATGGATCAGTGCCAGAGTCTCAGGAGAAATTAGAAAACATTGTGAATAAAAATGAAAATGCAATATACAAAGATCCGTGTGATGTAACTAAAGAAATGTCTAGAGAGAAACGTATAATATTGAATGAATGCATTGGAAAGAAGCTCTCAAATCATTTTATACCTCAAGAAACTAGAAAAGAGGTAAACAAATCCAAAGCATCCAGAAGGAAGAAAATAATAAAGAAACAGAAATCAACAAAAATTGAAACAAAAAATACAGAAAATCAATGACATAAAAATCTAACTTTGAAATCAATGAACTTAATAAACTTCTAGTCAGACTGATCAGGAACAAATGAAGACAGAAATATATGCATATCAATAATGAATGAGGTAACACTGTTACAGATCCTACAAACAGAATACTATGAATGTTATATTCATAAATTCATCAACATATATTTGAAAAAGCACTTAACAGATGTCAGTTACCAAAGCTCACTGAAGTTGTTAGAATTTATGTTAGAATCTATATTTGAAAAGATTAAATAGTTTTCCTCTTCTTGGTTTGTAAATGTGTTAATTTTGATGGATTTCTGAATGGGAAACAACTTGTATTACACAAAATGAATCACAGATATAATGCAAAATCTAAAACTACAAAACTTCTGGAAGAAAACACAAGAGAACACACCTGTGATTTCAGGTAAACAAAGATTTCTTAACTATAATAGCTGAGAATGATTTATTTTTAAAAAATGATAAATTGAATTCAGATTTAATTCAAGTAAAAATGTCTGGACTTCTAAAATTCAGTGATAAGAAAATGAAAAGAAAAGCCAAAAATTGGAAAAATGCAATTGTAAATATACATATAATAAAGGATTGCATCAAGAACATAATTTTTAAAAATACTTATTTGAGGGTCCAGCATTGTGGTGTAGTGGGTAAAGCCATATGGGTGCTGGTTTGAGTAACAGGTGCTGTACTTTCAAGTGAACTCCCAGTTTATAGCCTGAGAAAAGCAGTGGAAGAAGGCCCAAGTTCTTGGGCCCCCTGCCACCCCCATGGGAGACCTGGAAGAAGCCCAGCCCCAGTCATTGTGGCCATTTGGGAAGTGAACCAGCAGATGGAAGATCTCTCTCTCTCATTTTTTTCTCTGTAATTCATTCAAATAAGTAAATGAATCTTTTAAAAATGTTTATTTGAAAGGCAAAAAGATAGAAATAGAAAGAGAGAGAGATCTGGTTCACTCCCCAAATGCCGACAATAGCCATGGTTGGGCCTGACCAAGACCGGGAGAGAGGAACTCAATCTGGATTTCCTACATGGGTGGCAGGTACCTAACTAATTGAGCCATCACCTGCTGCCTTCCAGGGTGTACATTATCAAAAGCTGAAATGCAGAGTAGAGCTGGGACATGAACCTAGAGATTGCAATATAGGATGTGCATATGACAAGTGGTAACTTTACCAATGCACCAAACACCCACCCCAGACCATAATTCTTTAAATTTTTAAAATGCAGTAATAAAGGAACAATGCAAATTTTTAAAGGTGCAAAAGATCGAGACACAAATAGTAAATAAAAACAGAGGTGCTTAAAACTAAGGAAATGCAAATTAAAATTGTAGTAACACCTCATATCTACTTCATTGATTAAAATTAAAGACTAACCACACCAAGTGTTATAGAACAACTGAATTTTATACAATGCTGATGTGAATATAAGATAGTAAAACTAGTGTGTCACTCACTTTCTTTAACAAAATGAAATATACTCCTACCATATTACCAACATAAGTTATAGCACATGTCCATACAAATACTTAAATACAAATATTCATAACATCTTTATATATAATAGCCCAAAACTAGAATTGACTCACATTTCTATTAGCAAATAAATGGAAAACAAAATATATGATAAAATGCATTGCAACAACAGGATATTCACATGCATAAAATAAAAATGCTTTTACTAAACAGCTTAGAAAGGGTTAATCAGAAAATTTGTACAAGGTTGCTGAGGGGCCAGAGTTGTGGCACAGTTGTGGTATAGCAGGTAAAGTTGCTGCCTGTGAAAAAGGCATTCAATATGGGTACCAGTTCGAGTCCTGGCTGCTTCACTTCCAATTCAGCTCCCTGCTAAAGTGCATGGGAAAGTAGTAGAAGATGGCCCAAGTGCTTGGGCCTCTGAGCCAGGTGGAAGACACAGATGAAGCTCCTGGTTCCTGGTATCAGACTAGCCCAGCTCAGTTGTTGCAGCCATATGGGGAGTGAACCAGTGGAAGGAAAAATTTCTCAGTCTGTCCTTCTCAGTAACTCTGCCTTTCAAACAAATAATTTTTTTTAAAAAAAAGAAAAATTCGTATGAACACAGATTTTGGAAGGAATGATACATGATCTATACATTGTTTATACTTTGTATCTCTTTTTATTTTTTAAAGATTTATTTGTTTATTTGAAAGTCAAAGTTACACAGACAGAGAGGTTTTCCATCTGATGGTTCACTCCCCAATCGGCTGCAACGGCCGGAGCTGCGCCAATCTGAAGCCAGGAGCCAGGAGCTTCTTTCAGGTCTCCCACACAGGTGCAGGGGCCTAAGGACTTCAGCCATCTTCTACTGCTTTCCTAGGCTGTAGCAGAGAGCTAGATGGGAAGTGGAGCAGCTGGGTCTCGAACCAGCGGCCATATAGGATGCTGGCGCTTCAGGCCAGGGTGTTAACCCGCTGCACCACAGCACCGCCGGCCATCGTATCTCTTTTTAAAAAGCATTATCATTACTGCTATGTGACTATGGCAATATGATTCTGCTACCATATGGCAATTCATTACTCTGTATATAAATAAATTTGTGTCCAGAATGTAGTACATAAAAATGAATTTTACTTTCCCTTTTTAATTGTATATAATCTCCTTCCAGGATAGACAACCATAACAGCTTAGAAAAAATTAACATGAATAGGGCAGCATTGCGGCACAGCAAGTTAAGCCACCACCTGACAGGAATCCCTTATTAGTGGTTGGGGTCTTGGTTGCTCTGCTTCCAGTCTAGCTACCTCATAATGTGCCTGGGAGAACAGCAGAAGATGGCCCAAGTACTGGGGCCCGTGCAACCTACAAAAGAGAGTGGGATGGAGTTCCTGGCTACTGGCTTCAGCCTGTCCTAGTCCTGTAGTCCTGGCCATTACGACCATTTTGGAGAGTGAACCAGCAGATAGGGTTGTTTTTTTTTTTTTTTTTTTTTTTTTTTTTTTGACAGGCAGAGTGGACAGTGAGAGAGAGACAGAGAGACACAGAGAAAGGTCTTCCTTTGCTGTTGGTTCACCCTGTAATGGCCGCTGCGGCCGGCGTGCTGCGGCCAGCACACCGCGCTGATCTGATGGCAGGAGCCAGGGACTTTTCCTGGTCTCCCATGGGGTGCAGGGCCCAAGTACTTAGGCCATCCTCCACTGCACTCCCGGACCACAGCAGAGAGCTGGCCTGGAAGAGGGGCAACCGGGACAGAATCCGGCACCCTGACCGAGACTAGAATCTGGAGTGCCGGTGCCGCAAGGCGGAGGATTAGCCTAGTGAGCCACGGCGCCGGCCAGCAGATAGGTTCTGACTAGATAGTTCTCTGACTCATCCTCTCTGTCGCTCTACCATTCAAGTAAATTTTTAAAATCTTAAAAAGAAAAAAAAAAAAAAACATGATAAATCTTCTATGATATGAAAAGCAGGAATGGTATAAGAGAGGATAACAGGCTTGATTCAGATCCAAGATACTGAGTTTCAGCAACATTGTTTAAATTTTTTAAATTATGCTAGTAGCAGACCAGGCATATAAAATAAATATATTACCACTATTTAGGGTCATTAAGAAAAATCAGGGGCCGGCGCTGTGGCACAGCGGGTTAACGCTCTGGCCTGAAGCACCGGCATCCCATATGGGCGCTGGTTTGAGACCCAGCTGCTCCACTTCCCATCCAGCTCTCTGCTATGGCCTGGGAAAGCAGTAGAAGATAGCCCAAGTCCTTGGGACCCTGCACCCGTGTGGGAGACCCAGAAGAAGCTCCTGGCTCCTGGCTTTGGATCAGCGCAGCTCCGGCCGTTTCGGCCAATTGGGGAGTGAACCAGGGGATGGGAGATTTCTCTCTCTCTCTCTCTCTCTCTCTCTCTCTCTCTCACTCTGCCTCTCCTCTCTCTGTGTAACTCTTTCAAATAAATAATAAAATTTTAAAAAAAAAGAAAAAGAAAAATCAAATTAGGCAACACATGAAAGCTCTTAAATAAAGTGGATCCTTAACAAACTCTAGTTCCATTCTAACAGTAGTGGTACCATACTCAACCTACAGACTTGCAATGTGACTTAAATTCTTGGACATATTGATAAAATCATTTTGATTAACTTAGCCCATTTATATAAAAATCCAATTCAAAAAATTCTTCCCTTTTGGACTTTTTCTTTTCTTTCTTTCAAGATTTATTTATTTACTTGCAAGGGGGAGAGAGAGAGAGAGAGAGAGAGAGAGAGAGAGAGAGAGGTCTTCCATCCGCCAGGTCACTCCTGCTGGTTCACTCCCTAAATGACCGCAATGACCAGAGCTGAGACGATGCGAAGTGAGGAGCCAGGAGCTTCTTCCAGGTCTCCCACGTGAGTACAGGAGCCCAAAAACTTGGACCATCTTCTACTGCTTTTTCAGGCCATCAGCAGGGAACTGGATCAGACGTGGAGCAGCCAGGATTTGAACTGGAGTCCATACGGGATGTCAGTGCTTTACACACTATGCTACAGTGCTGGCCCCCAAATATTTTTACATTAAAAAAAGCTTCCAATTTGTAGGTCAAACAGGATGCACAAAATAATGCTAAATTGTAACATAAATGCAGATTATCACATAATGTGTATAACACTAATGATTACATATATGATATATGATAAGGATTTTATATTCCCCTAAGTACTTTGGCATACTGAATACTTAAAATGCTAATTCCTAAACTTTACAGAGACGATGGGAAGTGTTGGCATTTAAAGTGTGAACAGATTTTTATAAAGTGAAATGTACTGTTAGTTGTATTTCACTAGACACACTAGCTTCTGCTGAAAGTTGTAAAGCAAGCAATATCAATGACTTTATTAAGTCTAATTGTCTCTATGCTTAAGGTAAATACTTTACACATACGGTTTATTTGTTCTTGTGTGATCAAGAGAAAACAGTTTTCCTTTATCATGTTCTTGCAAATCCAGAGATGTTTATATTCAAAAGAGAACATAAAACAAAGAGATCATCATTATTTAAGTTTTCTAAGATTAATTTTAGTGTAAGAAAAAATGCATATGGATATACACAGAGAAAACTTAGAAATTTACAGATGAAAGTTTTTCAATAATAAGATATTATTGCATAATTATTTTTAACATCTACTAGGTTATATGTGAAATTTGTTGGTTATAAAAAACCTGATTCTTTCTAGAATTCAGTACTTTTAAAGGATCAATATGCAACTCTCAAACATTTTTAGTAAAGAAAACTTAATTGTAAACACTGAGCTTTTCCAAGGTAGATGACTATTACAAAGTTCACTAGAAAATCAATATAGCATTTTAGTTGGAATTTGCTCATTAAACACCCACAGCTCTAATGCAAATTATGATGGAATGAATAAAGCAAATACGCATGCTTCTTTCTTTTTATTAAATGTAAAATCTACTGTTAATTGCATCTCGTATGTCATACAAACTTTTCTCCTTAACTATTAAATAGAAGCTTTAACAAAAGTCATTAGAGATTCACTTTCTTTGACTTGAATAAATTTCAATATTTGTTCAGTAAAGGTTCACAGCAGTTAAATTACATTAACAAATATTATTAGCTACTATGTAAGCCAACCAAGTAAAATACTTATATTGTAGGTAAAACAAATCATTGGGTGTTTACAATAATATTTGGATATCTCCATTTTTAAACACGGTTATCAAATATCCTATAATTCTTAGTCAAATGAGAAAGATTCAGAGAGGATCACCCACAAACCCCCACCAAATACTCAAATTTGTTTAGTAAGCTAATTGTTTTCTAATATGAGCAAGAGTAAATATGAAGAAGCTGAACCATACCAAGCATGAGTTTATTGAGTCAAGGCAGAGTACATATTTTCTTAGTAGAACCCAAGTCTATTGACAGAACCATATTCTACACATTTCAAACTACTTTTAAAATACAGTTGGAGTGAGACAGTATATTGGAAAACATTCTAGTTTAAACATTGGATCATGATTCTCTAAATAACATAATTTGGAGGATAGACATTTCTTAGGAAAAAGAATCTGTTTGTTAACATCCTGTGGTACTTATGTAAATATAAATGTGTGAACTGAAGAGAGGGAAAAAATCAATTAGAATTTTAAATATATCAAATAATCACTGAATATAATTCATGTTCCAAAATTCTAAGTACCAAATATAGTCAATAGTCTCATAAAGGACAATCATTTTCCAAATATGGGAGAATCTGAAATTCTATAAATATCTAAGATTAAAGCTTTTCTTGAGGAGTAAAGCTTTTTTTCTGAGAGTTATAATGTCAAATGGATCCCTTGCAAATATAATAATAATAATTAGTGTTTTATGAAACTACCTCGTAAATAAATCAGAACCACAAATATTATGGAATATCTTTTAATTTCTTTAAAAATATATTTTATCTTTTTGCATAATTTGTTTATTAGAAATTTTAAAATAGATGGCAAACGTTTGAAGCTTGTATTTTTAACATCATAATGGCTGAATTTAATTTAATATCCTAGAATTTATTTTATACAATCATCTTCTATATAAAAAATCCCTTTCTGATTTAAAAAGTAATATGGAGGACAAGCATGCCTTGTTCAAGTCCCTGCTATTCCATAATGTCTTCCAATTCTGTTTCCTGCTAATATGTCTGGAAAGCACTAGATGATAGCCCAAGTACTTGAGTCTCTGCCACTCATTTTGGAGGCCTGGATTAAGTCCTAGGCTCCTGGTTTTAGCCTGACTCAGATCTAGCTGTTATGAGTATTTGGCAAGTAAACCAGTGGATTAAAGATCTCTGTCCATCCCTGTCTCTCTCTCTCTTTGCCTTTCAAATAAAACTGAATAAATAAAATTTCAAACACTATATATGTCATCAAACTTTCTTCTGTAAAATTTTTATAAATTTATAAACAGAAGCAGCATGGACATTTTTAAGAACTGGGGAACTATACAGAATACTAAGGTAAGTAAAATAAGAACCTTTTTATTTTTTACAAAACCTTCAATTATTAAATAATGCATTATTATAAATAGCTAAAGATCATATGAAAACTGAAAATTATGTTTAATGTTTACATAAAATATTAATACTGAAGCTACCTTGTTAAATGTGAAAGAGATAAGTTTAGTCCTCATATAGTAAAATCAGTATAAATAATTTTGTATACTATTGAAATATAATTCTGAAAATATTTTACTTATTTACTACTCAATCTGCATCTAATTTTAATAGATACCAATATGAAAATTCTGTGAAATATAACTTCTACCTAAACTTTTTGGAGTATAATTTCCCTTTAGAATCATTAGCCAAACATGTGAAAAAGTCTTTAGATCACAATCTGAAGTTTTGTTATTTTTATGTTTTAAATAACTTCATTACATATATTCTCAATTTTCAAATGTTTGATATGATACTAAATTCTGCCAGAAGCCATATCTAATAAAATATTTCCAATTATTGAAAATTGCTACACATAATAGGTTCTTTGTCTACACACACTTATTTTAGTTTCTATTCTCTAGGTAGAAGATACAAAACTGCCTATACTCCATCCCTAGGTATCATTTTACCTGGAATATGTTGAAATTCATACAAACTCATATCCATAAAGCTCTGTAGACAAGACAGTAATATAATCAATATTTTAGCAGTCAAAATTTCTACCTGATATATTTTAGAGAGATGAGACATTTTGCTTGTATCTGAAATTAGTGGTCATATTCTTGAAATTCTTTTTTCTTCCAGATGCAAAAAAATTTAATGCTTCACTATAATTCATATATATAATATAAAGATTAAAGGGCATATATAATTTATATGTAAAAATTATCAGATAAAAGGCTATCCAATTTTATTATTGCCTATTAACTATTTAGAAGCTTATATTCTAGAAGCTTATATTCTTCCGATATAAAGAAATAACTCTTGTTCTTTTTCAACAAATATTCAATACTATCAGAGATATATTTCATAGTAACATATAATCTTTTTATAAAATAGCAATGCAAACATTTTCTATTATACAATACTTACTTTTCTCTGTCAATTATTTGTGGTATCTTGATACATCTGATATAATGGTAGATTATATATCTGTATTGTATTTTTAATATTTACAGTTTAACCTGAATAGAAAAACTTAAATTGTAACTTTCAGGGATTCTACATTCTAATCCTCTCCACAATTACATTTAAGCTCCTTTCCTCCCTACAAAAAACAATTTAACATTCTCTATATTAAGGAGGGATTGACAATTTTTTTAATTTACAAAATATCAGTCAATTTCAGTTCATAAAAAGCAATCTTTTTAAAGATAAAAAGCAGATTACATGCTTGCATTGTCTGTATGAACAAAGCAAATTATGTAACTACTGAATTATATGTTAAAATGTAGCAAGACAGATAGATAGAGATATAAACAGAAGACTTAGAAACTAAGGAGTTCTTCTGGCTAAAACCCAATATTGGCTTTATTTCAGTTTAATTGGAAGAGGATCTCAAATTCATCTTCTCCATGAGATATCAGGAACCTGGATTTCTCTTTGTACCAAAGGTTAATAAGAAATGTGTCTGCAAAAGTCAAACAGCATTAAATACCAAAAACTGATTATTATTCTACAGGAGTTGTTCTGTCATTCATAATCTCTCCATGCTCCAACCTTCCACAGCTAATCTTTAATGGATGACATGCAAGAAAGAAAAATTACTAACATAGAAAGCACAGGCTCTAAATAGAGCTTTTAAGAAATATAACAATTAGCTGTTAAAGAAATATAAATATTTTGAATAATATGGAAATAACTTATAAGAAATTATTTTAAATAAATATTCTTATATAAAATTTAAATATGATCTGTGTAGTATAAATGGAATAGAATAATACAAATTAAAGAGAGAATAAATACTAGACAATGCCCACTGATACTACTTAGTAAAAATGAAAGGTTAAATTAAACAAAGTATTTTTAAAAATACACTATATCACTGACATAAGAGCAAATTAATAGATGCATATCAGACCATGAAATACTACCTCTTACTTTAAACCCATTTAACTAACTAAATTTTGAAATATGTATCATTTAATCACTTATTTTTAGGTGAGAAGAAATACACACTAATGTAAAGGACAAAGATTTAATGTTTCTGATGTGCTTCTCTAAAATATTAATATTTGAAAACCAACATACTGAAAATTTTCATATAATGTAGTGAGTCAAATCACAGTGAAAAGTCTTAAACGTTAACAATATTTTTCCTAATGTTAATGTATGGACAATGAGTTTGTCATTTTAGCTTTTCCCCAAACTAAGTAAGAACCACTTATCATACATTTTCCTTTATTTTGTTGCTGTAGCTTTTTTAATTTTCAGATTTTCAAACTGTATAAGGAAGATAAATACCCAAAATAAGGAAAACTCAAGAACATGGGGATCAAATGAAATAATTTAAGAGCTTCATAAACTATTTTTAAAAAAGAAATAATAATTTCTTGTGAAACTAACCCACACATAAATAACTCTGGGGTAATTATTTATATAGCTAATCAAATCTTAAGAAAACAAGATGGCAGCAACATTCTCATCTTATCATACTTACCATTTATTGAATGGCTTCTACGGGTTAAGCATTTCATAGACATTATCCCAGCTAAACATCACAGTAACTTATACTATGTTTTAATGAAGGCTTAATGAGGCTATCATTACACATGGACAAAGAGGAGAACAGAAGCTTGAATACAAAGTCAGCCTTTAGCCACTACCTATACATATACAATATATTATGGTTAAGAAGGGTCCACATGAAAAAGAAATGTTTGAAATCTCAAATTTGCCTTTTTTATTGCTGTATATTCAGTACTTACATAACAGGTACTTCATAACTATTTACTTGATTTGTAAAGAATTTAACACTGTTACCATCAGACATTTAAGTGCCTAATAAGCAGTATTGATGATGGTGATGATGATGAAGAGGATAATGATATCAGAAAGTGGGGGAAGGTTAAAGGGTTGAACACCTGAGATTCTGCCATGACAGAGGACATAAGAGCTTCTTTCCAGGACACAGAGTTTCACACACTTAGAAGATCACACTAGAATGATGGTATTCACATGATTCAAAAACCAAGAGAGAAACAAAGGCAACAGACTTGAAGCTAAGGAACAGTCTACATGAAGGTTTATCACTGGTACTCACTGCATTAAAACCTAAATTCTTTGTATGCCATTTCTTTTATTTTGGACGTACATTTTAGTAAAATGTGTTAGTACTACAAAGTACAGTAATATAGTAATTTTCCTTATAATAAACCCAATCATTTGTTTCCAAAATTTTTAGACATTTTTACTCATTTCCCTTTTAAAGTCTATCAATAGTAAATCATCATTTTAATTAAAAGCTAAACAATAAAGTATCTTTTTATGACTTCTGGCAATTATCATTATCAATGGTTTAGGAATTTCATAAAGGTAATGTAATAAAATAATATTAGATACAGCTTACTGAATACTAGTTATACACTAGGTGCTTTTATATGTTATCTGCAGTCCTAAAACTAACCTAGTAAATTAGTTAACATTCACATTTTACATGGGAGAAAGTAAGCCTAGAGATGCTAAGTGACTTCCCAAAGGTATACGGTCAATATTAAGCATCAAAGCTGTGAATGAAACTAGGTCAATCTCACTCCAAGGCTTTTGGTTTTCCCAGTTGCTTCGCACTGCCCACAGAGAACTGGGCACATTCTGTTTCATATAGTTTTGACTGTACCAGATTCTTATTCTTATAAATCATACAGGCAGCTACAAGAAAAGACACACTAACATATATGTAATTAAAAAAAACACATATAAAAGATATAAACATAAATACCACAGAAATCTGAAATACTAGAAAAATGGCATGGGTAAAATGGCAATGACTGGATCACAGCTATTATACAGTTTTTATAAAACTTTGGTTTATAAGGTCCTTACGTCTCAAACCTATAATAGGAATTATTTTAAGATTAGAGTGCAAGTAATTTTTTTTTTTATTTTTTTTTAATCTTTTATTTAATGAATATAAATTTCCAAAGTACGTCTCATGGGTTACAATGGCTTTCCCCCCCATACCGTCCCTCCCACCCACCACCTCTCCCCTTCCATTCACATCAAGATTCATTTTCGATTATCTTAGTATACAGAAGATCAGCTTAGTATACCTTAAGTAAGGATTTCAACAGTTTGTTCCCACACAGAAACATAAAGTGAAAAATAATAGATGATTTTTTTTTAAATGATGATGAAATCAGATCAGACCTATTGTCATGTTTAATCCCAGTGAGAGTCAAGTTGGGAATTGATAGTTTCTTTTTTTTTTTTTTTTTAACAGAAGATCAGTTTAGTGTACATTAAGTAAAGATTTCAATCATTTGCACCCCCATAGAAACACAAAGTGAAATATACTGTTGGAGTACTCGTTATAGCATTAAGCCTCAGTGTACAGCACATTAAGGACAGAGATCCTACATGAGGGGTAAGTGCACAGTGACTCCTGTTGTTGACTTTACCAATTGACACTCCTGTCTATGGCATCAGTAAAGAGTGCAAGTAATTTTTAAAGTCACTTCTTTTAAAAGTAATGTTTACTTTTCCTAATACTAAATATAATACACATTCACTGTAGAAAATCTGAAAAAGGCAAAAATATCTCTGCATAAAAACTACCAAAATTTGTCTCTCATTTTTATATATGTATAAAGTTTTTAAAATAAAATTAGAATATAAATATAGCTTTCCTTTTTCACTTAACGTTCAATTGTGAAGTTTTTTTTATATCTTCAAATATACTTCAGAAATAGTATTTAGGTACTGAACAACATTTTATAATATACATGCACCAAAATTTAATAGTTCCTTTATTGTTGGATCACTTTAAATTCTTTTGCTATAATAACTAACATTTTATTAGTATTATAGTATCATTATTTATGTCTTTCATTAGTATTATAGTATCATTATATATGTCTTTTTATTTTATTTACTAAGGATATATCTACAATTTCCTTGGAGTATTTCATACTATTATTTATTTTTAAAATACATAGACATACATTTTTTATTCTATTTGATAAATCTCTTTTAGTTACATTGTTTTGTTCCAGAGAATCTATCTGATACTAATTTTTTTTTAAGATTTATTTATTTATTTGAAAGTCAGAGCTACACAGAGAGAGAAGGAGAGGCAAAGATGTCTTCTATTCACTGGTTCATGCCCCAGTTGACCGCAATGCAACTATCCTAAGCCAGAAGCCAGGAGCTTCTTCTGGGTCTCCCATGGGGGTGCCAGGGCCAAGGATTTGGCCCCTTGTTGTGGCCATTTCGGGAGTAAATCGGTGGATGGAAGACCTCTTTCTCTCTCTCTCTATACCTCTCAGTAACTCTGCCTTTCAAATAAATAAAATAAATCTTAAAAAAAAGAACACATTTTATTGCTTAATGAGTGTCCCCCTTCAAGGGATAAATGGGCCATGCAGATATATTAGTTCAAGATTCTCATTCAAATAAATTAATTACTTTAAAAGGAAAGGGGGAGGAGGGAGCCGGTGTTGTGGTGTAGCAGGTAAAGCCACCACCTCAGTGCCAGAATCACACATGGGCAGCAGCTTGAGTCCCGGCCACTCTAGTTCTGATCCAGCTTCTGCTATGGTCTGGGAAAGCAGCAGAAAATGGCCCAAACCCTTGGACCCCTGCACCTGCATAGGAGACCCAGAACAAGGTCCTGGCTCCTGGCTTCGGATTGGCCCAGCTCTGGTTGTTGCTGCCATTTGGCAAGTGAACCAGTGGATGGAAGACTTCTCTCTCTCTCTCTTTCTCTGCCTCTTTGTAATTCTGCCTTAATAAATAAATAAATTAAAAAAAAAAAGATTCTCAAGAAGTTAGGATAACACAAATCTTATTAAATTTCTTAAGTGAGACACAGGAAGAGTTAAATTATTATGAAAATACCTCAAAACAAATGTATTTCTTGTAATACTGTACTAGCAATTACTACATATATTTGATTATAGAAAGCTAAGGAACTTTCAAATTGTTCTAAATTTATATTTTACTGATTCATTTTTAACATCTCATTAAAAAATAATCTATCACTCTCACATTTCTCCACCAAAAACAAACCAAAAACTTCATGGTAGTTTGACATTAATAGAAAGGCAACCATCTGATATTCCTTTGAAGTATTTATTTAAGGCCATCTTGGCTAAAATTTCATAGTGATGTTTAGCTTTATATGCCACAATAGTATTTTGAAGACAGACAAAACTAGTTAATCATATCTCTGACCTAAAAGCTAAGAATTCTTTCATATGTAAGTATATGATAGTTTAACTGGCTTGTAAGCATGATTACAGCCTCAGATTCAATCATAAAATACAACTGCTTCTTATACTCTTTCCAATTGATATAAAAATGTGATCTCTAAAATGTCTCCTAATACTAATGCCTATTATCTTATGAAATTTCTTTCCTTGACACACTAAATATTATGAAAGTCACAGTCACAGCAGCATACAAAGATGGAGATCATAGACTCCTGCATATCATCTGATGTGCAACATATCACAGATATGTTTAACATTTTTCCCCTTGCAAAGACCTGTGAGTAAAAATAAACTCCAAAATATAGGCAGTCATTGAAAATCTTGGCAACCTTTAGCTTTAGTCTCAGGGAAAACATTGCCTCTATTGTTATTTACATCATCAGATGTAAACTTCTTAATTACTTAAACAGATTTTAGAATCAAATGAAGGTTTCCATTGGCAATGAATATATGACTATCCTCATACAAAAGAGAAGTATTTTCTCTCAAAGAGCTAAAACAATAAGTGGTATTTGAACTGCTGGTTGAAAGGTAGAAGCACTGGTAATCATTATTTCTCCTTGTTTGTTCAGGCCCTTCCAACAAAACAAACAACCTTTTTGTGATTGGATTGACATGGTGTTAACAATGCATTTAATGCCCAAATCAGTATGAATACAGGTAAAGCTCTCACTAATACCAGTACCAGGATGTTAAAGCCACCTATTTTCTAAGAAGCCAAAAAAAAAAAAAAAAAAAAAAGACGGAGCTTCCCCTCCCTTGGCAAATAAGCCACTATGCTAGTATCCACCAAGACACACAGAATAACCCTACGTGTAATTCTTAAGGCCCTATGTTAACACTCAGCTACCATACCTGCTGTCTTTTCAGCAATTTTAGCTTCTGTTGCTTTCTCTCGGAGTTCAAGCTTAAGCTTTAGTTTTCTCTGTTCTTTATCTTCTTTAGTCAGCTTTTCTTGAAGCTAAAATATATTGAACAAAAAATGCAGATTCTTACCAGACAAAGGTCTTGCAGAAATATAATTAATTTCAAAGTAAGATTTTTTTCCTAAACCTTAATATAATATTATATTAAATTGCTTAAGTAGATAATCTAGAAAAATATAAAAAGTATTATATTTTATAAGTCACTAATTAACTGTTAAAAGTATAAAAACTACAAGACATTCTAAAATATGTGTGAATGATAAGAATGTTTAAGCAAATAAAATTACAAACAACAATATTATTAAAACTATCACAAAAGCAATCTCATTTATTCTTTTGTCTTAAAGCAAGAGATTTGGAAGGGACTTTCAATAAAATGGACAGCACAGCTTTCTAGCTTCTCTTAGTAATTCCAATATTTTAAAACAAAATTAATTAACATAATAATCTTAATATCAGACACAAATCTCCCTCTGAGAATGCTATCCCATCACATTCCATTTTGATTGGCACTGGCATCTGATTCATAATTGGCATGTAATAAATAACTGCTAAATGAAAGTATAGAAATATCTCATCCTCTCATAGGGAATCCTTCCAAATGTTTTTTTTTTTTTTTTAATTCCTCCCTAGGCTTTTATCATTGTGCTGTTTTCCTTCAGACATGATCAACATTCTTAACATCAGGCATCAACAATGTGATTCAGTCAAATAACAAGAATATTAAAAACAGAAAAATAAGCACAGGTTAAAAAAAAAGAAGACAAATAAAATGAACATTATTTAAGAACACTATTTATATTTAATGCTCACAGGACTGTAACTAGAATAAAATTCATAAAAGAAGGTAAAACATGACATGACAAATTGGAATGGATAAACTGCAACAAGATAACACAAGGTAAATGACAACATTGGCTAAGATTTGCTACTTTAGTGTTTAATTACATATATCACTGAGGTGAAATACAGGGCACTGATACTAATAAAGAAAGAAGAAAAGTGAAGATAGTAACATGAAAGGAGGGCATGTTTCTCATTCTCCACAGTGCTGAAGAAAAAAGTTTTACGATAGTAAAATTCAAACAAATCTATTTTTTTAGGTACCTACATAAGGCAATGAAAGCTTAATAAAAAGGAAGTGATATCACTGACTAGCAAGGCAGGAACCAAAATAATTAATTTTCATAGCCAGTCCCTTAATTATGCCCAGACAGCAAAGGACAGCAACAACAGAAAGCTGCTGTTGATTGCAAGACCCAACAAAACTGAATTATGACAGGCAACAAAGAAAATTTAGAAGGTCAACAGCTCAAAGTATACTGTATAACTATCAGACTTTCTATATTATACCTTTTTATTGCTTGTTCTGAGAATATCCAATTCTTTGAGAAGAAATGCTATTGTCTTTTCTTTATTTACATCTGAAGTAACTTGACAAGGAATCATATATCCATAATGCAAGTCATCATTTTTGTGTTCTGTAATGCTGTAATAAAAAAATGAACAATATATACATAGGATTTCTACTGTACAATATCTATAAATTTTATATTTCAAATAGCAACATTTAATTTTAACAACAAATATGAAAAGATATCAGATCTTAAATTTCTCTTTATATGTACTATGGAGAAAATATGATTGATTAAAGAGAATAAATATATCAATTTCACAGAAAAATGCCAATTTATCAACTGAGAGAGTTAAATTTAAAGAAAGTATTTAGTGATGTCTGACAGATTCATGGTTAAGTATACTTAAAGTATTCAGGCATTAGAAGCCACCGTTGTGACTCAGCAGGGAAAGCCACCACCTGTGACACCAGCATTCCATATGGGTACCAGTTGGAGACCTGGCTTTCCCACTTCTGAACCAGCTCCCTACTAATTGCCTGAGAATGTAGCAGAAGATGGTCCAAGTACCTGGGCTTGTCCACCCACGGGTGGAAATTCAGAAGATGCTCCTGACTTAGCCTGGCCCAGGCCTGGTGTTGCAGCCACTTGGGGAGGGAACCAGGAGATAGAAAGTATTTCTCTGTCTCTTCCTCTTTCTATAACTCTTTCATAATAAATAGGTAAATCTTATAGAAACAATTCAGGTTTTATACTGTTGTTTGGGGTTCTAGATACATTACTCACTTTTCTAAAAATGGGAGTAATAATCAGATAATTTTAAAGAATTTTTTGAAAGAATATATTTTCATTTTTAAATCAAAAACATTAAAAATGAAAAGCTATTCATGTAATATTTAAGGGTAAGTTAAAACAAAATTTTTTTACGTTTTATCTATTGAGAATAATATCACCTTGTAAGGAAGTGTTAATAAGGAAAGGAAGGGAAAAGACATAGGCTATTTTTTGAAAGCATTGAGGTCTCTGACAATTAGTACAACTCTACTCACCTTATATATTCCATGTTGTCAACATATTATAAGTCTCATAATTCAGGTTTAGCCCAAGTTCTACTATTTATTTTCCCCATGTGGTTATAAAGATGTTTATCTCTTTTTCACTTATCTCTACCTTTATCTGCCCTCTCCCCCACCACAAATGTACTCCAATCTGAACCTCTGTAAAAATCTGTGGGGAGCAACTCGGACTATACTGTTACTGGAATTAAGACTTATTCTATGCATCTGCTCTCCCACAATGTGGCGGTGGGAGAGGAGCATACAGCTTCTACCCAGCTGCCTCTCACCAACTTGACAAGCTGCAAGAGCCGCTCCTGATTGGAGGAGAGTGGCGCGCTCGGCGTGTGGGTAGCAGAGCACGGATTGGTGGAGAGGACTATATAGGAGGAGAGAGACGGCATGGTGGTGTGGGTTGGTTGGAGAGTGCGTTGGAGAGTTCGCGGGGAAGTTCGTTACTTCGTTCTTTCTCATTTCTCTCTACTCATTCTTGCTTTGGGAGTTTGCTGTTTACTTATTCTTACTTTACTATAGAAAGGACTTGTAAAAAAAAGGGAACAACAAGCGTCCGGTCCGGTGCGGCTCCTCCGCGTGCAGAGGAGCAGCAAGAATCTAACTGATTGCTGAGGGAGAGGAACAAACCAAAATATTATAGCATTATATTAGTATTCATTAATACATCTACTAAATAATCTATAAGCACATAGAAATAGCAGTTTATATGCAAAACTGTCAGAAATTATTCCAGAAAATATTTTGTCTAGAATGAAAATTAATCACTGAAATTTAAAAACATAATATTTTCATAGCCCATGGCTATCAAAGTACATTAATCACAAAGTCCAAATCCCTTCATGAGATAGGTAGGCAAGGTGAATGGAAAAAATACAGAATGTAAAGTAATAAGGAAATGCATATGGTAGAGAACAAGACTCTTCTAAAAGTATTAAAATTCACTTAAATGAAAAACAGTAGTAACCCAAACCAAAACACATTTTGGGGTTTAATTTATCCTGGAGCTGCTAGCTTTTCTCTCCTGAGCAACAATACTTTTATATTAACTGAACAGTCATTTCTACATCTATAATGTAATATCAAAGAAATACTGAACAAAGTATAAAATCTCATCACTTTCCTTCATACTCACCTTGTGCTTTTTCACTTAGCTAACTAGGCACAGTATATCATTATTATGGAAATAGTGCTAGGAAAGATCCCAACTTCTAGTCAGTTAATGACATGTCAAATTTAATCCACACCAGAAAGAAACAGAGAAAGAAAGGAAGGGAAGGAGGTAGGGAGGAAGAGAAAGTTCTCCCAATTCTGTTTCTAAATCTCAGGCTGCTAGCACTCACTTGCATTTTTCAGTAGTGCAGTAAGCTGTCGCATCATCTGGATAAGGACTGATGATCTGAAAATTCCTTGAACTCTGCCCTAGCAGTTTCGTGTCCTCGTATGGGACTTCATTTATGAATTCATTGGATTTCTGATGCATGCTTCCCTTGGAATTCATAGTCAGTTGCTCATCTGACTGTGCACTTTTATTTCTCCCTGCAGTTTCTTGCTCAGGATAAATGTGGGCTATATCTGTATTTAAACAAACATAACATGATATATGAGACACCATAGCTGCTTATTAAATACAAATGAATAGTAATGAATAGTTTTTTCTGAATAGTCCTAAAACTTTAAATATACACTTACCAATCTTACTCCTACTATAATTGGATAAGCATGTACAGAGTGGTTGTTGCCATCAATATTCCTATTTCCAAAGTCAATAGACACTTATGATTGTAACTGACAATGTTGCACATTGGAATAATGTAAGGAGTCAAAAATATCTTAAACCCATACCACACCCTATTTTAATAAAATCAGAATCTCTGGGATTAGGACCCAATCTTTATATTTTAAGCTCACTATAGATGATTTCAGTATACATTTAAGATTGAAAACCACTGGTTGAGAGATGTACTGTTTTCTAGATACAGTAAGTTAAGGGTCATAGGAAAATGATAATGTACATGGAATGGTGGTTATGACTGCGTGGGTTAGAACTTCAGCTCTACCAAATGCATAGCTTTGGGCTGGTTACTTAACCTTTCCATGCTTCAGTTTCTTGTTCATAAAAGGGAACTATAACGTCATCTATTTCACTGAGTTGTTGTGAGGACTCAACTAATACATGCGAAGTACTTGGTCTAGGACCTGACACATTAATAAACATTAGCTGCTATTTTTCTAAGCATCACAACATGAAAATGTATAGAATATAATAATTATTTCTAACCCTCATTTTATCAGGTATGTACCATGCACGAGTATACTGCAAAAAATTCATGAAAAATGGAATTAAAAGTATGAGCTCATTTTCATGCAAAAGTTTTTCCACAATACACAGAAAATACAAATTCTGAAAAAATCATGCATGGATATAAAAAAAATTGTGCCAAGGAAAAAAGCTCCTCATACTTTTATTTACACATCATTGGTGAAGTACTCTCAAATTAGAGAATAATATCTGGATATATCACACAACTTATTTTTAAGTTACCACTAGTAAATATAATCTGTTTCAAAGGAGTAGTGCACATTTCAAAGCATAGTATGGTTTCTGGGAGAAAAATCATACATGCACACATAACTTTTTTACTAGTACATTAGATCAACAGCACAAATGGTGATTGCAATTATCATTTCATTATTTCTAGCAGAAATAATCTTGAAGTTTTTTTTAAAGAATTATTTTATTTTAATTTTTTTATTTGAAAGAGTTAGAGAGAGGTAGAGCCAGAGAGAGACAGAGAGAGAGAGAGAGAGAGGTCCTCCATTCTGCTAGTTCACTCCCCAAACGACCGCAATGGCCAGAGCTGAGATAATCCGAAGCCAGGAGCCAGAAGCCTCCTCTGGGTCTCCTATGTGGGTGCAGGGGCCCAGGGAGTTGGGCCATCCTCCACTGCTTTTCCAGGCCATAGCAGTGAGCTGGATAGGAAGCGGAACAGCTGGGGCTCACATGGAATGCCAGCACTTCAGGCTGGGGCTTTAGTCCACTGGACCACAGGGACGGCCCTTGAACTTTTCAAAAAGCAAATTCTAAAATTTTAAACTCTTAATTTTAAAGTATTTTTAAAGAACCTGTACTGTGTGATTAGGCTCTGTCTTTGGGTATCTCTAATTTTATTCATCAGTAAAAGCTTTTTTTAAAATAATTATTTGTTATTTATAAGGCAGAGTGACAAGAGTGAAACAAGAGAGAGAGACAGAGAAACAGAAGATCCTCCTTTTGCTAACTCATTCCCCAAATACCTGTAATAGCCAAAACTAGGCATTGCTGAAACCAGGAGCCAAGATCTCCATCCAAGTCTCTGACAGGGGTAGCAGGGACCCAAATACATGCACCATCATGCACTGCCTTCCAAATGCATGAGCAGAGTGCCGAATGAAAAGCTAGAGTAGCATGGCCTCACATGAAGCACTCTGATACTAGATACAGGCATCCAAGCAACACATTCACCCATTGTGCCACAACACCAGCCATCAGTAGAAAAATCTTTTAGGGCTTTATTCTGAACTGTTCATCAGACATTTAAAGACTTTTATAAATCACATTCTGCATATTCTCTACTGAGAATATAATTTCACCTTATATTAAAAAAGGCTGATTCATAAAATTTTCCTGACTTTTTTTAAAAAAACTATTTTGACAAGTATAATTTTAGCAAATTAGAGTTAAAATCTTCTTGGGCCAGTACTGTGGCTCACTTGGTTAATCCTCCACCAGTGGCACCAGCATCCCATATGGGCGCCGGGTTCTAATCCAGGTTGCTCCTCTTCCTGTCCAGCTCTCTGCTGTGGCCCAGGAGGGCAGTGGAGGATGGCCTAAGTGCTTGGGTCTCTGCATCCACGTGGGAGACCAGGAAGAGGAACCTGGCTCTTGGCTTATGATTGGCACAGCGCCGGCCATGGCAGCCATTTGGGGAGTAAACCAACAGAATGAAGACCTTTCTCTTTGTCTATAACTCTACCTTTCAAATAAAAATAAAAATAAAAATAAAATAAAACAAAATAAAATCTTCTGAAGGTTCTCAATGCAGTCCTTCTCAGTAATACTACATTATCCTCTACCAATATTTAATTATTTCGTATCAAAAGTTTAACTCTTCTATCAAATTTATTCAATATTTTAATGATAACTCATGGAAAACCTACAGTGTGATTTATCCTGTGATAGGTACTAGGGAAACAAAGATAAGCAAGCAACAGATATTCCCCTTAAGGACTCAACAGTACAGTGATTACTGCAAACTGATTCAATGACTTGAATATAATGCAGTAAGGACTATACTAGGGTTATAGAGATCACGTACATGTAAAATGCCACACATAGTCAGATGTTCACATTTTTTGCTTCCACAGAGAAAGGGAATATGCAAAGTAATAAAACTTCCAAAGGGTTAGAGTTAAGTGAAGTAAACAAAATGGTGATGGGGCCAGCGCTGAGTCGCAGTGGGTTAAAGCCCCAGCCTGCAGCGCTAGCATCCCATATGGGTGCTGGTTTCTGTCCTGGCTGCTCCTCTTCGGATCCAGCTCTCTGCTATGGCCTGGGAAAGTAGCAGAAGATGGCTTAAGTCCTTGGGCCCCTACAGCTGCATGGGAGACCTAGAGGAAGCTCTGGCTCTTGGCTTCGGGGCTCAGTTCTGGCCGTTGCAGTCATTTGGGGAGTGAACCAGAGGAATGGAAGACCTCTCTCTCTCTGGATCTACCTCTCTCTGTAATTCTTTCAAATAAACAAAATAATTCTTTAAAAAAAAATGCTGACAGACTCTGAGAATAAGAAGAGAATAAGAACAACAGGAATGGTTACAGTGAATGAACAGCTTTAGGAAAAATAAAGAATGTGTGTGAAGTCAGTATGAAACTGTAGTATTCCATTTGAACATTACTATGTGTGGCATTTTACATGTACATGATCTCTATAACCCTAGTGTATAACTCTTGTATTGAAATGAAAGACACTCCTGTAAATGAATGCCATTTTCTGCAATAAGTATCAGGTAAGGACAAAGTGTAAGATGTAGTTTGCCTGGAAATGGGTTGATGAAACAGATTGATGTGAAGGTACTTGGAGAGGAGCAATCAGGTGCTGGAAGTGCCACTGCTGAAAACACTGAAGTCATCCAGAAATACAAGAAATGGAGAGGAGAAATGAGTGCCAAATGTCAAAGAATTCAATGACTACAGAAACATGTTAAGGAAGCCAGAGACCACGAAAAAGTGAACAAAAACTGATGGTAGATGTCATTTCTTTTTACTTTTTTATTTTGAAATAAGTTGTTTTATTGAAAAGTTGAAAAAAAAAACAGTACAAAGAATTCCTATACACTCTTTTTTTTTTCTTTTGACAGATAGAGTTAGACAGTGAGAGAGAGAGACAGAGAGAAAGGTCTTCCTTCCATTGGTTCACCCTCAAAATGGCTGCCACAGCCGGAGATACGCTGATCCGAAGCCAGGAGCCAGGTGCTTCTTCCTGGTCTCCCATGTGGGTGCAGGAGTCCAAGTACTTGGGCCATCCTCCACTGCCCTCCTGGGCCACAGCAGAGAGCTGGACTGGAAGAGGAGCAACCAGGACCAGAACCCACATGGGATGCCGGCGCTGCCGGCAGAGGATTAACCAAGTGAGCCAAGGCACCAGCCCCCCTTTATACTCTTAATATAGATTCTCCAAGTATTAACAGCTTACCACATTTTTTATTCATTATCCATTATCACGTAAATTTTTTCTGAAACATTTGAGAACAAGTCATAGGCATGATGCACTTTGATTTTTCAAGACAATTTTTTTATTATTTATTTATTTGAAAAGTAGGAAACAGAGAAGGAGGAAAAAGACTGAGAGCAGGAGCAGGAGTGGGACAAGGAGAAGAGGGAGAGGGAGATTTCTCACCTACTGGTTTACTCCAAAAGTGGCAGCAACAGCCACTCTAGGCTAGCTTGAAGTTTCCCACATGGGTGCTAGGGGCCCAAGTACTTGGGCCATCCTTTTGCAGCCTTCTAAGGCATATTAGCAAGAAACTGGATCAGAAATGGAATGGCCAGGACTCCAACTGGCTAGTACTTGAATATAGGATGCCGGTGTCACAAGCTATGACCTAACCTACTGCACCACCCTACCAGCCCCTTTCAAAACAAATTTTAAGATACTGCTCTTTTATCTTGTATTTTGCCAAATTTTCTTAACCTTATTCAAGGCTCAATTTAAATACAATTTCTGAATTAGTATCTTCTCCAAACAAAAGATGATAGCTAAATTGTCTTTAATTTTCCCAAAACTCTCCAGTGCAGTGAAAGATCTTTATGAAGTGATAATGGAATAAAGCTATGAAAGACTTTAGCTGAGCCTATTTATATTACCCTGTCACTTAAGAATCACATATAAAAACATAAACACCCAAGTCAATAAAATTCCACAAAAAGTGGTTATAAGACTCTTTTGCTCAGAAGTCAATTTAAGAGATCAATGTTAAGCAGAAAGATGGATATTCACTTCTGATTAAAAATCTTATCTCTAGGTAGATGAAAACTTAAAACTAAAGCCATTCTATTGATTCTTCTCTTTCTCTCTCTTATGCTTTGAAATGGAAACTCTCTTTAGTAATCCACTTCAGTGTTTAATCAATGTCATTGTAGTTCTATCATTATGACTAGCTGAATTAATACTATTTAAACTCATTTCTCCATATGGACTTAGAGAATAAATTATCAATCTCCTCTTCATAATCCATAAGTCTATGAAGTCTGACTTAACGTTTTTCAGAGTTAAATGAGAAAAACTTCATGGCTACTAACCATTATTTGCTCTTTGGTGGGCACACTTTTATTTGAACATAAGAATCTGCCAAAATATATTAAACCAAATGTATTTTCCAAATTTTGCTATTATTAATTCTACCGTGGCCATGTAAAATGATTGTGCAACTATTTCAATGCTACTATTGTTGTTAATCCTTCATTCCTCAGTCTAGAAAAATCAAAAGCATTGTGATACCATTTCCTATCCTAGAAAAGAAAATTTTGATATTCCTTTTGAATTCAATTTACCAATTATACTTTAGTTACTATATAATTAATGTATAATAGACTCAGTAAATTAATGCTTCTCAAGGAATCATGCCTCATGCCCCAAAACAACTATTATTTCACTACTACTATACAGAAGTGAGGAGGTAACAAAAACCAAATAGGAATTTTGGGAAATTTTGTTCTGCCTAGCTTTCTAAATAGTTTGTGACAACTGGTATCTGTGTAAATGCATTTGATGGTCCCTTGTGTGTGTGTGTGTGTGGGGGGGTGTTCAATACGGTTCACAAAGCTGTTTCTTTAAAGTGGTTGAGCTAGAATGGTCTCTAGAGATCCTACTGAGTTACTCAGAATATCAACATTCCAGTGTCCAGAGAGAAAGGGAGATAGAAGAACAATGAGCAGATGGGCAAATGCATTCAAATAAGTTGCTCTCTTGTCTCTTCAGATGAAGGTGCTACTAGATAGACGTTAATCTTAAACAAACCAGCAACTTGCTAATGTGCTCTGACACTTGTTAACACAACAGGTCATTACTTCTTTAAATTCTATCTTTTCGGGGAAGGAAAGGGAAGGAGGTTTCTACTTACATCTTAGAATAAATGCAAAAGAACAAAAAAACTACTTATTGCTTGTTTCTTTTCTGTTTTAAATATTTATTTATTTGAAAGGCAGAGAGAGAGAATTAGAATCTTCCATGTACTGCTTCACTCCCCAAATGCCCTTAACAGTCAGGATTAGACCAGGTCAAAGTAAATAATCAAGAAATCCATCCTGAATTCCCTCTAGAGGCAGGAACCTAAGTCCTTGATCATCATCTGCTGCCTCCTAGGTACATTAGTAGGAAGTTGGATCAGCAACACAGAATAGCCAAGACTGGAATCAGGCACTCCAATATGGGAACTGATGTCTCAAGAAGCAGCTTAACCTGCTGAGCTACAATGTCTACCCCTGCTTCTCTTTTCTGTATTGTCTATCACATTATATTAAAAAAAAAAATCACGTTTTCTATTAGAATGTAAATTTGATGTAATAATGGAATTACTATAGTAGTCCCACATTTTAAACAAATTATATTTTCCCCCAATGGTAAAAGACTGTTTTTTTTAAGTGAACGTTAATTTCAAAATAATCAGAAAAACAATATAAACTAGTGCTTTCTAATGACTTCTATCAATTCCTTATATAAATTAAATGTAGGTTGGTCTATCTATGTATCCATCTATCTAATCGTCCACCTTCCATCCACCCACTCACTCACCAATGCTATCTTATTTTTTAGTGGAGTATAGGGTTAACTTTTCAACTAGATGCATATAATAAATGCTTTCTCTCTAACCATAATGGAAAAGCACATCAGAAAGTTCTTTGTTGTCATAGTGGTTCCACCTAACACAAGTAGAGTTTGTACAAGAGAAAAGCTCAGACCATCCAAGTAGTCTAACTACTACAGCATAGTCAGCATACACGTTCTAAAGACAGACCACAGGATTTAAACTCTGTATGACCTTTAACAAGTTGTTTCACATCTCACTGATTTCTCTATCAGTTAAAAATATAAAACTGTATTTAAAACAGTTGTTATAAGGTTTAAATTAAATATATTGGAAAGTGCCAGCATACCCAATAAATGTTAGTTTTCATTATTTTTAAAATCTGTTTTTCAAATTCTAGTTTCTCTACTTTAATATCTTTTATCTTTCCAAGAGAAAAATTTCAACATATTGGGATGATCCCATTTTTTAAGATTTATTTATTTAAAAGCCAGAATGATAGAGAAGATATAGAGCCAGAGGGAGAGGGAGAGAGAGAGGGACAGGGAGAGGGAGAGGGAGAGAGGGCTAGGGCTAGGGCTAGGGCTAGGATGGGGCTGGCACTGTGGTGTAGTGGATAAAGCTACCTCCTGCAGTGCCGGCAGCCCATATGGGCACGGGTTCGAGTCCTGGCTGTTCCACTTAGAATCCAGCTTTCTGCTATGGCCTGGGAAAGAAGTGGAAGATGGCCCAAGTCCTTGGGCCCCTGCACCCACGTGGGAGACCCGGAAGAAGCTCTTGGTTCCTGGCTTTGGACTGGCACAGATCCAGCTGTTGTGGCCAACTGGGGAGTAACCAGCCGATGGAAGACCTCTCTCTCTCTCTGCCTCTCCTTCTCTCTCTGTGTAACTTTGACTTTCAAATAAATAAGAATTTTTTAAAAAAGAGAGAGGGAGAGAGATAGGGATACAGAGAGAGAGAGAGAGAGACGGGGAGAGAAAAGTATCTTCCATCTACTGGTTGACTCCTCAAATGGCCACAAAAGCCAGGTCTGGCACAAACCAAAGCCATGAACCAGGAACTCCATCCAGGTCTCCTACATGGTACAGGGGCCCAAGCACTTGGGCCATCATTTTCTGCCTTCTCAGGCACATTAGTAGGAAGCTGAATGCAAAGCAGAGCAGCTGGGACTGGAACTGGCACACTAATATGCAATGTTGGCATTGCAAATGGCAGCTTAACCCAGTGAGCCACAAGGATGACCCCAGGATGATCCCATTTAAACTTTCAATTCAAATTTATAACTTTAATTAATTTATCTCAAATATTAAGAATAAAATCAAGAAAAATGTCTATTTTCCTAATTATTACTCGGGACTTCAAATTTTAAAAATTCCTCAGTTTCATAAACACATTTGACGATCTATAACTAACATAGAGTTGTGTAGCTAAAATCAGTATCCTAATCAACCAAAATGTTATTTACACACATAATTTTTTATTCTAGGAAATGTAAGCAATTATATAGAAATATCTCTCAGAAACATTAGTATATATAATAGTTTCCAAAAACTGGAAGATGTGGAAACAGAAAATAAATAAAATATTATGAGAAAACAAGAAACATAAGTGCAAAAAAAGAAAGTTCAAATTTGCAATGAATACATAATGGCTTAATAAAAACTATATGATTTGATGGCTTAATAAAGCTTATCAATTTATAACATTAATATTTTATAAAAGTAATAGGACTTTAAGATGTTAAAATCCTGATATTAAGGAAAGATTCTAATACAAAATTGAATCCCATAAAATGAAAATAGTACTTTTTATAAATTGAAACCCACAGTAAGAAAATATGAAATTTAAATAACATTTCTAGAATATAATTTGAATACTTAGTATATTGGTACATGATATTAATTACAATCAGGGTCACAGCAAGTAGATCACTGACAATTTCCCTTCAAAGAATCTAATTTCAGAGTCATAGAAAAATTAGGTACCTTTTATACTTTGGCTTAAAAAATACAATGCTCTTATTTGGATGCTGAACACTAATTCTCTCAGGATTTTTCAAATTTGTTTTTTGGCATCAGCAGCCCTAAATTAATAAAATTATATTTTCATTTTCATTGGTATACATATTTAATATCCTCTATCTAGGCTTTAGAGAAACTTGCCAACATATATGTTAGGTTGTCTCTACCTACATCAAAATTGAAATTGTAGGAGAATTCTTTCCTTTTGTCTACTTTTCAACCTCATCACCAACTTGACACACTGTTGGTGGACACATTATAGAAGAAGATGGATATAGAGGTGGTCTTTGCAGTTTACAGCCTTCTCATCTATGTTTGTCTTCCCTTTTAGACAGTAAGTCCCTGTTATACTCATCTTCGTAAAACATATATACTATATCTTTAATTCATTGAAATAAAATGTGTCAATGAAAGGAAATATTGATTCAGATAATCATCTAAAAGATCTAAGGACAGCAAACAAGTATTAGAAATGAGTACTTTATTTAACACTTATTAAGTGTTATCAGATGCTGTGTAAGATGTAAAGGCAAATAACAAAGTGTTTGGTCTCTGGGAAGATAACAAAGAATTAGGGAGAAAGACAACATGAGTACATGAGTAACTCTTGCAAAGAAGCAAACAAAACGCTGGTGGCAAATGGGGGGTAGGGCTAGTGATATGTTCAATTGTGTAGATCAGCATTATCTAAATGATACGTCACACATTCTACTTACCTAATTTTAAATTATTTAGCAAGCACATTCAATAAAAAATAAGAAACAAGTAATATTAATACTATAAATACTATAAATTAACATGTAATTTTATAAAATTTCAGACATTGTGTATCTTTTTTTGCACTATACTTACAGTGTATTTCAGTCTAGACTAGTCACATTTTAGTGCTCAAAGTCACATATGGCCAGTGGCTACCATATTGAAGAGCATACATACAGATTCTTTTTTTTTTTTTTTTTTTTTTGACAGGCAGAGTGGACAGTGAGAGAGAGAGACAGAGAGAAAGGTCTTCCTTTGCCGTTGGTTCACCCTCCAATGGCCGCCGCGGCCGGCACACCGCGCTGATCCGATGGCAGGAGCCAGGTACTTATCCTGGTCTCCCATGGGGTGCAGGGCCCAAGGACTTGGGCCATCCTCCACTGCACTCCCTGGCCACAGCATAGAGCTGGCCTGGAAGAGGGGCAACCGGGACAGAATCCGGCGCCCCAACCGGAACTAGAACCCGGTGTGCCGGTGCCGCTAGGTGGAGGATTAGCCTAGTGAGCCGCAGCGCCGGCCTCTAATGTAGTTCTACACTTGATCTTAGCCAAAAGGCCGAGAAGCGATCTAATGTAGTTCTAATAATGTGTATTGCATATACATTGAAGGAAAATAAAAATGTATTAGGGAGTGGAAGCCAGATATGAAAATTAAAATTAGCTTTTATAAAAGTAAAATCTGAAGACACAAAATGTGTCATTATCACATAACTCATTCATTTGGACATTATAGGGTTAGACATTCAAAATAAACTGCATCCTCTGTACCTACACATGGTTGTATATCTAGATAAACACACATGTCAAAAAAAAGTGGTAAGGTTATTTTGTCTTTATACAGCAAATCAACAGTCTAATAGAGCACATTTCAAATTACTAGTTGGCTATTCATAGAAATTACTGGAATGTTGTTATTCATTTTTAAAAAACTATTTACTGTGGTGATTATGTTTGTTTCATCATGTTTAAACAGTCATGAATTAATCAACAATCATTCTTTTGTGGGAAAGTTCAAATTTCTGTGCAAGAATTATTTAAAATTATATAAGTATTTGTGAAAGTTTATCATAATGTTTAAACTTCTCAATTTTAACATCTTTTATCACACAAAGGCAATGAACAAAGTATAACAGTGTAATCTCCTGAAGCTTTGGCTACCTAACTAACTTATGAACATATCATATAAATTAAGGTTATGTAACACTTCTCTCACTCTATTAAAAACATTATTTAGAGTGAAATGACTGTGAAAACTATCCTGAAATTTTATTAACTAATATAACAATAATTATTATTCTTTTTCCCTAGTGATAAGAGCTATATGGCTATTAGGATATATTTTTAACCTTTTAAGCTTTATTCAAATTATCTCATCATAAGGTTAATTTTTACAAGGTAATTAAAAACATGAATGAGCTAAAGAAGTCTTAAATTTCTATAACTGCAAGTAAAATAGACTAAAATATATTTTTATTCTCTAAGAATGAATACATATGAATTATCTGTGAATTCAAGATTTCCTAAGTCACTTATGAAAAACACATTTTCCAATAAGTGCAGGGAGAGAAAAATAGACTTTCTTTATATGTGTCTTTCATTTTCTTTAAGAACATCCTTAGATTCAGAAAGCAAAATAGAAGAATCACCAGTCAGATCCTAAGCGAGAATCACTGAAACACAATGTTAGTTCTAATGGATGGATGATTGTGTTTGGTCTTTTGAAACTTTGAAGTATAGGTAAGTCTTGATCACACAAATTAATAAATCCTAAAGCTGGAGTTAACAATAACCATTACACCCAAATTCTGCAGCTTAGCCCAGCCAATTTTTCAAAAGGTCAGGTTGTGAACTGGAGAAGATCAGGGAGGTCCACCGCATAGCTTTGTTGCCAGGCATCTCTCGTCTGGATTGTTGCAGGCATTTATTAGTATTCGTCAGCAGACTCAACAAAGCAAACAAGAAATTCAAGCACGAATAATAAAATGAAATGCTGCTATATAACCCTTTGTCATTCAGCAAATATGGGACTTTTTAGCTACATTGTTCCTAAACCTGGGTTACTACTTTAATTTTTCTCCACAGTGCTGACTGAATGAGTATGCATGTGTGTTAAATGCAGAGCTCCCCTAACAACTGCAGGACTGCCATTTAATCTGTTGGTAGATGGACCATTTCCTGTGGGAACCCTAGCTATGATTTCCAGATCCACCAAATAAATCTCAGATTAAGATTCCAAATGAAACCTGCCTTTGGCAGATAAAAAATGTCAAGATGGATATAAACAGTAAAATTATAAATTATCTAGGTGTTGCATGACAAACCAATGCTCAATTTTTTTTGTTGACATGTGCCCAGATATCAAAACTATATGAGACATTCATCAAATGTCACACTTTCATAATATTGGAGGCATCATTAAAACTGTTTGACTAAGGACCTCAAAGTGTTTAAGCAGTAGCTCAAAAGTATATTTGTGCAAAGTAGAAGAATAAATTTACATATCAGCAGCAGCTCATAAGGGATGGGTAAATATTCTGTTTATCTCTCATTGTAATTCAGGTTACTTTAAATACAAGGTTTTAGGAAATCATTATATGCTATATGGCATCATTACATAACTTCCTATGCAAATGGTATGTTGTATTCAAATTCACCATTTGTTTTACCAAAACAAAAACATAAAAGGAAAAGGTGGAACTGCTGTTTCATTAATCAACTGTGACTGTGAAACCAATGCCTTGTTAGGTACCTATGCATCATCAATCCCTTCTTAGATTTAGCACTTTTAAACTTTTTTTTTTTAAGCACGAAATACTTGACACCAAAAAAAGCCTCAGAAAAGTAAATTTGTTTTCTGATAACATGTTCATTTCAAATGACTTCAAGGAGAGGCAGAGATTTTAAAACAACAAAAAAAAGGTAATAAAAGGTCAATACACAACATCTTAGAAAGCAAATGGCCTATTAAAAATGCAGAAGTCTCCAGTGCTAGTTCCAACTAGACTCTCAAGAGATCCAGGACTGCTTTTTTTAATGAATTTTTTTTTTTTTGTCTTTGCTCTTTTTACCTGGACTTATGCAGTCTTGTCCTCGCCTTAAACTCTACACTGGTTGATTAAAGAATATAGACAATGAACGTTTCTGAAAGGAAACAATCAGATTTACTGGCCTGTAATCATTACAGATTTTTTAAACTCTTTAAAACAATTGGGTAAAAGGATTCAGTGACTCTATATTATATGATATCTGGTTTTTGATAAAAATCTTAAAATCATCTAATCTATTTAAAATAGGAATTTTTTCAAATTATAATTTATTTACATTTACATTAATCTGGAAAAGGACACAGAACACTTGGCATTCCATAATGCGAATCTTAGAGTTGTACAAAAGTTGAAACTTCAAAGACCAGATTTTGTTCTATCTTCCTATCACATTGACTTCCCTCATCACTTGTTGGCTCAAGGAAATGAATGCCAAATAAACCATATCTATTCTAATCTTCTAGGAATTGATATTAATCTGAAAATTTGGGAGAACAACAATTAAAGAAGGGAATAAGAGTATCTTGGCCTTAATTTTAATTATATTTCTATACTAAAAAAATTCAATAAACATTGTTAGTTATGTTAGCTAACTATGTTGGTCAATTTTAGAACACATCAAATTACCTTAGTGTAAACAGCAAAACTATAGTTAAAAGGAGGATTTAATGATTAATTTAAAAGATAATAAAACAGCAAAAAAACACATTCAGTTTCTATGTAACATGCATGACTTTATCAATATGAATCAACCAATTTTCACTTTTTACCCACTGGTATCCTGATTTTAAAGTTCTAAATGGTTATAATGAAAACTAAAATTAGTCAAAATAAAATTGAAGTCAAACTATGATTTTTTAAAATGCTACTTTTTACCTTATATATTTACCATATAAACTGTCGACACAATTTTACCATTTGGCAAAGGGTATTAATTTTAACCAAATGCTACAGATTAGAATACTTTAGTTCATAATTTAGACTATAAAATCATCAGCTTAACCATTTTCAAAATTTTGAAGTCTAACTTTTTCTGTTTGCTTTTTTCATATGCCCCAAACCAATCAAAACACAATGAAAAAATTATATCTGAAGTTTCCCAGAGGAGATAATAATCACCTACATGACAAGGTATAAAAGTTGGAGTATTTGGTGAACCCCTCCACGAAAATTTTATTCTACTGCTATATATTTATATCCAAAAAGCAATCAGTAAATATACACTAAAATATGTAACTCTGACATTTTAGAGACAATTTAAAAACTATTTTAATACTTTTAAATCCAGGAAGTAGTATCATTGGTCCAGAGTCAACTTGGACCAATTCTGTAAATGTCCTTAAATTTAGTTTTTATACCAATGTACATTGACCTTGGTCTCCTAAGTGCCAATGCACCCTCAGAACTTTACAGTAATCACACAGAGGAGATCACAACAATCACCTTAAATATGTTAAACCAAAAATCTAATTCCTGGAAAATTAAAGATTAGGTAATATTGTATCAAGGTTTATGCTGTAAATATATTCCAGGAAGTGTTCTGACAAGAAATGTCATAATCAAATGAATAAGAGCTCAGAATCTTAAGTATGGAGAAATTTAAACAAATCAAAAAACTTCTGACCACTCTAACTAGCCTTTTATACTTAAAAAAAAAACACATATATTTCATATTTTTCATGGCCACAAATAAATTTGAAAGAGTTTACATATTAAAAGCAATCAGTACTTCCTAAAGCCAAATAAATACTCATACAGTCTTAAGTTCTACAAAAAAAAAAAATCATACCAATAGAAAACAAATGGGGAACAGGAGATCTTATTAAATAGGACAAACATCATTTTTTGTGCAGTTTCTTCTTATTAATGATTATTTTTTATAATATGGAAGACAAGATATACTAAGAATTCCATATGAAGAGTATACGCTGAAGTGATATAAAACACTCTTTAGTAGAGAGACAGAGGGAAGGAAAGAGAAAGAAAGTGAAGGGAGGGGTAGGATAGGAAAAGGCAGGCAGGAAGACTGATTGATACCTATGATCTCATAAACTTTTTATCTTATTAAGAATTTATAAATATGTTGTTGATTATAACAAATCTACCACTGTGGTATGGATGTTGATGGTGAGGTGTGAAAAGCTTCACACGCCAGGAGTAGGAGGTAAACAGGAATTCTCTGTACTCTTCCCAATTTTGTTATGAATCTAAAACTACTTTAAAAAATAAAGTCTATTAAAATGTCAAGAAATAATTTTTAAAAAGAATTTGACATGACTGTACCAAAGTTAAGTATTCTAGTTAAAAATGATGAATTTCAAAACATATATTTCATAACAAATGCTATAACCAGCTAGAAAACAAAGCTGTCCTTCCTTGTAAACATTTTTAACTCCATTTTTCTACTGAGAGCAAGAATAGTAATAGAATCATTCAAGTTAAAAAAGAAAGAAGTCCAGAATCTTATTTAATAAGCTTATTTAAAATAATTTTTTAATAAAAGAGTATAACCTCAATCATTCTTCTAAAAGTAGCCTAAGCATTTCCACAGGAAATGAATCAATCCTTGTTGGCCAACTGCCAGTATTCCTAAAACCATTTTCTCAAATATTCTCTTATGGTCATGTGTGAGAAGCTACTATACTCTATTAAGCTAGGTCTTATGGAAAAAAATAGTAAATTAAATCATCTCTCAGACATGTTTCTTTTTTTTTTTCCGGCCCCTCTGCGCTACAAAAATTTTTAAGTACAATCTTAAACTGACACTTGCCAAAATGAAGCAGCACATAAAGTGTTCTCTGATGCCACTAATCATCATTCTTATTGCTATTGGAATTTTAATACAGAAAAAATTAGACTTGTCACTAAAAGAATGTTACAGATTCTATACTATAAATAGACTAAATATAAGCTATGCCATTTTGAAAAATCAAATCTCTAAAGATATTCTGAATATATTTGAAGAGAATAGATTTTTAAGACTAACACTAATTTCAAATAGTTATTAACATTTATTAATACTTTTATGACTTAACTACATCTGCATTCCATAGCTGCAAGGAATAACAATGACAGCCATCATACTTTACTTAAAGGTCTTGTAAAATAAGTCAATGATATTTTTTAGCATTTGTAATCACTACCACCAACATG
The DNA here is from genome assembly GCF_964237555.1 of Oryctolagus cuniculus. Lineage (NCBI taxonomy): Eukaryota > Metazoa > Chordata > Mammalia > Lagomorpha > Leporidae > Oryctolagus > Oryctolagus cuniculus. Next base: position 38,316,735 of record NC_091443.1, read on the forward strand.
TTAGTAAAAATAATTACTCTGGTGGATGGAATACATATTAAATAAACTCACTTCCTGTTTTAGGCATTATAATAGTCTTTACATGTACCATCCCAATCTTCAGAAAAATCCAAAAGGAATCATCTTCCTATTTCATATACAAGTAGGCTCAGGTTTACAAAGAGTTATGAAACCTGCACCCAAGTTCAAGTAGCTAGTACGTAGAACATTAAAACATTGAAATTTATGTTCACCTAGCTCCAAAACTGGTGACTTTTCTATCAATACATTCTACTGAAAACCATTAAATGCACTGGTTCTCCAGTACAACCTACTTTCTAATGAAAACATAGGCAATAAGCTAAAAATACTAATTATATTATTTATTACTTCTTTCTACTTTCCTCTAATAAAGAAAAACAATTATTATGTACAATTTAAGTGTTATAATTTAACACAATGACATTACCTAAGTCTTGAAGAAGTACCTAATCATACATAGTACCTAGCGAATAAGTGTTTTTCTGTCAGCTATCTTACTAGTAAAAATGGATGTTCACTCCAAGCAACTTCCCATTTCCTTTTTCTCTGTCTTAAACATAAAATATTTTATGAAAATGATATGAGATTCTACAATCATATTGACATTTAAAAGCATCATATCTGTTTATCTGTAAAGCTTCTTTAGTTGTGTATTTTTATGTTTGTAAATTATTCAAAACTTTTATTGATAATCCAATTACAGAATAACTGATGAACAAGAAATAAAAACAATGTAAACTCTGTGAACAGAGAGAAAGATGAGCAAACCATTAATAATAGAGATTGATGGTAATATAGCTTCAAAATGATAAGCATAAGCAAACACTATTTTGGCTCAATAAAAGGCCAACATACTAACTTACAAGTTTTGTTTAGGGACGCTTCACTGATCAATTTTGCAGAAAATTATTTTGTTTTGTTTTTTAAAATAAAATGATGATTAAAAAAGACAACTAAATCCTGCAAGATAAATTTTAAAAAAAAACATTTACAGCTTCCAATAAATTGCAACATGTAAAGATTCTACTAACATAAGCAGTTCCAGAAATTGTTTTTCCTCTCTCCAAGTTTCACAAGAGTACAAAGATTCCTCACTTAGAATCATGTTCATGTTTAGGCTTAAAAAAAATTAGCTTAAAAATATATAATTCAAACATTTATCCTTTCTTTATGGTGAAAATCTTCAAAATCTTTCTCGCATTTTTAAAGAAAAATAAATAATATATTACTGCTATTTATAGCCAATTGACCGTGAAACACAATATCAGAACTTCTTACTTCTTACACGCCAAATAAAACATAAAACTGGAAAAAATAAAAACTAGTGGGAACATGTAAAAAAATATAATCCGTATCTAAACTTAGATGACAGATAAGTAAAAATAACTACTATGTGTAAAATATACATTAAATATGAATCCCTAAAATAACAAATCTAGAATCAATATTGGAGAAACTCACTGAATTGAAAAGTTTTTTCCTAAAGTTTCTTCAAGCTGTACCTGTCATACCACATGTTATCTTCAATTAGTAAGAAATATTTAAAAGATAGTAGACATACCATTTAATTTTGGTAGGCACAGTAACCTTTTTTAACCTTTCTTAGGGAACACTGACCCCTAAAGGTTTCAAATTTAAGTTAGTTTCACAATTTTCTCAATTTTACAAATCCAGGCCACATTTTTATCTATACTATTATAAGTAGGTATATGTATAGCAGACATATTTATCCATGAACAATATGTAAATTATTTCTAAAGGACTGTTGACTATTATAAAATATTAGACCATGTTTCTGTTAATAAAAACCACCAAAATTGATAAAAGAAATATTCAAGAATTTCTAACATTTGAAATAATTAGTCATAAGAGATTTCTGAACTATTTATCATTTTTTTTTCTTATACTAAGAAGTAAATGCTAAAAAAGCTAATATCTATCATATGATAACTCATTCTTTCCAAAGGTTGATTTCACATAAACTCCTTTGATTATGACATTTCATTTTTTCTTAAAAACAGATAAAAAAGAACCTTGAAAATACAAGGCTTTCACAAAAATAATATAATTTACTATTGTTCATTGACAACACATATTTTATTCACACTTGTATTATGCATACCACCTTAAAAGATATTTATTCAGGATTTTTCTTTTTTTAACTACTTAAAGTAACTGGGATACATTCAGTATTTGTCTTCAGCACCTCACTTACCAACCGCTCTTTCAGTTTCTGAAATGTCTACAATGTCTATTATCAATAATGGATATAGTTATTACATTATCTACTTAATCAACTTCAACAGAATATTCCAGCAATGTTTCTAAAATAAAACTAGGAAAAGAATGACCACTTCTGTGCTTCTTATAATGAAACTTGTAAGACAATGTAAAGGCATATCTATGTATTAGAAGTATTAATTAAGTAGCTCAATTTCTAAAAAAAGTAAATCATATTAAATAACTACTCACAAAAACAGATTATGACATCTGTGTAAGACAGAAGTTTGAAGTAACTTGTGCTTTAAGATAAATCCCAAGTACCTGGTTATCAAGGAGATGACAATGAGAGATTTTATTGTTTATACATACCAGTTATCACTTACCCATTTAATTCTGTTATGTTAATAACGTTTATAAACAGATACTTATACTACGTAATATGCTACTCCTATTACTAATGTAATACCTATAAAAATGCTTATTTTTGTAATGCAGTTTCAGTAGTATCTGTTGTGATTGTGGCTCCTACAAACTATCTAGGCAATCTATGTCTTAAACCCAGCACCTTCCTTTTCTGAGAGCTTCCGTGGCTCCTTACTTGACATCTTCCCTAGTTATTTACATTTATATAAGTCCTTCCTCCGTAGCCTCTACTTCCTTAGATATACTAGGAACAATTCCCTGGACTCCTTAAAGATACTTTGTTCTCAAATTTGAACAACATGATTCACAGTGATGTTACCTGTGAACACAGAACATAAAAAATAGGTACATCATCATTTGCTTCCTTTTTCTTATTTTGTACATAAACTGAGTATAATGCTTTTTTGAACTCCTCAAGGAAAGAATGTTTATTCTATTACTTGAATAAATTAATTAAAATAGCTACAAAAATTGGTTCTAAATTCATACCAACATATTATCATAAATTTGAATGTAAACAGTAGATCAAAATTTAGTGTCACATACCCATGTACTATAATTACTAACTTTTCATAAAAATATTTAACCACCTTATTAAGGTATTATGTATTACTCTTTTATATGCAATTCAATCAGTTATCTAATTGAGGAGCACACAGAAAGTAGCCCAGAGTCACAAATAAGAAGGGAATCTGCTAATGGTGGACACAAAAGTAGGAGAAGATGTACACCAGTATGGAAATTTAAAACAAGCACAGAAATCAGAAAAAGGTACTCAGAAAGCACATTATCTTTTATACCATAAACAAATGTGTAATAATTAACTTACTTAATAAAATGGTTATAGACTTCTAAAATGGCCTTCTGCTTTCCAAAAAATGTAATAATGTGGTTGACACACAGTTAAAAAATAACACAAAAGAAAGAAAAGAGCCCCACGGAGAGAAGTGAAGTCAAACAAAAGGAAAAGGCTATGTGATTTTTAATAAGAATTTGTTTAAGTAATAAAATTGAGAGGAAATAAAAAACACAGAGACACAAAGATTTAAGTCATCAACTATATGTAACGTATTCAGAATGATTTATTTACCAAATATTTCAAATTTTCAATATATTACTGTAATAGATATTAAATCTTCCATTCCTCCTATGTAGATGCTGATGCGTCTATCTCTATCTATCATCTATCCGTCCATCCAGCCAGCTATCCAGCCAGCCATCTCTCAGTCTGTCTTCAGACTGTCTTTTAAATTGGATTTCTGTGCGTGGCTTTTTGTCTCTTGGGCTGTGTCTTTCTGCCTGTGCATATCTGTGAGTGTTTTCTTCTCAAAATCTGTCCCTGAGTCTGAGGCTGTGCTATGTCTCTCTCTGCCTCACAGTGTTTTTCTTCATCTCCAATTGTGCATCTCTGCAGATCTCAAACTCTGTAGCTATCTTCCTGGCTCCCTCTGACTGTCTCTGTGAGTGTCTATCTTAGTGTGTCTCATGACATGCTTGTGCCTCTATATGTGCTTCTGTGTCTGTGTGTGTCTCAGTGTATTTTGGGGTATGTGTGTGTGTGTATCTTCAGATCTATGTCTTTCCCCTCTGTTTTGATATATACATCTGTCTGACTCTTATTTTCTCTTTCCCTCCTTACACCATTTGTTTTTTTTTTTTTTTTCTGGTATTTTTCCTTCCTTTGAGTGTGTGTGCGTCGCGCACACCATGTGTGTCTTACTCTGGTATCTTTCCGTGTGTCTCTACATGTCTCTGTCTCTGTATGTCTCACTCAAGTATCTTCTCTCTATGTCTCTTCCTCCATGTATTTCTTTTTCTCTGTGCCTCTCTCTCTCACTCATTTGTCTCCTCTCTCTGTTTCTTTGCATGTAGGTGTGTTTCTTTCTCTTCCTGTAGGTCTTTTTCTTCTTCCTCTTTTGATGTCTCTTTTCAGTATGTCTCATTCTCTGTATGTCTTTCTTTGTATCTATTTTGTAATATGTGAGTCTCTTGTGTGTATGTGCCTCTCTGTGTGTGTGTGTGTGTGTGTGTTCACGCACCTGCTCGCCTGCTTCTGTCTTAACATTATTAGTTGGAATAAACACACTTCATTCAGTATCATGAACTAGCACAACACTGGAGGGCTGGCATTAATACCTTAAAGGTCCTTACCTTTTGACCAGTCCTCCATTTGTACTTCTGTTCTTGTTTGCTCTGGCAGTGTCTCTGGTTTTTGCTCCAAGATTTGAAGCTAAAATAAAGCCAACTCTAGATAAATAAACTTAAAACAATATCAGAACACACCTAAGCCTTACTTTTGTTTTACAGAGAATTTACAGGACAAAATTTTTAAAACATTTTAATGGGACAAGTAACTATATTTCGGCAGATGAAATTAAATCTTTATCAGTAAAAGCTCCTATTCTTCACACTTTTAATAACTATAGTTCAGGTTAAGTTTTTAGACATTTGTGCTTATTTGGTTTGAGAACCATTTAATTTACTTAACTTAAATTTTCTCTAACTTCATATGTTTAAGAAAAATAAATTTTTTACTATGTTTGCCATAAATTTTACAACAAAAATTTCAAAATTTTAACTTAAACTTGCCATGTATGTATTTATATCAAACACTTAATGCATGTAAAAGTAATTTAAGAATGATATTTTCAATTTTTAAAACACATAAAGGAACATTAACTTGTGGAGTTATTGGTATTTTCTTACAGTTGCTTCCATAGTAAACATGACAAATGCTATGCAAGTATTTTTTCATGTTTTTAAGGATAATAAAATTACATTTACCTCACAGCTAGAACACTGCGTTCCTTAAAAAGTCCTCAAATAAAGCTGTAGTAAGCTTCTCCTTTTCCAATTTTCTCTAAATATGTTGATCTGGAGTTGGCAGTCTTTTTCTAACTTCCTCATTTACTTTTGGATTAGCTGAAAATATAGTAAGTTATTAATATCAAAGAAATATGTTCCAGTCAATGAAGCCATTTCCCTACATATTGCCCAAAAAGGTTAATAATAATTGCAGTATTTTAATAAGAGATTCATATAGCAAGACATGTAGAAAATACAGTCTTTAATAACCTCTGGAGTATTTTAAAACATGTCTTACAGGCCTTAATGTGCTTAGTAATATACTATTTAAAACCATAATTTTATCCCTCTGCAATATACAGTCACTCTTCCTCATCATTTACCCAGCTAATGAATGCCAGCAATTAGTAAAATGTAATCCCATTGCACAATCATTTTAATGCTTTTAGCACTCAGAAAAGTAAACACCAAATTAATACTGCTCAAGCCATATCAGATCCTAGTTGGAAGCAAGCAATTATAGTTCAGCTCCTCAGGTGTAATTAAATGATTGGAATGATTTAGTTCCATAAATGCAAGTTAATTCATAAGCAAGCAACAAATATACTGGGAGTAATTACAAGAAACATTGACAGTCTAAGCAGAGCAAATTCTTTTTAGAGCCTGACATAGTAAAATGCTGCCCTCTCCTGGGCATATAAGTGAATATCTCAGAGTCACAATAAAAAAGAAAAAAAAAACCTAACTTTAAAAACACTCCACAAAGTAATAATAACCAATATTCAATTTGATTTCATTTCTTATATGAAAAATAAAAATATACATATTATGTTACAGTAATATACAGCAACATATGTAATAAAGTTATGTTTTTTTTTTTTTTTCCATTAAAGCTCTGTGTTTGAGTCCTAAAACATCCAAGATGATGCCTATTCCTTCAATGAAACAAAAAATGCTTTCATGACATTGACAGGCTTCAAGTTAAACTTCTAGAAACATCTGGAGTGTTGGTCAATGGCTTTGGGAAAGCATAAATGGAATGTTATTGATAGCTAAATTATGCCTTCATAATAAGTAGAAAACATTATATAATGGTCGAAAATTAATGATTTTATGAAGTTTAAAAGTAAAAACAGGTTGATCACTGGTATAACTGTCATTACAAGCACATTTTAAAACAAAGAGTAACAAATTTCACCCAAACTAAAATGTATACTGGTCTTAGCTAAGCCATTTTCAAGTTATCACACACTTGGGGTAAATGTATGATGAATTTGTTTGCATATTACTCAGAGAGCCCTTAACTTTTTGCATTAAACTTTCAGAAGCTTATTTATTATACTTTAAGTCATACTCATTATGGCTGTTAAAACACGTGTTTCTACCACTGAGCCTAATCAGTATCATCTCTTTGCCTTTCTACAGAATTAAACATATTCTATAGTAAAATAAGGTAATTAGTACAACAAATGTTTACTTCTTCAATAAATGCAAATGGCACTTGCAGAAGATAATGCTTATCACTACACCAGTATTTGGGGGGTGGGAGAGCATTAAATTAATGTCCTTCTAATTTGCTTTCAAATGCATTAAAATAACCATTTTCTAAGTCAGATCCTGTGCAAACTATAAAATAAATCAAAATATTAAAAAGTCCTGTCACTAAGTTTAAAATGTACAGCACATTTGCTTTGCCCTTGATGTCAGAGTCTTATTTTTCAATTCATATCTTGTACACTGTAAGTTAATTGCTTTTGGAAAGTACTTATTATTCATGTAAAAATTAATGTGCCAATGTATTTAAATCCTCTTAAATGACCATTCATGCATCTTTCTTCTTTAAGTACCAATGAAATCTGTCAAAAGACATCAATGCAAAATGGTCTTAAAGAAAGTTGAATAGAGATTTTTTTTTCTGCTAACACAAGATTTTCATATTCACCAACTTTACTTAAATTCCATTAATTTTTTAAGCTACTTTTAATAAATTCACCAAGTAAAATTTTTAGGCCCCATAGTCTGTCATTTGTGTTCCAGCTGACATTATGAATATTAATAACAGTGTTATCCTGATTAAATAGGCTTCATATGAAATCCCTGTGAATCCTATAGCTCAGACATCTCATTTTTCCAACTCTTTATGAATTTGGATTCACACATTAAACTGGAAAAATCTTAAAAAACAGATTTAATGGCACATTTGCATATCCTTAAGCAAAAATTAGATGTTTTAATGATTCAAACATTTAAAACTTCTATATCTACATATTATATAAATAGATATCTGTAAACATGCAACATATTTTACAATCCTCTCTTTCTCAGAACAAAGGATTAAGGCTAATCAAATACTAATTCTTGTCCTTACCTTAAAGAATTAGTATCAAGAATTCAAGTTAAAAATTATATGTTCACATTAAAACTCTGAGATAATTTCACAATAGAAATCAGATAAATTAGATGTCTTAATAAAAATGCTGACCAGACAAAATATGTTAATTTCTTTATAATTACTGAACTACACTGGAAGCAAAGTAAAATCAGTTTTGAACTAAAGTTTGTTTACAAGCTGTACCTGAAAAATCACCTCTGTTTAAAATAAAACCAACGTAATATATCATATTAACCTGTTAAGTTAAAATCATCTCCATCACAGATTCCCATCCTCTAACTTATTCCAACTGTTTAATTCTCAAAAGGAAGAGACACAAAAAGAAGAAAACAATATAAGGCAAACTGTATATCCCCTTCTCTGTCTCTAGGTACACGGGAATCTCAACATTTCTGCAGTTTCCTGCATTCATCAATCAAAGAAAAGCAGATTGAAAAATTTAAACAACAGCTCTATGCCCTCAAATGTGACTTGACTCTGTTTACTCAGTACTAAAACACTTCTTGAAAGAAAATGTGTTCTTTGACCAGTGAAAATTTCTAAATTGTCTAAAAATTGTGATTCTAACATTTACCCTTTCATAGAGAAACATTTCAAAATGGAATTTCATTTATTCTCCAATGTAATAGCACTAAGGATTTTTTAAAACCTATTATAAATAGAAAATGTTCTTCTTAACTCCTCTACAAAAAGCCTTCTGCAAAGGATTTTGATTTGCTCTGGTTAGTGGAGTTTTTTTTTCTAAATATCTTCTTAATTTGATTAAAAATTGTATAAACTGAATTCAAGGTCAAACAAGGAGTCATTTATAATACTGCATTATATCCAACTGTAACTAGGAAAATAATTTTTAAATATCAGAGAAATGTTGATAATTTCTGCATTGAAATAGTTTCTTTGCACTATATATCTGAGAGCCAAACATTTTATCAGAACATACATACACAGTATAAGCCTATGCCCTACTACTGGTGCTTCATCTTATCATACAAAAGTCTCTCAAACATTCATGGCCTCCTGGCACATTCTCTCTCAAAAAGAATCCTTTTAACCCAATGTTCCCAATCCCTACCAAGGCCCAGACAACTTAAGTTCTTTAGAGCCAGGGAAAGTAAGAAGTAGTTCAGGGAGAAAGGATATGGTATAAAAATGGCCCTGCACCACAGCTACCAAATTAAAAATGCATATACTACTTGACCCCACAGTTCTTAAACTAAAAAGATTGTTATGTACAAAGAAACTCATTAAAGAAGTACATATTTGTAAAGACAAATACTCAAGCTTCCCATTCATACTCCAATTCTTGCTGTCACTTGAACAACAGGAAGCTGATTCTTGTCTCAGAGCTTTAATATTTGCTATACCCTCTGTCTAAAATTCACTTCTCCCAAATTTTCAATCACATTTTTTTTTTCGTCATTTATACCTTGCTCCCAAGTATTTCTTCAAAAAGGTTAGCCTGGCCATCCTATCTAAAGCAGATACTCTTTTGTCATTACACTACTTGAGCTACTACCCTCACTGAACTATTTTTTTTCTTAGGTTTTCATTGGTTTTGATATAGCTCTGCCAATGATTTACATGAAAGGTACATGAAAACAAGACCCTTCAAAGAATATTTGGTTTACTGTAAGGACTCAGTGTGTCTTTGATGAATAGACAGATGCATTGACAGATGGAGAAACAAATGATCATTGGGACACCAGAACATAATTGTCCATCAATAGAAAACTGATAAAATGAAATGATTAAACTACACAGAAAATCTATGTGGTTTTTATCACAAAGCCAAAATATCTAAATGTACTATGTGTTGAAGATTCTTTCAACAGATACTTGTTAAACACCTCACAGTGTAAGTTAGACACTGTCTGAGTTAGGTATAAAATAGAAAATAAGATAAATATAGGGGCTGATGCTGTGGTGCAGTGGGTTGAAGTCCCCATCTGCAGCACTGGCATCCCATATGGGTGCTGGTTCAAGTCCTGGCTACTCTACTTCCAATACAGCTCTCTGCTAGGGCCTGGGAAAGCAGAAGATGCCCAAGTCCTTGGGCCTCTGCACCCATGTGGGAGACCCGGAAGAAGCTCCTGGCTCTTGGCTTCGGATCAGCCCAGTTCTGGCTGCTATGGCCATCTGGGTAGTGAACCAACGGATGGAAGACCTCTGCTTGGCCTCTCTGTAACTCTGCCTTTCAAATAAATAAATCTCTCTAAAAAATATACGTTTCTTATACAGGTATGTCATTAGTCAAAATAATATAAGCATGAAACATAGAAAAAATAAAAACAGTAACAGAAAAAAATACAAAATTTTACTTACATACACATTCATGCTTGAATACACCTAGTATTTTTTTCACATGGAAAACAATTACCAGGGTCAGCACTGTGGCTTAGTGGGTAAAGCCACTGCCTGCAGTGCCAGCATCCCATATGGGTGCAAGTTTGGGTCCCGGCTGCTACACTTCCAATCCAGCTCTCTGCTATGGCCTGGGAAACAGCAGAAGATGGCCCAAGTCCTTGGGCCCCTGCACCTGCATGGAAGACCCAGAAGAAGCTCCAGGCTCCTGGCTTTAGATTGGTACAGCTCCAGCTGTTGCAGCCAATTGGGGAGTAAACCAGCGGATGGAATACCTCTCTTTCTCTTCCTCTCCTCTCTGTGTTACTCTCACTTTCAAATAAATAAATAAATCTTAAAAAAAAAGAAAGAAAGAAATTACCAGAACTGGCACTGTGGTGTAGTGGGTTAAGTTGCTATCTGCAGCACCAGCATCCCATATGGACACTAGTTCAAATCCAGGCTGCTCCACTTCCAATTCAGCTCCCTGCTAATGCACCTGGGAAAGCAGCAGAAGATGACCTAGGTGCTTGGGTTCTTGCACCCACATGGGAGACCCAGAAGAAGCTCCTGGTTCTTAGCTTCAGCCTGCCCCAATTCCAGCTGTTGCAGACGTCTGGGGAGTGAACCAGCAGATGGGGGATCTTCTACCTCCCCTTCTCTCTCTGTAATTCTTACTTTCAAAGAGGTAAAATAAATCTTAAAAACAAAAAAGAAAATAAAACAATTACTAGTAGTTAGTCTGAAGAAACAGCCTAAGAATAGGGAGGCTAAAAAATGAGGGAAAAAATACTTATCTTTAATTTTATATCTACATGTGTAACTTGATTTTTTTACCATGTACTAGTTCTATTCTTAATAGGAAAGATGAAAATCATTCCATTACAACTGAGATAATCAAATGAATAAGAAGAAAGTCATTTTTATAATTCCTTTTAAACTGAAAAAATTATTACTGCCTAAGTAATCTTTTACCATTATAATTTGGTTACACAGTTATACTATAGCTATTTGTTTGCTTGCTTGCTTGCTTAGTTTAAGTAGAGTGAAAAGTTCAAAACAAGACAGTTCCCAATTGTTATAGTGTTAGTGATGAAAAAATTACTATTAAAAAAAATTACTTTCCATCACTGAAGGTCATTATGATGGCAAATTTCATGTGTCAACTTGACTGGGCCATTAGTGCCAGACATTTGTTTAACCATTGCTCTAGGTATCTGCAAGGGTATTCTTGGATGAGAGTAACATTTGGGTCAGTACAATAAGTGAGGTTGATAGCACTCCTTAAATTGACTAGGCCATTCAGGTAGTTGAGAGTCTAGAAAAAGTTAAAAGACCGACCTCTAGAAACCAAGAGGGAACTAGGACATCTTTCCTGCCTTCAGACTCTAAAATGTCCGACTGTTTTGGGCTCAAGCCTCAGTTCTTAAACTATTCCATCAGCTCTCTTGGTTCTCAGGCCTTTAGACTCAGACTGGAACTACATCATTGCCACTCTAGCGTCACCACTTGCCACTGCAGATCTTGGGACTTGTCAGCCTTCATAATCACCTAGGTCAATTCCTTATAATAAATTGTGTGTGTATGTGTGTGTGTGTGTGTGTGTGTGTGTGTTTGTGTAAACAAAGTTCATGGAAAAGAAAATGGAATTTAAAGATAAGTTTATTTTGGTGCAAAAAAATAAAAAATAAAGCCATGCATGGGGCCAGCGCCACAGCTCAATAGGCTAATCCTCCACCTGCGGCGCTGGCACACCGGGTTCTAGTCCTGGTCAAGGCACCAGGTTTTGTCTCGGTTGCTCCTCTTCCAGTCCAGCTCTCTTCTGTGGCCCAAGAGTACAGTGGAGGATGGCCCAAGTGCTTTGGTCCTGCACCCGCATGGGAGACCAGGAGAAGCCCCTGGCTCCTGGCTTCGGATCAGTGCAGTGAGCCGGCCACAGTGGCCATTGAGGGGTGAACCAACGGAAAAGGAAGACCTTTATCTCTGTCTCACACTGTCCACTCTGCCTGTCAAAAAAAAAAAAAAAAAAAAAAAAGCCAGGCATGACTTTTTCATTATATTCATTTCCTATGAACAGTGAAGGCTCCCTCCCCACCGCTGTTGTGTGTGTGTGCACGTGCACATCTCCTGATTATCTCTCTGTAGAATTCTAATGCAGACGTAAAAGTACAGCATATTAAGATACACAAATAAATATTTGGAGTTTCAAATATATGGGTTCCACATTTTCAACATTTGAGAACAAAACAATATACTGTTTTGAATACTGCAATGTTCTTCAATGTCATTTGCAAATGACACTGAGAATGGATATGGCATTGCACAGACTGCTGATTTAAAAAAAAAAACTTTAAACCTAGTATTATTTTATCCACTCTGCCTGTCAAAAAAAAAAAAACCAAAAAACTAGTATTATTTTCAGAGGTCTAAACATATACTAGGATTTTCTACAATATCCTGAAACGTTTTGCCCTAAGCTAAACTAAACTAAGTCACTTAATCTAGCAGAGAACAGAATATAAAAACAAAGTCAGTTTATAGAATAGCTTTTCCAAGGAACAAACAGCCTGTTTTCTTAAGATTCATGTGGGTGTCAAGTTCTGATGCAATGATATACTGCTTCACACAAGGCTTACATTTCCATACCATCAACTGAAATTCTTGGCAAACCACAGACAAAAAAGTATTAGAGCAGGTTAAATTAACCAATAATGACAACTGTTATGAGCAGCAACTTAAAATAAAACAGCTATCAAATAGAGTCTTTCTAAAAATAATGTATAATCATTTAATTTTCTTTATTCATTATATAGTATTGTATTGTCTACTAACAGATTTCCTCAAACAGAGCATAAGCCATTTAATAATTTCTACACTTTCTGTAGTTTAACAATACTAACAAAAACACATTAAAAAATACAGGCAAATATGTGATGATAAATATACTCTAATAGCAGCAGTTATAATTTGACTTTTGAACACTTAACAGCAATTTTATAATTAATACAATGCTTATCTATTAAATTTGCTAAGATTGCTGTAATTTTCAATAAACAGTGCTACATGCAAACAAAAGATTTCATTTTTAAAAAATTATAATACTGAAGATAGCTTCTAGATTGTAATATATAACTAAAAATCTAATATTTAAAGGAAGCAAAGTAACATTAGGCTTCAATCTCTAATTTTTTGTACAATGTCAAGAAATTTGCAACCACACCATTTATTATTCTGAGGAACTACAAAAGTATATCTAATTTCTTTGGAATCATTCTTCATTTTTTTTCATTAAAAGTACGTAATAATAACAGCCTGTATTAGATAATAAAATTTTTTTTAAGATTTATCTTTTGGAAGAGTTAGAGAGAGGGAGGGAGACACAGAGAGAGAGAGCAAGCTCTTCCATCCTGGTTCACTGCTTCACTCCCCAAATGGCCCCAACAACCAGGCCACAACCAGGAGCCTGAATTCCAACTATGTCCCCCACGTGGGCACAGGGGCCCAAGTACTTGGGATATCTTCTGCTGCATTTCTAGGTGCATTAGTAGGGAGCTGGATGAGAAGTGAGGCACCCAGGAATCAAACAGGTGCCCAAACGGGATGCCTGCTAAGCCACAAAGCCTGCTCCCTAAAAATAAGAATAAGCTGAATTGTATATATAAATTTGGGGGCTGGAGTTGTCATGCACTGGGTTAAACCACAGCTTACAACAATGTTTGTGACAATGGAATCCAATATAGGAGCACCAGTTTAAGTCTCAGCTGTTCCACTTCTGATCCAGTTCTCTGCTAATGTGCTTGGGAAAGCAGCAGAATATGGCCTAAATACTTGTGCCCCACGCACCTTTTGGAAGACTCGGATGGAGTCCTAGCTCAGTCCTGGCTGTTGCGGCCACTTGATCTTTTTTTTATTCGAATATCAGTGTTATAAAGACAGAGAGAGTAGGAGAGAGAGAGGACATACTTTCAATTTACTTTATAATCACAAGCTAACCCTCCACTAAATAAAAAATTCGACAAGTAGTTAGGCTTTTAAAACTGTATATATGAAAAATATTCAATTTCCTTTTATATAAATAAAAATTAAATTTAAAAAATTATAAGATACTTTTATATAAATTACATGTATTGTCCTTTATGTTTTTTACCACACTATAGTTTCTTAGGATTCAGAAGCAAATACTCAACTGAAATTTCTGCTTAATAAGATATATATTTTTAAAACCTATCCTAAATGGTAAATCAATTTAAAATATTACCTACAATATTGATAGTGATTATATAGTATTCCAATAAAAATATTAAATAAAGCAATATATATTATTCTAAAAAGATATTTTCCAAAAGACATTGTTGGTTTTTCATTTTAAAAATCTAAGAATTATTCTTTCTTTCTTTTCTTTAAGATTCCTTTATTTATTTGGATGGTAGAGTTACAGAGAGGCAGAAGCAGACACAGAGAAAGAGAGATCTTCCATCTGCTGATTCACTCCCCAAATAGTCGCAATGGCCAGAGCTGAGCTTTCCAAAGCCTGGAGCCAGGAGCTTCTTATGTGTCTCCTAAGTGAGTGCAGGGGCCAAAGGACTTGGGCCATCTTCTACTGCATGCCCAGGCCATAGCAGAGAGCTGGATCAGAAGTGGAGCAGCCAGGAGTTGAACCAGCACCCATATGGGATACCAGCACCACAGGTGATGACTTTACCCACTAGGCCACAGTGTTGATCCCGGAATTCTTCTTTCAAGAAACTTGTATCTCTATGTTTGGTTTATGTAATATAATCATGATTAATACAAAATGCATGTATGAGTAATAACATTTTACACTGCTGATTCTATTAAAAATTTTGTTAAAAATTGAAATTTATCCTATCCTAAATATTGAAAATATTACAAAAAAACTCAAACATTATATGCCTCCTGATGGGTATATGCTTCACTAATAAGTATCATCCTGGGGCAGGAATGGGGGATTGAAGGAAAGGAGAAGCATTCACAGCACAAGCAGAATACGGGAACGCAGATGAAACCGCATGAATCACAATGGATAACTGCCGATGCTGGGCCATGCATGTGTCAGTGTCTGTTGTTCTATTTCTCTACTTTTTTAAAAAATATATTTCCTATCTTTCAAAATAAAAAAGTAAAATACATATTATAAGACATAAGAATTGCAAAATGTAAGAAAATATATCGCATTTACTTTTTTTGTCCAAAATGGTAGCATTTCCTTTCTAGGAAAATTCATTGACAATTCTTTCACAGAACCTGCTTGAGTATCCCCTTTCATATCAGAATGGTATCAAAACCTCATAATACCTCATGCCTGATATACTCATATATACACATCAAATACTCACATAAACTCCATAAGAACTCTATATTGCACATAACTTAGAGCAAAGTCTAAAAATTTTATTTTAGTCAGTAGAAACTGAAAAGAAAATACTATCCACAATGGATATGTACTTTATTTAAATGTTTTGGAATTACTCCTTGACCTCAGGTTTAACATTTCCTTAAGCCGAGACCTGATGTTACCAGTGACGTGGGCAAGTGGGAAACAGAGTAGGTCTACTCTATCACCTTTAGCAAACATTTTCCTCACCAAGCTATTTAGAGACCATCTGCTGTGCCCAAAAGCAACAACATAGTTAGTTACTGCTACTCATTTGCAAGGTAGGTCATCAAGTGTATCATTTGTTGGAATCACAACTATGTGAATCTAAAAATATATGTTCACCCTGATCAGTGACAACCAACCGAACACCTAAAAGGAAACCTGTTGAAGTGAAATGGACACTATGAGAAACAATGACTTGATCAGACCTTATCCTGTCGAGAAACAACTTACTACTTTATTCTTTTTAGTATTTTTTTTGTCCTACTTAATACTATTGGTTGAACTCTCTAATTAACACACAATTATTCTTAGGTGTTTAAATTTAACTGAAAAGTGATCCCTGTTAAATGTAAGAGTGGGAATAAGAGAGGGAGGAGATGTACAATCTGGGACATGCTCAATCGGACTTTCCCCAAATGGTGGAGTTAGAAACGTGCCAGGGGATTCCAATTCAATCCCATCAAGGTGGCATGTACCAATGCCATCTCACTAGTCCAAGTGATCAATTTCAGTTCACAATTGATCATACTGATAGGTCTAAGAGTCAAAGGGATTGCATAAACAAGACTAGTGTCTGCTAATACTAACTGATAGATTTAAAAAGGAGAGAACAATCCAACATGGGAAGCGGGATACACTGCAGACTCATAGAATGGCAGATACCCTAACCAGCACTCTGGCCTCAGAATCAGCCCTTAAAGCATTCAGATCTGGCTAAAAAGCCCATGAGAGTATTTCAAGCATGGAAAGCCAAGACACTCTGGACAAAAAAAAAAAAAAAAAAACCTAAATGAAAGATCTCTGCAAATGAGATCCCAGTGGAAAGAACGGGCCATCAAAAAAGGAGGTACCTTTCTCTGAAGGGAGGAGAGAACTTCCACTTTGACTATGGCCTTGCCTAAATAAGATCGAAGTTGGTGAACTCAAGAGGCTTCCATAGCCTTGGCAAGTCACGACAAGAGCCTAGGGTAATTACTGATGCCATAAATAAGAGTGTCATTTGTTAAATCAACAACAGGAGTGCACTTACTCCCAATGTAGGATCTCTGTCCTTAATGTGTTCTACTATGTGAATTAACGGTATAACTAGTACTCAAACAGTACTTTATACTTCGTGTTTTTGTGTGGGTGCAAATTGTTGAAATGTTTACTTATTATATACTAAACTGGGCCGGCACCACGGCTCAGTAGGCTAATCCTCCTGCGGCGCCAGCACACCGGGTTCTAGTCCCGGTTGGGGTGCCAGATTCTGTTCCAGTTGCTCCTCTTCCAGTCCAGTTCTCCTGTGGCCCAGGAGTGCAGTGGAGGATGGCCCAGGTCCTTGGGCCCTGCACCCACATTGGAGACCAGGAGGAAGCACCTGGTTCCTGGCTTTGGATTGGCACAGCGTGCTGGCCGCAATGCACCAGCCATAGCGGCCACTTGGGGGGTGAACCAACAGAAAAAGGAAGACTTTTCTCTCTGTCTCTCTCTCTCTCACTGTCTAACTCTGCCTGTCAAAAAAGAAAGTACATACTAAATTGATCTTCTTTTTATAAAGACAATTGAAAATGAATCTTGATGTGAATGGGATGGGAGAGGGGGTGGGAGATGGGATGGCTGCGGGTGGGAGGGAGGTTATGGAGGGAGAAACCCAATGTAATCCAAAAGTTGTACTTTGAAAATTTATATTTATTAAATAAAATAAAAAATATTTTGTAATTTTAATATAGAACACATTTATTTCCATTGCAGGTGTTTCCCATTTATGTTATGGTCATATTTCTTTGTATATGCATAACAAGTATTTGAAATTAAGAAGAAGGTTAACTGTCATGGAAGAATCATAAACAGAAACAGTGATGATGCCTATACTAAAAAGATTTAAAATTTCAACACCTTCCACCATTTAGTAGGTGTTAACTGTATTCTTAAACCAATATATTTAGGCAAATTTTGAAATTTATCATAATGTTTAAAATAACTTTAATAAGTAACAATTTTTCATACCCATAAAATAAATACACGTGTATGTCTGTCATCTTGCACCAGGAAGAAATGATACCTTGTCCTGGAGTCAGATCCTACATCCAGTTTGATTTCCTTTTTGGCTTTTTATTCAAGGAACTACAAACTCAATTCCATTCTCATGGATATTATTAAACATTCTGTGGAATATCCCTTGATATATACACCTGATTCTTTGAAATACTTATTAAAATACATTTTAAAACATAGATAAACTTGGCTAGCGCCGCTGTTCACTAGGCTAATCCTCCGCCTGCGGCGCCGGCATCCCAGGTTCTAGTCCTGACTGGGGCGCCAGATTCTGTCCCGGTTACTCCTCTTCCAGTCCAGCTCTCTGCTGTGGCCCGGAAAGGCAGTGGAGGATGGCCCAAGTACTTGGGCCCTGCACCCGTATGGGAGACCAGGAGGAAACGCCAGGCTCCTGGCTTTGGATCGGCGCTGGGTGCCAGCCGTAGTAGCCATTTGGGGGATGAACCAACGGAAGGAAGACCTTTCTCTCTTTCTCTCTCTCACTGTCTAACTCTGCCTGTCAAAAAAAAAAAAAAATAGATAAGCTCAAAATAAGAAAGGAAAATCTTCACATGTCAAAACTGAACCATAAGTGTTACTGAGTAGGACTCAAGCCATGTAGTCCACAAAAATATTGATAGCAAACGGCCTTCACGGTTAGACTTCAAGTGCACAGACTCTCCCCTTCTTCAAACTGCAATCAGATATTTCTAACCACCTGTACAATGTCTCAGAAACAAGCCAAACACCAACTTAGGTGCAAAAGTTAACTACTTAAGATCAAAATCAAAAGCCTTTGCTGTAGTGAGGCAGGGTTTGCAACTCTGCACTTAAGCCAATCAACCAACAATCTGTTTAACAGCCTTAGAACCATATAGTGCAGCCAGAAATATTTTTAAAAGAATTAAAAAAAAAAGATCATGAACCAGACTCCTTTATAATATAATTTTGGTGCTAAATATTTTATTTTAATAAATGTCTTATAATATCGGTTTAAAAATATTTCTATCATTGCAACAATAAACCCAAATTTGAAACTATTCAATTATTCAATAATTAACAATATGTTAAGTTTGAAAAGTTTTTTAACTACAGGAGTATTGACTGGCTTCGATCTGGCCGATCCGTAATCATTGCAGCCATCTAGGGAGTGAAACAGAGGAAAGAAGTTCTATCTCTATCTTTCCTTCCCTCTCTCTGTAACTGTGCCTTTCAAATAAATAAAATAAATCTTATAATTAATGGTTTATGTCATGTATCAAAAATTTTTAGCATTCCCAGACAACTAAAAACTCTGCATACCCCATCTTTTTTTTTTCTTAAATTAGTACCTGCTAGTGTTTGTATTTGTTAAAAATTTTTTTGAAAAAAAAAAAAAAAAAACTCCAATGTGATTTAGATACTTGAAACCATTCAAATACCTAATACAGGTAGCAGATTCATGATCCAAATAGAAGAAATCATGTCACAGAGTTCTGACGTTGTATCTGGACTTTAAAGTCATTTAAAAAATCAGGAAAATCTAACATCATTTAATACCCTTTCTTGTTTCCTTTTTATTTTGCCAATAACTAAACTGATTTAATACCATTATTCTTCACATAGATAGTCTACCATATGAGGCTTCAGTTACTCTGTTTTTCTCTTGCCCTTTCTGGATTATAATTCTTCAATGCTAAAAGCTATATGATGTGAATGTATTTTAATGATGTAAAAGATATTGTTGTGATTATCTGAATAATTATATTGATAAGATAGGGTTTTTTAAATTGTTGAAAATATTTTTTCTTCAAAATAATAAAAATTTTAAACTTTAAAAATTTAAATTTTCATATTTTTTAATTATAATTTTAATTAGTTTTTAAAAGATTTAATAGAATTCTTTGATAAAATCCTAAGAATATTTCCTTCCTGCCTGCCTCCTTTTATCCTTACTACTTTTTTTTAGTTTTTGAGATAATATCTTTTAAATTTACATTACAGTAAAAAGGCTTAATGCTTCACAAGTTTAAAAATAAAAAGCAAGAAGATCCTAGTTTAGTGAGAATATAGACAAAGGCAATAAACAATAATTAAATGGAAAAATGACCATTTCACTCATATTTAGTGAATTCTAATATAAACAGATCATTGAAAGTATAATAGTATAAGAGCATTAACAATTGATTTGACAAAGGTGTAAAAGTTTTATAAAACTGTATTTATGGCTGGCGCTGTGGCTCACTTGGCTAATCCTCCGCCTGCAGCTCCGGCACCCCAGGTCCTAGTCCTGGTTGGGGTGCCGGATTCTGTCCCGGTTGCTCCTCTTCCAGTCCAGCTCTCTGCTGTGGCCCGGGAAGGCAATGAAGGATGGCCCAGGTGCTTGGGCCCTGCACCTGCATGGGAGACCAGGCGGAAGCACCTGGCTCCTGGCTTCGGATCGGCGCAGTGCCGGCCGTAGTAGCCATTAGGGGAGTGAACCAAGAGGAAGGAAGACTTTTCTCTGTCTCTCTCTCATCGCCTATAACTCTCTCTCTCTCTCTCTGTCAAACTCTGCCTGGCAAAAAATAAAAAAAAATTTTTTTAAACTGTATTTGCAGCAATACTGATACACACAGGCATTTCTTTTTATGTTTATTTGTTGGTTGATTTTTTTTTTTTTAATTTTAACTCCCACAATAGGAGAACATAAGGTATTTGTCTTTCTGGGTCCAGCTTATTTCACTCAACATTATGTCTTCCAGTTGTGTCAAATTTGCTGAAATGGTAGCATTTCATTTTTATAGCTAAATAATATTCCATTGCATATGTACCACATTATCTTTATCCATTCAACTAATGATGGACACCTTGAATCTGAATACTGACTATTGCAAACAGTGATGCTATAAACATGGTGGTGCAGCTATCTCTTTGATAAATGTCTTCATGCCTTTTCAGTATAAACCCAGTAACAGGATTCCTGGGTCCTATGTCAAGTCTATTCCTTACTTAAGAAGTCTCCACTCTGTTTCTGCAGTGACTGCATTAATTTACATTCCCAAGTGTCCCCCCTTTCTTCATAGTCTTGCCAGCATTTATATTGGTATGTTGTGCTTTCATTTTTTTCATTTATTTCAAGAAAGATTTTTATTTTCTTATTAATTTCTTCAATGACCCTCTGATCACTCAGTACCATGTTATTTAATGTCCAAGAATTTGAGTGTTCCATTGTTCTTCTTGTTGTTGATTTCTAATTTTATTCCTTTATGGTCTGAGAAGATAAATTTCAACCTTTTGAAATTTGCTGAGACTTGATTTGTGGGCTAATATGTGGTTTCTCCTAGAAGAAGTTCCATGTGTTGATGAAAAAAATGGGTATTCTATAGCTGTTGGGTAAAATGTCCTGTAAATGTCTGTTAGGTCCATTTGCTCCATAGTATGTTTCAACTTCAATGTATCTTTATTTTCTGCCTGGTTGATCTGTCCATTGATGAGAGTGAGGTGTTGAAGTCACCTACCAGCACAATATTGGCGTTTTCTCTCTTTTTAGGTCTAATGGTATCTGCTGTATATATCTTGGTGGTCTTGTGTTAGTTAGGTGCATATGTATTTATGATTTTTATGTCTTCTCACTGAATTGAGTGTTTTATCAAAATGTAACGTCCCTGTCTCTTTCTACAATTTTTTTATATAAAGTCTATTATATCAGGATAGGTACACCTGTTTATTTTTGTTTTCCATTTGCCTGGTATATCTTTTTCCAGCTTCACTTCCAGTCAGTGGGTATCTTTGTGAAGTGATTTTCTGGTAGGCAGCATATAGCAGGGTCATTTTTTAATTATTATTATTTTCAATTCATTCAGCCTACCTAAGACTTTTGATTGGTAAATTTAATCTATTTACATTCAAGGTTAGCATTGATACACAAGAACTAAGACTTGTCATTTTGTTGATTAGATAATGATTCTACCTACTCTGTTAGTGAATTTGATGGTGTCATGTGTTTTCATAATTTTTTTTAAGATTTATTTATCTACTTGGAAGTCAGAGTTAAAGAGAGAGAGAGAGAGAGAGAGAGAGAGAGAGAGAGATGTCTTCCATACACTGGTTCACTCCCCAATTGGCTGCAGTGGCCGGAGTTGTGCCAATTTGAAGCCAGGAGCTTCCCTGGGTCCCCAACATGGACATAGAGGCCCAAAGACCCAGATCATCCTCCAATGCTTTCCCAGGCCACAGCAGAGAGCTAGATCAGAAGTAGAGCAGCTGGGACCCAAACTGGTACTTAGATGGGATGCTAGCACTGCAGGCAGTGCCTCCACCCGCCATGCCACAGCACTAGCCCCCATAATATTTATTTCTAATGCAGGATGCCCTTCAGAATTTCTTGTAAGGCTGGTCTGGTTGATAGTGAATTCTCTCTGTTTTTGCTTATCTGGAAAATATTTTCCCCTTCATTTTAAAGGATAGCTTCACTAGATATAATATTCTTGGTTGGAAGTTTTTTCTTTCAAGATTTTGGATACATCATCTCATTCTCTTCTGGCCTATTGGGTTTCCACTGAGAAGTCTGATATTAATCTAACTGATTTTCCTTTATAAGTAACTTGATGCTTTTCTCTTACTGTCTTTAAGATTCTTTACTCTAACTTTTGATAATCTGATAACAATATGCCTTGGAGAAGACCTTTCTTGGTTGAGTATGCTTGAAGATCTTTGAGCTTCTTGTGTCTGGATGTCCACATCTCTTTCAAGACCTGGAAAATGTTCAACTATTAATTCATTTTGCAAGTTCTCAATGCCTTTTTCCTTTTGTTATCCTTGAGGAACACTTATAATATGAATATTTGGTCATGTGATTGTATCCCATATTTCACATAGACCTTCTTCATTTTTAATTCTGTACTCTGATTGGGTTACTTCTAAATTCTTGTCCTCAAGGTCAGAAATTCTTGCTTCCATTTGGTCTAGTCTGCTGTTAAAGCTCTCAGTTGTATTTTTTTTATTTCATTGATTGAAGATTTCATCTCCAAAATTCCTATTTAGTTCTTAATTAATCCTATCTCCTTGGTAATATTTTAATTCATGTCACTCATTGATTTCCACATTTTTAAAATTTGTTTTCTCTTATATCTCATTGACTTTCCTTACAATCATTTTGACTTCTATATCTGTCATTTCATAAACTTCCTTCAGTTCAAGATCTAATTCTGGAGGATTATTTTATTCTTGGAGGAGTCATGCTACTTTGCATCTTCATGTCTCCTATGTCCCTACATTGATGTCTGTGCATCCAGTCTAAACGTTCTTTCTTCATTGTGGAGTATGTTTTAATGTAAAAGAGTTTATGGTTTAGCTGGAATACAGGGTATCACCTGGATTCTTGCTTTGACTTTGGTCCTACATGAACCTATGAGTGTCTGAGTGATTTCTTTTGTCTTAATCAATGTCAGTTGTGTCTATAAGTAACAGTGGTCTAGTCTGATGCTGTTCATAGGGATAAAAGTGTATCCTGAGATGTGTATCTTTAGTCCACAGAGAGTTCAGTGTCAGCCTTCCTATTAATTTTGAGAGCCAGGGCCTCATTCAAATAAGGAGGAGGTTTCTCAGCAAAGCTCACTGACAACATAGAGTTGTTATGTGGAACACTATGTTGGGGGATAAATTCAAAAAATAGTGTTGTGCTAACAGGCCAGTTCAGTAACCTGGAATCCACTGGTAGAAATTCCAATATGGATTGCAGATGACATGAATCCTATGATTCTCACCCAGCCAAAGTGTTAACACGCCACTTGGTTTAATAATAGGTGTGCTAAAGTCAGCTTGCATAAGTTACTTATGTCTCCTCTCAACTGCAAGATGAGCTAGTGCCATGTTTTTAGATGGAAATTACCCATGATGAAAATATTTATAGTACAAAAAAAAAAAAAAAACCTACTCACAAGAACTTTTTTTCAATTAAAAGTTTGGAATAAATCATTACTTATTAATTTGATCCACCTGGATACATTTCCTCTAATTGTTACCTATGTACAAAAATTGGCAAAGAAATAAAATGTTATAGGTACAGCATATTCCTTATCACTTTCAAAGTGGTGGTCTCCTTGAAAACTGGAATGGGAAATTAAAACATTTGTTACTCAAAATAATGGGAGATAAGAACACTGAAGAGTAACTCAACTGGGCTACCATGTACTAAGTTTCAAAGGGAAACAAAGACAGGACTCTCTTGGAAGGGTTTCTAGGAACTGGAGGTGGTGATAAAGAAATGGACGTGATACAATTCAAAACTTTGTATATTTACAACCTCACAAAGTTTTCTTTCATCTTGCCAGACCCTGTTGTCCTAGGAACAAGACAGCAATCAGCCAGTAGAAGCAGAGAAGTGGTGACACATGGCACATTATCTATAATATTCATTTTGTACATATTCCTAGGAAACTTTGGAATGGCTCATGACTTTACCCTACGTTGCTAAGTTGACAGTAACTGTAAGTGTTGCTTTATTACTAGGCAAGACCCAGTTCTATAATTCTTCACCTGTCAATTCTAAGGAAGTTTTCCTGGGAGCAAACAAAAGCAGAGATTCTGGCAAGCTTGCTCTAACTGTCCACCATATGGAAAGGTACTGGGGCCAACCCAGGGTACCCACCAGGCAAGGGAAAGTACAGTTTAAATTGGATAATAAATGAAAACAGAAAAACCAGTGACCAGTTAATAAGGGAGCAGAGAAATATGCTACAACATAATAAAGAATGCTGTTACCATTCACAAGCACTTCTCACAGAAAGCAAAAAAAAAAAAATGTCTAAGGCTGGGAGAGGCAATTGACTCATTTTCCCTAGGGTATGAAAAAAAATGCTGACTTATGACAACTGTGGAAGATTTCACTTCATATAATTTGGAGAAAAGATATCAAAGAACATCTCATTAATAACATACTTAAATATTAGTAGATTAGTTCAGCCACAGTTTTGTTGGTTGTTTTTCACATTGGTTCTTAACAGACTCTACCTTTCAATCAAGTGGTATAGAGTTTAACAGATAGCAGACAACCCATGTTCTGTGTTGCTGCCAATCATAAGATTACTCCTTCCTGAGAAAATTACTGGGACATGAGGGCAAAAATATTGCTGAAATTTACTCAGTTATAAAAGACCTGCTTTGATCCTTCAGATGGAAATGACATGAGTGCCTAGGAGACACTACTATGGATAGCATTTATGGGATGAAGGTGGTCTCTAAGAGAGTCAATGTCATAATAACATAGTAGGTATCATTCAGGGATTTGTCTCTGGAATTCAGAAAATGGTCACTGTGGCATTTCTATATCTGAAAATGAAATACATTGAATTGACTATTTCTAGGGACAAAACATTTATTTGTTTGTATTGTATTTAATTTGTACTGATGCCACAACTACTCAATGCCAACACTTGTGGTGGCTACAGAAATACTGGCCCTAGTAACCTAAGAACAACTTGGAAGCTTCAGAATAGACTTGAATTACTGGAAAAAAAAAAAAAAAAAAGAACACACAAGTGGTGTTCTAAATGGTATTTCAGCACAATGAAATAAACTTGTTACTCCAAAAGGAGATAGCAGAAAGTGCTGTCTTCTAGAAGACTAGTTAAGACTGGAACTAAATCAAGAAAGAAAGCTATACCAGGGTAGAGTGAATGTCTCACTAAGATGATGAAATAGTACCATCATAACTACAGTGCAAAAAGCATATCTCATTCAGGAAAAACTACTCAATATTTTCATCATTATAAAATCTAGTAATTTTAAACTGGACAGATTTTAATACTTCTGTTATGTAATATGATTCAACAATGGGATTATTGGCTTACTAACAGAATTAAATGGAAATCAAGGTCACTTGAGCTCCTAAATTGGAACATACTCTCTTAGGCTAATTTAAAAGGTCTAAAGAGACATGATATTGAAAAGTGGACCAAAAAAGAAGTGAATCTGGGGACCTGTGCAGTAGCGTAGTGGGTAAAGCCACTGCCTTCAGTACGGCTATCCTATATGGGCTCCGATTTGAGTCCCCGCTGCTCCACTTCCAATCCAGCTATCTGCTGTGGCCTGGGAAAGTAGTAGATGATAGCTCATGTCCTTTTGACCTTAACTAGAACTCCTTAGAGACCCTGATCTACAGAATTTATTAGTTGAATATTAACTCCTTAGACAGTTAACTTCAACTATTTATGTTCTAAGTATTATTTGCATTCATGATACATTTTTTTTTTTTTGACAGGCAGAGTAGACAGTGAGAGAGAGAGAGACAGAGAGAGAAAGGTCTTCCTTTTACCGTTGGTTCACCCTCCAATGGCCGCTGTGGCCGGTGCACTGCGCTGATCCGAAGCCAGGAGCCAGGTGCTTCTCCTGGTCTCCTATGCGGGTGCAGGGCCCAAGGACTTGGGCCATCATGATACATTTTTATAACACTGTATACTATAAGACAGAATACATTATGTTCTAGTATACAAGGAAAGCACAATTTATATGCCAAACCATCATGCACCTATTAATGAAAATGGGTTCATGAAGAATTATATAATTAGGTAATTAATATTTTAAATGTCATACAATGACAACTACAAATGACCACATTTATGCTGAAGAGTGTTTTAGTAATATGTGCAGAATATCTGGTTAGGATTTAGGGTTGAGCTAGTAACACCTTATTACTTTTCCCATGGAACATAATAAAACATAGTTGCTTTCATTACTAGAAAATTCACTATTTAACACATTTTTAATATAAAATCATATTTGTGTAATGAAGATGCCTATATTTATTAAGCTCTAAGAACAAGTTTCTGTATCTTCTCAATTTTTCTGGTGCATTTGCACATTCATTTATATCTACCTTATATATTTAGTAGATTTTACATCTATAACTACCTACCTATATGCTAAATGCCTTTTAAAATATTAATATCACAAGGCTTCCCAGAATTACAGAGCTACAATCTTCAAAAGTCATTTAGTATTATTCCATCTTACAGATTAAGAAACTGTTTAGGAAGATAAAACAAAACTCCCTAAGTCAAAGTTAGAACTCCTGATTACAAGTTTAATATTCTTGATACTATTCAACTATTGGCCAACATATAATATCACATAAAAGAGTGGCCAATATATTTTTTTTCTGTAAAGGACCAGGTGGTAAGTATTTTAGGGTTTGTAGACAACATGATCTTTGTTGAAACTATTCAACTCCAACATTTTAGCATGAAAGTACCCATAAATACACAGGCATGACTGTGTTTCAGTAAAATTGTATTTATAAAAATGGGCAGTTTGCCAGGTTTGCCCACGGGTCACAGTCCGCTAACTCTCAATCTAAGAAAATTTTGGTACTAAGTTCCTAGTAAACTGGCATAGTAAATATGGATATGAGGAAGACTTTAATCCTCTTCTAAGAGTTTCAAGGTCCATGAGAAAATAAATAGATTGCTTCTTCAGCTATTTTATTAAATGAAAATATTTATCAAATTATTGTTATTTTAAAGTACACTTTATTTACTAAGAATTTATCTAAAGGGACCAGCGTTTTGGCATGGTGGGTTAAGCCACTGCCTGCAATGCCAGCATTCTCTATGGACACTGGTTAAAGTCCCAGCTGCCCCACTTCTGATCCAGCTTATTGCTAATTGCCTGGGAAAATAGCAGAAGGTAGCCTGAGTGCTTGGGCCCCTGCCACCCCTGTGGGGGATCCAGACAGAGTTTCCAGTTCATGGCTTCAGCTTGGCAAAGCCCCAGCCATTACAGCCATTTAGGCAGGGAACCAATACATGGGAGCTCTCTCTCTCTTTTTCTCTACCTCTCTCTCTGTGACTCTGCCTTTCATATAAATAAATCTCTTTTTTTAAAAAACAGTTTTTACCTAAAAATGAAAGGACCTGTGATTGAAAAGTAAGTATCCTAAAGGAAATATCATAAAGGAAAAATACTGTCATTACAATCACAGTAACTATTTACTGAGTGCTTACTATATACTAGAGAACATAGAGAACACACTAAGATAAAACATTATAAAAGCCATTAATGAAATGAAATAAATCAACAAGTACTGACACAAAAATATCTATAATATATTGAAAAGTGTATCTATAATATATTGAAAAATGAAACTAATATAAAAAATATGTATAGAATGACTGCATTTATTTTTTAAAAAACTAAAAACTGGGGTTGGTGCCATGGCTCACTTGGTTAATCCTCCACCTGCAGTGCCAGCATCCCATATGGGCGTCAGTTCTAGTCTCAGTTGCTCCTCTTCCAGTCCAGCTCTCTGCTGTGGCCCGGGAAGGCAGTGGAAGATGGCCCAAGTGCCTGGGACCCTGCACCCACATGGGAGACCAGGAAGAAGAACCTGGCTCCTGGCTTTGGATCGGTGCAGTGCCAGCCATGGCAGCCACTGGGAGGGTGAAGCAACAGAAGGAAGACCTTTCTCTCTGTCTCTCTCTCACTGACTATAACCTGCCAAATTAAAAAAAAAAAAAAACTAAAAACTATATTTGTATATTGATATTTAAATGTTTGTATAAATTAATACATAGAAATGATGTGGTAAAATAAACAACTTACATCCTTTTTTAGTGTTTATTTATTTGAAAGGGAGGAAAAGAAAGAGTAAGAATAAGAGTAAGAGAGACAGACAAAGTAAGTGCTCCACCTATACATCTACTGGTTCATTTTTAAAAATTTTTTAATTTAATGTATACAAACTTTATGCATTTCATACATACAAATTTAGGAACACAGTGATTCTTCCCACCCTACCCTCCCTTCCACTTACACTCATACTCTTCTTCCTCCTCCCTCTCCTATTCTCATTCTTTTTTTTTTTTTTTTTTTTTTTTGACAGGCAGAGTGGACAGTGAGAGAGAGAGACAGAGAGAAAGGTCTTCCTTTGCTGTTGGTTCACCCTCCAATGGCTGCCGCTAACTAAGATCTATTTTCAATTAACTTTATACACTTAAGATTAACCCTATACTAAGTAAAGAGTTCAACAAATAGTATGAAGAAAAAAATAAAACTGTTCCTCAACAGTCAAGACAAGGGCTGTTCAAAGTCATCACATATCAAAGTGTCAATTTCACTACTATAGATTACCTTTTAGGAACTCTACTAGTTATCATAGATCAGAGAGAATATATGGTATTTGTCTTTTTGGGACTGATTTATTTCACTAAATATAATGTTTTCCAGTTGCATCCATTTTGTTATAACTGACAGGATTTCATTTTGTAACTGTGTACCAACTGTTGTGTAGAATTCCATGGTGGACATATCCCATGATTTCTTTATCCAGTCTTCAGTTGACAGGGTAACATCTGGGTTGATTCCATACCTTAGCTATTGTGAATTCAGCTGCAATAAACATGGGGGTACAGATAACTCTTTCATATGCTGATTTCATTTCCCTTGGGTAAATTCCCAGGAGTGGGATGGCTGGGACATATGGTAGGTCTATATACAGATTTCTGAGGTATCTCCATACTACCTTCCACAGTGGCTGAACCAGTTTACATTCCTATCAACAGTGGATTAGAGTACCTTTTTCCCCACATCTTGGCCAGCATTTGTTGTTTGTTGGTTTCTGTATGAAGGCCATTCTAACTGGGGTGAGTTGAAACTTCATTGTGGTTTTCATTTGCATTTCCCTGATGGCTAGTGATCCTGAGCATTTTTTCATGTGTCTGTTGGCCATAAGGATTTCTTCTTTTAAAAAATGCCTGTTCAAGTCTTTTGTCCATTTCTTAAGTGAGTTGTTTGAGTTCCTAATTCTAGCCCTGGCCCAGCCCTTGCCAGTATAGGCATTTCAGAAATGGGAATCCATCAAATTGAGAAGCTTCTGCATTGCAAAAGAAACATTCAGCAAAGTGAATAGGCAACAAACATAATGGAAGAAAATATTCACAAATTATGCAACTGATAAAGGATTAATATAAAGAATCTATAATGAGCTCAAGAAACTCAACAACAAAACAATCAAGGATGACCACATGGTGGTAAGAACTCAATTATTTGAGCCATCACCACTACCTCCCAGAGTCTATATTAGAAGGAAGCTGGAATCAGGAGCCAGAGATAGGGCTTGAATTTAGGCACTCTAATATGGAACACAGGCATCTTAACTGCTAGGCTAAATGCCTGATCTCCACAAATTACTTTCAACTATATTTAGCAAAGAAAAGAGAAATGGGGCAAAATGGAAGACATTTAAGATCTGACAAATCTGGATGGCTCAATGTAGGTATATTATTCTCTTTACTTTTCTGGATACTTGATGTATTTCATAATACAAAATGAGATACAATTAACAGTGATACATAAATATAAATACATAATTAAGACCCACTAATCAAAAAACTACAAAAGACAAAGTGTAATTTTCTCAGATACTTAAAATTCAATGGAGAAGAAAATATCTGCTTATATCTTCATCTCCATTCTCTAACCCCACATGAAATCTCAGAGGCCCAGGGGAATGAGAATAAAATTAAAAGTAATATGCATATGCCTACACAAGTGGTAGACGAACTACATGTGCATGAGACCAAGCTTCTTATTTCTGGGTCCTTCACAAGAAAAAGTATAATCTTGAATGAAATTTTATAGGAGACAGAATCTGTGACTATCAGCCAGAGCTGACAATTAGTTACTACAAACAAGAACTTAACAAGAATTTCTTTTGTTTTGTTTTGTTTTGCAGGCAGAGTTAGACTGAGAGAGAGAGACAGAGAGAAAGGTCTTCCTTCCATTGGTTCACCCCCCAAATGGCTGCTACAGCCGGTGCACTGCGCCAATTGAAAGCCAGGAGCCAGGTGCTTCCTCCTGGTCTCCCATGTGGGTGCAGGGCCCAAGCACCTGGGCCATCCTCCACTGCCTTCCCAGGCCACAGCACAGAACTGGACTGGAAGAGGAGCAACCAGGAAAGAATCCGGCACCCCAACCAGGACTAGAACCCGGAGTGCCGGAGCTACAGGCGGAGGACTAGCCAAGTGAGCCACAGTGCCAGCCAACAAGAATGTTTAAATAGTAAGCTTTCCTTTACTTTGAGCATGATAAATTCTTTCCAACTCCTTAAAACAACAACCCAGATTATATAATCTTCATATTAAGATAATTTAAAGTATTAATTTATTTAATAACTAGATTTCATTGATAATTTCTTAATAACTTATCCTCTATAAAAATTGTGATGAGTTTTTTCTATATTATCACAAATTTTTCAAAATCATTTCACATGAGTAGGAGGTGCCGGTTCTAGTCCCAGATGCTCCTCTTCCATTCTGGTTCTCTGCTGTGGCCTGGAAAAGCAGTGGAGGATGACTCAAGTCCTTTGGGCCCTACACCCACATGGGAGACTAGGAAGAAGCTCCTGGCTTCAATCAATGCAGCTCTGGCCGTTGTGGCCATTTGGGGAGTGAACCAACGGACGGAGGACCTTTCTCTCTGTCTTTCCCTCTCACTGTCTGTAACTCTACCTCTCAAATAAATAAATAAAATCTTTAAAAACAAAGAGAGAAACAAAGAGAATCTGGTGCCATGGCACAGCAGGTTAAGCCACTGCATTTCTACAATGCCAGCATTCAATATCCTAGCACAGTAGAGTCCCAGCTGTTCCACTTCTAATCCAGCTCCCTGCTAATGTGCCTAGGAAAGCATTGGAAGATAGCCCCAAGTCTGGAGGTCCCTGCCATCCATGTAAAAGACCTAGATGGAGTTCTAAATTCCTGGTTTTGGCTTGGCCCAGCCCCAGCCATTGCAGCCATTTGAGGAGTGAGCCAATGGATGGAAGATATTTCTCTCTCTCTCCCTCCTTTTTTCTCTAACTGCCTTTCAAATAAATAAGTAAATCTTTGAGAGAGAGAGAGAACACAAGCTTAAGTAGAAGAATTAATGTTCAGAAGTTATAATGCTCAAAGTATGACTGCTGACATCCTTCAGCGAAGTACTTTGCCAGAAGCAGCCCTCAGACAAAGACAGCCCCCTCACCCAGGATCATGTCCCCTTCCTACTAGCAGTCTGCCTCCAATGTGAAGTCAACTTGATGGTACAAAAGCCAACCTTCACTGCAAGGTAAGACATCTCTAAAGGACCATCTTCATTCTCTGGATGATAATCCAAAGTCTTCCATGTAGCATGACTGCAGTTTAACTCCTTCCTTTACCCAATCCCAACTCTCTCATCCTTCACACAGGCTGTTGATAGATTCCTCAAAATCTGTTTCACAGGGAATCTGACCTATTAAGAGAAGCTAAGCCACAAAGAACTGAGTTACAGATGTTCCTGGCCTTCTGAGGTCAGAACATGTCCCAAAGAAAAATCTGCTAGAACATCCTCCCAAACAGCTGCAACCACAAAAGGTAGCATGAAGGCAGCAAAGAAGGGAAGTATGCAAAAATACTAAAATCAATTCATTCATCACACCCATGTTTATAGGGAAGTCCACAAAGAAATCTTCTGCAGTGGGAAATTATGTGAAGGAGCCCCAGAAATCCTAAAAACACTACAATGACCTTAATTTGTCCCAAAGGTTCACATGTTGAAAACTTGATCTCCAGTACAGAGGAGTTAGGAGATGGGTCCTTTAAGAAGCATGTAGGGGGACAGTTGTTGTGGAACAGTAGGCTAGGCCACTGCCTGGGATGCCAGTATCCCATATCATAAGGCCTCGGTTCAAGTCCTGCCTCCATTTCTGTGAATGTGTACACTGGGAGGCAGTGGGTGATAGCTCAAGATCTTGTTTGTTTGTTTGTTTGTTTGTTTTACAGTCAGAGTGGACAGGGAGGGAGAGGGAGAGGGAGAGGGAGAGGGAGAGGGAGAGAGAGAGAAAGGTCTTTCTTTGCCATTGGTTCACCCTCCAATGGCCGCCGCGGCTAGCGCACTGCGACCGGCGCACCGTGCTGATCCGATGGCAGGAGCCAGGTGCTTCTCCTGGTCTCCCATGGGGTGCAGGGCCCAAGCACTTGGGCCATCCTCCACTGCACTCCCGGGCCACAGCAGAGAGCTGGCCTGGAAGAGGGGCAACCGGGACAGAATCCGGTGCCCCGACCAGGACTAGAACCCGGTGTGCCGGTGCCACAAGGTGGAGGATTAGCCTATTGAGCCGCAGCACCGGCTCTATAACTCAAGCTCTTGAGTCTCTGCACCCAACTGAGAGACCCAGATGGAGTTCCTGGCTGCTAGCCCAGCCTCAACTGTTGATGGTATTTTGTGAGTAAACCAGCAAATGAAAGATGGAACTCTCTCTCTTCTCCTCCCCCAAATAAATAAGTAAACATTTTGGGCCACGCTGTGGCTCAGCAGGTTAAAGCCCCGGCCTGTAGTGCCAGTATCCCATATGGGTGCAGGTTCTACCTGGATGCTCCACTTCTGATCCAGCTTCTGCTATGGCCTGGGAAAGCAGCAGAAG
Source organism: Oryctolagus cuniculus (assembly GCF_964237555.1). Taxonomy (NCBI): domain Eukaryota; kingdom Metazoa; phylum Chordata; class Mammalia; order Lagomorpha; family Leporidae; genus Oryctolagus; species Oryctolagus cuniculus. Next base: position 38,349,972 of record NC_091443.1, read on the forward strand.
ATGGCCCAAGTCCTTGGGCCCTTGCAAGCCATGTGGGAGACCCAGAAGAAGCTCCTAGCTCCTGGCTTCAAATCAGGTTAGCTCTGGCTGTTGCAGTCATTTGGGGAGTGAACCAGCAGATGGAAGACCTCTCTCTCTTTCTGGCTCTACCTCTCTCTGTAACTCTTTCAAATAAATAAAATAAATCTTTAAAAAAATAAGTAAACATTGGCCGGCACCGTGGCTCACTAGGCTAATCCTCCACCTTGCAGTGCCAGCACACCGGGTTCTAGTCCCGGTCGGGGCACCGGATTCTGTCCCGGTTGCCCCTCTTCCAGGCCAGCTCTCTGCTGTGGCCCGGGAGTGCAGTGGAGGATGGCCCAAGTGCTTGGGCCCTGCACCCCATGGGAGACCAGGAGAATCACCTGGCTCCTGCCATCGGATCAGCGCGGTGCGCTGGCCGCAGCGCACTGGCCGTGGCGGCCATTGGAGGGTGAACCAACGGCAAAGGAAGACCTTTCTCTCTGTCTCTCCCTCTCTCACTGTCCACTCTGCCTGTCAAAAAATAAAAAAAGGAAAGAAAAAAAAATAAGTAAACATTTTGAAAAAGAAGTCCATACAATAGTGGGTTATTTCCACTACCATGGGAATGGATTCTTGAAAAAATGAAGTTTTGTCCGCTTTTGGCTCTGTCTCTGTATACATCATTATAGTTTTGCAAAAAAGCCACAGAATAGGCAACACTAAGAGTGAACCCTAGGGAAAATGATGGGTTTTAGTTAATAACAATAGATCAGTATTGGCTCATCAATTACAACTAATGTGCCTGTTTTAGCTTTTTATCACTGTAACTAAGAGGTGTTCTTAGAAAAGAAGGTTATTTTGGCTTACAGTTTTGAAGGTTCACAGTCCAAGATTGGGCAACTGTGGGGAGCAATCCGGACTAGACTGAGTTACTGGAATTAAGACTTATTCTATGCATCTGCTCTCCCACAATATGGCGCTGGGAGAGAAGTAAACAGCTTCTGCACAGCTGCCTCCAGTTCAACCAATAAACTGTAGGACTTGCTCCTGATTGGAGGAGAGCAGCGTACTCGGCGTGTGGGCAGCCGAGTTGGGATTGGCGGAGGAGGACTATAAAGGAGGAGAGAGACGGCATGCACCAGGAACATCTAAGGGGAACATCTGAGGGAACACCTGTGCAGCCCCCGAGAGAGCCGGCCGGCGGTGTGCTGCTCCCCTGCAGAAGTGGGGAATGTGGCCAGGGGGAACTGCCCTTCCACGGAGGTGGAAGGGATAGGAGCCAACCCGGGAAGAACCAGCAGCAAACCCGGGGAGGGCCGAGCAGATGAAAGAACAGCGCAGGGTCCTGTGTCGTTCCTCCACGAAGAGGGGGAGCGACATAATGGTGCCGTGACTCGGATATGAAGCCTAGGCAGGGTTTAGTGTCGTTCCTCCATGAAGAGGGGGAGCGACATAATGGTGCCGTGACTCGGATAGGAAACCTAGGACGGATAGGAAACTTAGGAGGGAAGAAACGGGAAGAACTGGGAAAATATCGGAGAGAGAGACTAGCAAACAGCCTAGGGAAAAGCCGGACGAAAAGGGTGCCGGAAGAAGCTACTGAAAGCCTAGGCATAGATTCGGATACGGACTACGGGGGGAAGCTGGGAGAAATCTCTAAGGTCGAAAGCGAAAGTGAAAGCTAGAACAGACTGACTCGGATGCGGACTGTGGGGAGAGGCCAGGAGAAATGAGGGAGGAGTATTGTTGGAGGAAAGCTTGGGGAAACATACCGGGTAGAGAAAAATGTTAGGGAAATTGAAGCCGCGGGGGGCAGGCCGAGGCGGAAACGAAAGCCACTTTGGGATTCTCAAGTTAGCCCGGGAATAGGGGGCGAAAAGTTAAAACCAGAAGCGGAAACGTAAGCCTGGTTGGGATCCGTCTGATTAGCCCGGGGAGCAAAGGACGGGAAGCCAAACCGTGGGGCGGAGACGTGAGCTGGGTTGAATTCGCCAGGCTAGCCCGGGGAACTTAGATTGAATGCTAATGGCGGAGACGTAAGCTACGCTGTGTGGTTCGTGGAGGCTGCCGCGCGCAGAGAGAGCGTGCGGGGCACAAGTAGATAGGGAACGCGGGGCTAGTGCGTAACCGCGGAGTGTGCGCGCAAAGCCGAGCCGCGCAGATAAGAGAGGCACGGGCTGAAGCGGCTCAGAGCCGGCGAGGCGCCGAGAAGCAGCCTCGGGGCGGAGCCCGCCGGCGGGGCGAGGCGCCGGGAAGCCTTGCGGAGCCGTGAAGCTGCTGGCAGGGCGAGGCGCCGGGAAGCTGCAGGGATAAGAGAAATAGAAGTTTAGAAGTAAAGTGAGAGAAATAGGAATGCTGGAAGATAGAAGTAAAATGGGAGAAATAGGAATGCCCGGAGATAGAGAAATAGAGAAATAGAAAGGCCTCCCCTCAACATGGCAATGAGAAAGCTTGGATTCGGTCTGCCTGATTAAGTGAGGCGATGAGCACCTGCGGGCGGCTAGCAGCTTATGCGCTGCAGGTCACCGAAGACAGGCACGAATTAACATCAGTAAGGCCTCCCCACAATACCGCAATGAGAAAGCTTGGATTCGGTCTGCCTGATTAAGTGAGGCGATGAGCACCTGCGGGCGGCTAGCAGCTTATGCGCCGCAGGTCACCGAAGACAGGCACGAATTAACATCAGTAAGGCCTCCCCACAATACCGCAATTAGAAGGCTTGGATTCGGTCTGCCTGATTAAGGCGGTAAGCACCAGAAAGCAGCTCGACCAGAGTATGAGCTGCAGGTCACCGAAGATAGGCACGAACCAACACTAATAAGTCTCCCCCACAATACGGCAATGAGAAGGCTTGGATTCGGTTTGCCTGATTGTTAGGGCTTGTAAGCCCCTGCGGGCAGAGCAGAGCATGCGCTGCAGGGCACCGAACACAGGCACGCATCAGCGCCTAAAAACCTCCTCACAACATGGCGAAGAGAGGACCCGGATTCGGTTTGCCTGATTGATAGGACTTGTAAGAACCTGTGGCAACTCTAGCAAGCAGAGCAGAGTGTGTGCCGCGGGACACCGAAGACAGGCACGTATCAACGCCAAAAATAAAAAGAAAGGGGGATCTGTGGGGAGCAATCCGGACTAGACTGAGTTACTGGAATTAAGACTTATTCTATGCATCTGCTCTCCCACAATATGGCGCTGGGAGAGAAGTAAACAGCTTCTGCACAGCTGCCTCCAGTTCAACCAATAAACTGTAGGACTTGCTCCTGATTGGAGGAGAGCAGCGTACTCGGCGTGTGGGCAGCCGAGTTGGGATTGGCGGAGGAGGACTATAAAGGAGGAGAGAGACGGCATGCACCAGGAACATCTAAGGGGAACATCTGAGGGAACACCTGTGCAGCCCCCGAGAGAGCCGGCCGGCGGTGTGCTGCTCCCCTGCAGAAGTGGGGAATGTGGCCAGGGGGAACTGCCCTTCCACGGAGGTGGAAGGGATAGGAGCCAACCCGGGAAGAACCAGCAGCAAACCCGGGGAGGGCCGAGCAGACGAAAGAACAGCGCAGGGTCCTGTGTCGTTCCTCCACGAAGAGGGGGAGCGACAGGCAACTCCAATGGTTCAGACATTTGGTGAGGCTGCAGGATGGCAGAGGGATGATCACATGGTAAGGTAGAAAGCAGAGAAACCAGGAGCACACTCATACATGTGATTTCTCTTTATAAAGCCATCATGACGTGACCAAGGGGATCAACACCAGTAATGAAATCCAATCCAATTACCTCCCAAAGGCACCATCCTCAGATACCACAATCGAATCCATTTCCATCTTTTAATCTACTAATATGACTCTGGTGATCAAGCCCTTAACACATGGTTAGGTGACATCCAAACAATTATCCAAACCATAACAGTACCATACAAATGCCAGATGTTAATCCTAAAGGAACTGCAGTTACGGGGGAGGGGGAGGATGGGGGGGGCGGATTTACCACAGCCATGAACTAAAAAACTGATCATTTTTAAAGAGTCTCTTCTGTTCACCTTAAATACAAGAAGCCAGTTAGGGCTCAGGATCAGAGTGAGTAAGGAAACAATCTATGAGGGTAAAACATCACTGGAATAAATTAGGAGTATAATGTTACTTAACTAGTTTCCAAATGTCACCATTCATTAAGTGGAAATTTAAACATTCCTTGACAATATTTACAATACACTCCTTGACAAAAGTGTATTAAAATCAGAAAACAATGCACAGTATTTTACTGATAAATTATATTTTTAAATATATGAATATGAATTACCAAGAACTTTGTTTGAATAGTGAAAACCAGAAAGCAAAGAAACTTGACACATTTAAAAAAATCTTTTCCAGGAATCTTTTTCTTCAACCAGTGGGAGAAAACTAGTATTTTAATCGGTTTCTTTATAATAAATTTTAGGAACATAAAATCAATCTCTCTCATCAATAGTAAATAAATGTTTGACAGATATTTACAGGACTATTCACTTGTCTCTAATGAGCTCTACCTACCCATACTCTACCAGAGCACTTGTCCCAGTGCATAATATTGACTTATCTGTCCCTCCCAATTAAGCAGTCTGATTACATTGAAAGGAGGCTTATATCTCTCATTGGTGTGCCTGACTCATAATTCTCAAAAATGTGTGTTGAATTAATAAAATCTCATTTTATAGATAAGGTTCTAAGAGAGGTTAATTGACCAGGTTATAATCCCACCACTATTAAGTAGCAGATCTATTCATTCACTTATTTATTCAGCAAATATTTATTGTTCTAGGTCTAAGATTCTGATACTAAAACCTAGACCTTCTGACTCCTAGTGCAGTGTTCTTTCCTTATAGTAGAGGAAAAAATCTCCTACCTTTTGAAACATCACATTGCTGTCATAAGATTAAAACAGGGAAGGAGAAGCTCCTATTAGAGAAGAACTCACTTCTGAACCAAAACTTCCTGTTGTGTAAATCTGGCATTTCCATGCTACTTATCCTGACAAATCACACAATCTAGAATAATGGAATACAAAAACTGTTATTTAAAATCAAGAATAATGGAATATAAAAACTGTTATTTAAATCAAGACTAAAAAAGCTATATGATTTGTGGGCTCTGTATCTGGAGATTATGATAAAGAATAGTTTTACTTTCTTCTACTTAAATACCTAGAAAAATTGCTATAACTTACTTAATATCTATATAATCTTTTCTATTAATATTTTTCCTTAGATGTCCTCTAATTAATTATCAGTTAATATAAGCATATAAAGTAAGATAGTAGGGACTGGTGCTATGGTGTAGCAGGTAAAGCCGTAGCCTTTAGTGTTGGTATCCTATATGGATGCTGGTTCAAATCTTGGCTGCTCCACTTACTTTTTCTTTAGAAAGCTTTTATTTAATAACATAAATTTCATAGGTACAGCTTTGGATTATAGCAGTTCTTTCCCCATACCCGCCCTCCTACCCCCAAACCATCCCATCTCCTACTCCCTCTCCCATCCCATTCTTCACTAAAATTCATTTTTAATTATCTTTATATACAGAAGATCAACTCTAAGTAAAGATTTCAACAGTTTGTACCCACACAAAATATAAAGTACTATTTGAAGACTAGTTTCACCATTAATTTTCATAGTGCAACTCATTAAGGACAGAGGTCCTACCTGGGGAGCAACTGCACAGTGATTCCTGTTGTTGATTTAACAACTGACACTCATATTTATGACGTCAGTGATTACCTGAGGCACTTGTCATCAGCTGCCAAAGCTATGGAAGCCTCTTGAGTTCACAAACTCAGACCTTATTTAGACAAGGCCATAATCAAAGTGGAAGTTCTCTCCTCTCTTTAGAGAAAGGTACCTCCTTCTTTGATGTCTCGTTCTTTCCACTGGGATCTCACTCACAGAGATCATTCATGTAGGTCATTTTTTGCCACAGTCTCTTGGCTTTCCATGCCTCAAATGCTCTCATTGCTCCACTTCTGATCCAGCTCTCTGCCATGGCTTGGGAAAACAATAGAACACGGCCCAAATCCTTGGGCCCCTGCACCCACATGGGAGACCTGGAAGAAACTCTCGGCTTCTGGCTTTGGATTGGCCCAACTCCAGCCGCTGCAGTCATTTACAGAGTGAGCTAGAAGATGGAAGGCCTGTCTCTCTCTCTCTCTGCCTCTCTGTAACTCTGCCTTTCAAATAAATAAATAAAACTTTTTTTAAAAAATAAGATAGTGGGCCGGCGCTGCGGCTCACTAGGCTAATCCTCCACCTTGCGGCGCCAGCACACCGGGTTCTAGTCCCGGTCGGGGCGCCGGATTCTGTCCTGGTTGCCCCTCTTCCAGGCCAGCTCTCTGCTGTGGCCAGGGAGTGCAGTGGAGGATGGCCCAAGTACTTGGGCCCTGCACCCCATGGGGCCGGCCGCAGCGGCCATTGGAAGATGAACCAACGGCAAAGGAAGACCTTTCTGTCTCTCTCTCACTGTCCACTCTGCCTGTCAAAAAAATAAATAAATAAATAAGATAGTAACATTAAAGGAGAAACAAATCTTAAAAACTACCAAGCCTGTATGTAAATCATTTAAAATAACTTTCATCTAGAGCATTCAGCATTTTGAAGGAAAATTTCCTTGAATCATTACTTAGAAATAGCTTTTAAATGTGAAACTTCCATACTTACAAACACACTATTAAATAAAACAAACTTTTGCATGGAAATTACAGAATTTCAAGTCTTTCTTCCCAAAATCCTTCTAGCTTTCTTCACAATCTCCTCACTTACACCTAACTTAATAATATTTTTATTTAGCAATCCTCTTTTACTGAGTGTTCCAAAACATTTTCCTTGTTTTTTATAGGAAGAATCACTTTCATTATATTTCTATTAACATATTTCAATTTAATTAAACTATACAAATTATATAAGTATAATCACAGTTCAAACTAGTATAAATAGGTCTGAGAATAAACACCACTGACACTTGCTAGGTATATAAATCAACTGATCTGACAGGAGTTGAAGTATCTATAAAGTGACTTCAAAAATTTTCTGGAAAATTAAATTAATTTTTTTAGTTAAAAAACACTAAAAGCTATGATATTCCGTTGCAAATTTTTTGTAGTCTATGCATAGTTTTTCTATAACATGCATTTTCCATGAACTTTCTGAATACTCCTCAGATAAGTGATCAAGCTACTATCCTGAGTATTAAATATGTCATAGGGAACAGTTAGTAATGTTTATGCCAAAGGGATGCAAACTGTAATTATTTTGGCAAGGCACTGAGTGGTAGCCATTTTAGAACATTTCTACTGTATACTGAAAAATTTTTTAAAAATTCTGAGTCACTAGGGTACTGACTGAAACATAAAGACATATCAATAGAAACTCACAACTCTAGCAAAGTATTCAACTATACACAACTCCTGCAGATGACTGATATTTATATTTGTGATGGATAAAGGTATATTTTACCTATCATGCAAGTAGATATTGGTTTACTTAAATATAATCTTAGTATTAGTATTATCTCTTCAGATACATGCTGTTGACTGTTACAGAGCAGTAACCTTAGCGTACAGCTCCATCTAGTGGAGAAATATGCAAACATTTCCAAAGCTTATTTTTCAGTACTAATGTAGTAAACTTAACAAATGACTTTTAGAAAAGCTTTCATTCATGACATCTAATTACTCACATTTCTCAATCAATAATATGATCAAAAGTTTTCATTTGATATGTGGAAATTCTAAATACCTGGGATTAATTTTGTGAGTATAAAGTTAACTGAAAATAATCCTTGGGGCCGGTTCCATGGTGCAGTAGGTTAATCTTCCGCCTGTGGTGCCGGCATCCCATATGGGCGCCGGTTCTAATCCCAGCTGTTCTTCTTCCAATCCAGCTCTCTGCTATGGCCTGGAAAGCAGCAGAAGATGGCCCCAGTGCTTGGGTCCCTGCACCCCCGTGGGAAACTAGGAAGAAGTATCTGGCTCCTGGCTTCAGATCAGCGCAGCTTCGGCCATTGCAGACATTTGGGGAGAGAACCAGTGGAAGGAAGACCTTTCTCTCTGTCTCTCCCTCTCACTGTCTGTAACTCTACCTATCAAATAAATAAATAAAATCATTAAAAAAATAGATCTTTGTAAAAATTAAGAATGAGGATATGAGAGGGAGGAGGAAGATGAGTGGAAGTGTGGGCGGGAGGGAGGGTAGAGTGGAAAGTATCACTATGTTCCTAAATCTGTATATAGGAAATACATGAAATTTGTAAATCTTAAATAAAATTTAAAAAAAAAAAAGACAGTGAACTATAAGATGTTGATATGACTCCCTCCACTCAAATCATCTAGAACTACAAAAGAGATTCTTCATTGCACTGAGGAACCACCCACAAAACTTAAAGAAATCCATGTGTTAGCTATATTGAAGTAGGGCTAAGGAGAGGACTATAGCTATTTGTTTGAAAGGTAGTATTATAGAGAGAGGAGGAGAGACAGAGATCTTCCACCTGTTGGTTCACCCCCAAAATGGCCTCAATGGTGGGGGCTGGACCAGGCCGAAGCTGGGAGCCTGGAGCTTCTTCTGGGTCTCCCATGTGGGTGTGAGTGCCCAAGGACTTGGGACATCTTCTACTGATTTCCAGGTGCATTAGCAGGGAGCTGGATTGGAAGTGGAGCAGCCAGGTCTTGAACTGGAGCCAATATGGTATGCTGGCATAGCAGGCAGAGCCTTAACCTGCTACGCCACAATGCAAGACCCAGGCCTGCAGTTTTCACGGAGGGCAGATGTTTGTGATGCCAAAAGAACAAGTGAGAGAAAAGACTTTGTGGCTCTACATTGCTCATGTTGCCTTAGGACAATTCGTGTCTTTTGTACCATTACAGAGATCAGCAGCAATAGTCCAAGCTGCAAGTACCATGGAGTAATGTCAGGGCTGGGGCAAAAAAGACAGAGGATATTGAAACATCTCTCACTCTTTTGCCCTCTCCCTTTCTAAATCCTAAAACTGACTGGCTTATCACAATAGCAATTCCCATATTCTGACTGTGCAGAAAACCTGCATTTCCTATCCTTCTTTACATTTGGTCCTTTGAATTGAAGCCATAGAAATGCAGGCAGAAGCAATACAAGTCAATTTCAGGAATCCTGTGAGCTCATTAGCTTTCTCTTGCCCTCTCACAACAACTTCGAAATCCTTTTGATGATGGCATCACAAGACAGATGAAACTGTGATTTCTGCCATGGTTTGGCTCCTATCCTAGTATATAACATAAAGAGACCGCCACTTTCTTCCTTGTTGTAGGAACAAATCTCAACATGAATTCTGTGGTGGCATGATATACTCTAACCCTAAGCTCATCCTATCCCCTCTTCCGAAGACACACACATACACACTTCATGTCTTAGAACTTGGATATGTCTCTGCTCTGCTCCATGACCATTTCCAAACCCCAGATGTAATGAGACAGTGGCTATTGGTTGAATGAAAAAATCAACTATACCAGAAAAAGTTCAAAGAACTAATAAAAAAAGTAGACTATAAAATGTTAATTGATCAGCTCCTGGGAGAAATGTACCTTTCATTTGATAGGCAATCTCTAGGAGTCAGGGAAAGGCAAGAAAACAGATTCTTGTATAGAAGTCTGAAGAAAGGTGCAGCCTACTAACATTTTCATTATAACCCAATAGAAATCATTTCGAATGTCTGATCTTTAGAACCATAAGATAACAAATTTGTGTTGGTTTAAGCCACTGATTTTGCAGTGATTTGTTGTAACTATTACAGCGATAATAGGAAACCAACAACATTTCCTAGTACTCAACACCACTTAGTATACTCAGACATTTTTAGCTTCTCTTCTCCTAGAACAAGTTTAAAATAGAGGAGCCATCACAGTTATGAGTTAACTGTTAAACTGAATTCTTGATGATCGGCAGTTTGAAAGAATCATTATCTCTATTTTCTCTAGAAGGGTAATTTCTTAAAACACCCAGAAGAGTCTTAATCCAGCCTGGCATGTGGCAGCTGAGGGATAAAACTCTTTCTAAACAGAGTTCCCTTTCTCTCAGTTACTTCCCAAAGCTAATTCAGGGATGCTTTCTGTGGAATCATATAAATGAATATTTTGATATAGGTGTTTCCATTTATTAATTATAGCTTTTGGCAAATCATGTGTTTTTCCTGTTTTAGGGAATCAAAAAAATGCTCATTAAAATTCTAGATTTCACTAATGAGTAAAATCTCCAAAATAAATACTATTGTTAGGTTTTTTATTGCATAAAATAAGGACTTTGTTAAAAGATAAAATTACAACAAATCTAGTTTTTTAGATCTTAATTGGTTTTATTTGTGATTCTAAAATCCGGCAGAAGTACAAGACAAAAATGGTTCATAATACTCCACCTTACCACATGGGCAGGTTAGAATTATGACCAGAGAAGAGTAAGTGAAGTATGGGGGGGGGGGGACAAAAAAATGAAAACAGAGATGTTCAGAGACAGCCCTATTGATGACAATTTGCATCTGTCTTATGTGAACATGGTTGGAATAGCTTGTTGCAGTGATTTCTGAGACTTAGCTACTTGTTACAAGAGTAGGTTATGGTCTTGCATCAGGTTAATATTCAATATGTACACAGAAATCTTTAGGCCAAATGTAAAATATATACGGAAGCAGCTTTAGGACAAATTTAACAACTTAGAGGAAAAAAAAATCACACATTAACTTAAAAGATTTGCTTATTTATTCATTTATATGAAAAGCAGAGTGACAAGGAATGAAAGAATCTTTGATCCACTGGTCTCCCACATAGCAGACAGAGGCCCAAGCCCTTGGGCCATCTTATGCTGCTTTCCCAGGTGCATTAGCCGGGACCTGGATTGGAAGAATAGCAGCCACAACTTAAACTAGGTCTACAATATGGGATGCCAGGATAGGAAGCAGTAGCGTAACCCACTTCACCAAAATGCCAGCACCAATGGACTTTCATAAAATAGAAAACATTTTAGCTGCCCATAACTTCAAAATTTAAACTGAATAAATTTAACTTTTTTAAAAAGCCAGGAGGATTCTGGGAAGACTGTGGTAAGGGCATCACGGTTTTTGAAATTCCCTTTATCTTGCCAGAGAGCAACCAAGGACAGCAAAACCAAGCCCATAAACAAAAACTACCACAAAGTTAGATGAAGTTTTACAACAACAGCAACTTTTAAGACCTGCATGACACATAGTATCTACCCAAGAAGAAGCACAGAAAAACAACAGGAGGCAAACCGGAATCTGAAAATCATGAGAATCCCCCAAACCAACAAGATTCTCTGAGTAGGTGAATTAGAGCACAAAGGTCCTAAATGACAGCTCAAGGAGATGGAGCAGTCAAAACCTTATGAACTCTTAAGACACTTGGACAAAAGTCTCTTACACCCGAAGGAGAAACTGGAAATAAAATCCAAATTCAGTAGAAAGGAAAGGCACAATTGCAACAAGTGAAAAAGAAGTCCAAGTAAAAGCTGCGGAAGGGAGATGAGAGATGATATGGTTTGGATATTACTTTGGATGTTGAATTTACCCTAAATGTCCACATGGTAAAGACTTGGTCTCTGGTACGGCACTATTGGGAGGTGGTATAACTTTCAGGAGGTTTAACTTGAAGTCCTTAGAACATCGGCCAAGTGCCCTTAGAAGGTAGTTCTCATGAGAGGGTGGTTACAAAAGCCTGAGTTTAGGCTCAGTCTCTGCTTCCTGGCTCACCAAAGTGATCCTTCCTCTGGACAAACTCTACCACTACCATTCACCACCCTAATCAGAAACCAAACTACTGAGGCCATCTAATCTCAGACTTGAACCTCCAAATATGTGAGCTAAATATACCATTTCTCTTTTTATATTTAGGCTGCCTCAGGTATTTTATTTTAGTGATGAAAGCGGACTAGTATAGGAAACAGTTCAGTCAGGCAATCTCAGAAAGTCACTGGCCAATTTTTAAACTTCTCAAAAATAACAGAAAACATTTTGCTAAATAATAATTTACCTTTAAATATTTTTGACAATTCATTTGAAAGTCTGTAAAGAGTTTAAAAATCATTATGCTCTTCAAAAATGCAAATACATGGGTTGCATTCTAACTATAACCACTAGAAGTTAGAGTTGATCCAACATTAATTTCAAATGATGTCAAATTCATGATTTTGTAAAAACCAGTGAAGACAGCAAAGCAAACTTAGAAATATAAAGTCTAGGCTCTGCCCAAATCACTATATCCTCTGGAAAATGTCCAGAATACATTAAAACAAAAACACAAAGAATGAAAAAATTACCTCCCCTTAAAATCCACCAAAATGTACAATGCTTTTAAAATCTTAGTGTGTTCTTTTGCCTTATTTGTTTTACATATTCATATGTGTAAACAATTTCTACACATATTTGATTTTTTCATCAAACTATTATACCCTAAGCATTTTTCTTCAAACCATCACTTATAGTTAATATTCAACTGGATGGCAAAGTCATATTCTGTCATGAGCACTAAAAGGAACATCTTTGTAGCAGCTTTATAATATCCTACTAATATTAAATGTTACATATGTTAAAGAGTCATCTAAATTTAGCCACTGAGAGGATAATATAAATAATATAGAGTTCGCTTTTCATAAAGTACCACTTATGTTAGGAATTTATTTTAGAAGAAAAACTATTCCAAATAACTTTAGTGAAGAAAATAATTATCTAATTTTTAAAACATGTTTATATGGAGACCATGAGCTTCCAGAACCACCAGTTAGTAATCATGTGACAAAAAATTTATAACATTTTCATTCTAAATGGTTAGCAAACAAAACTTAGCTACTTAAGTATATACATTTTATCTTATAAGGTCAAAATTAATCACCTCCATGAAAATAAAGGCAATAGAAATCAATGCTGAAATTCTAAACTCAGAGTTTCTTACCAATAAAGAATAACAAAGAAACTCTGACAGTGCATTTTTGTACATGAACTTCCCAAGTTACAGTTCACTTACCCAAATGAATTAGAATTATCTTGCCAACTGTGTCAGCTCATGCCACTGAATAAAATGTTCTACTTTGGGATATCATAAGCTATAATACACAATATCTGCAGATCTCATGCTGGCAATAAGCTGTTGGACATAAATTAAGGAAGTGGCTTCAATTTACATTAAATTTAGAAGATAATGAAAGTATAAAAGTACTAATTAGTTTCTAGACCTGCTGTTTAAAAAAGAGGCCTGCCATACTTCAGAAAAATAGTTCATTAAAAATAATAAATTTAAGTAATTAAATTTTGTTTAGGCTATATACATATGGTTTATAAAATGCAAAACAGCATTTCAGTACTCAAATTTTAATACTACCTGAAAGAAATTATAATTTACAAGAAACTAAATAGTGCAATTTTTTTCTAATTATGTGATTAATACTTATATCTTTGCACCATAACATTAAATTACAGAATCTCAGCTCACACCTAAAATATTTCCTAAAATCAAGTTGTTATTTAAACAAAGAAATAACAAAATGCACACAAAATGAAAATATCTGACAGATTACCCTATCCTAACTATGTATTATTTAAGATATTAGAATATGGTTTAAAAAAGCCTGCAAATATTAATCAAAAGTAATTTAGAAATGGCGATATTTATATCAGATAAAGTACAACAAGGAATATTCACCAAAACAAAAAAAAATTAAAAGTTAAAAATTCAGTAATCAGACATGAGCAATCTTAAATGTATTAGCACTTAAAAACAGAGCATCAAAATACTTAGATAAAAGCTGATGAAAAGAAAACCAAACAAGTCTATAACTACAGTTGGAAGCTTTACATCTCTCTCAGTAATCAGAAGAGTAAGTACACAGATAATCAGGAAATGGACAACACTTTCAATAACAAAAGATCAAACTTTAACCCAGCTCCTATAAACCTTCTACTCACTCAGCCCTTGATCTTGGGGATTCTGTATTTGTCTTTGCATTGTCTAATTTAGCAAGAATCCTAATCAGCTTGGAGAAATCCCCATCCTTTGTATCTGATAACTTTAGGCTGCCTTCAGCAAGAATCCTGTCCAGTTGGTTCAACCAGAATCCCCCTCCTCCTGATTTTTCACTTAGTAATTTCCTATGCACTGACCTCCACCCTGCCCCTGAGCTATAAATCCCTATTTGTCCTTCCAGGATTTGGAATTGAGTCCAGTTCTACAATGAAGTCTCTTTCTCTATTGCAATCGATCCTGAATCAAACCTGTTTTTACCACTTTAACTATTGTTTTGCTCTGGTTTTCTTTACTATCAACCAACTTGACTTAACTGTCATTTATAGAAAATGCTATCCAACAAAGGCAGAATACACATTCTTTTCAAGAGTACACAGCCCATTTACCAAAATGCATCTTATTTCCATCCATCAAACAGGCCTCAACACATTCTTAAGAATTGAAATATCATATACATTAAAAATAAGCCAGAAATCAGTAACAGAAAGATATCTGCAAAAACCCAAACAATTCTAAATAGCTAATGGTTCAAAAAGGAAGTTCAAGGGAAACATTTTAAATATTTTGAACTGAGTAAAAATGAAAACACAATATATCAAAATTCCGATTCCTGCTTTTAGAGGGAAGACTTCTGTACTGAATCCATATGCAAGTACTACAAAGAAGGCATCTTACCAACCCTTAGATGTTTGCACCTTTAAAAATTCTAAGAGAAAATTAAACCCAAAGCAAGCAGAAGGGAAAAAATGGTAAAGAGCTAACATCAATGAAACTTGAAAATGGAAACTCAATGAAACCAAAAGTTGAGTCTCTGAAAATATGAATAAAAGCTGATAATCTGGCCAGCGCCACGGCTCACTTGGCTAATCCTCCGCTTGCAGCACCGGCACACCGGGTTCTAGTCCTGGTTGGGGCGCCAGATTCTGTCCCGGTTACTCCTCTTCCAGTCCAGCTTTCTGCTGTGGCCCGGGAGTGCAGTGGAGGATGGCCCAAGTGCTTGGGCCCTGCACCCGCATGGGAGACCAGGAGAAGCACCTGGCTCCTGGCTTCAGATCGGCGTAGCTCTGGCCGTAGCAGCCATTTGGGGGGTGAACCAACGGAAAAAGGAAGACCTTTCTCTCTGTCTCTCTCTCTCACTGTCTAACACTGCCTGTCCCAAAAAAAAAAAAAAAAAAGCTGATAATCTTTTGCCAGAGGGGTCTTCAAGAAATGAAAGAAATGAGTGGAAAAAGTATTACTATTATAATAAAAAGTGATTAATGTCAATAAGTGAAGTATGGACAGAACAAAGGTGTTTTTAGACCCAGAAAACATTACAGAAAGATAGATGTAACATAAAGTTGAATGCTTTGAATAACATGATCTCAAAATAAATAAATCAAAGATTTACAAAACTCCATGGAGAGATTCCACAATTACACAGGAAGATTTAACACATAGTAAACTGTGAGTTTAGCACACATACATACACACATAAATCAGCAAAGAAATAAGATTTTTTTTTCTTTTTTTTTTCTAATTTGACAGGCAGAGTTAGACAGTGAGAGACAGAGAGACAGAGAGAAAGGTCTTCCTTTCCGTTGGTTCACCCCACAATGGCCGCTAGGGCCGACGTGCTGCACTGATCCGAAGCCAGGAACAGGTGCCTCCTCCTGGTCTCCCATGTGGGTTCAGGGGCCCAAGCACTTGGGCCATCCTCCACTGCCTTCCCGGGCCACAGCAGAGAGCTAGACTGGAAGAGGAGCAGCCGGGGCTAGAACCCAACACCTATATGGGATGCCGGCACCACAGGCATAGGATTAACCAACTGAGCCGCTACACCGGCCCCAAGAAATAAGATTTTTAACAACATCAATAACAAAAGTCACTAAATGGACATAAATATAAAGCATCTGCTATGGTTTAGTTATGGTTGAATGTGTTCCCAAAGGGTTCATGTGTTAGAACCCTGGCCTGCACTGTGGTGACATGGGAGGTGACAGAACCTTCAGAGGTGGGGGTTAGTGGGAATTAAGTAGGTCACTGGGGACACTGCCCTTGAAAGAACATAATGGGGGCTGGCGTTGTGGCACAGCGGGTTAAAGCCCTGGCCTGAAGCGCCGGCATCCCATATGAATGCCGGTTCTAGTCCCAGCTGCTCCTCTTCCAATCCGGTTCTCTGCTATGGCCTGGGATAGCAGCAGAAGATGGCCCAAGTCTTTGGGGGAGACCTGGAGGAAGCTCCTAGCTCCTGGCTTCGGATCAGTGCGGCTCCGGCCATTGCGGCCATCTGGGGAGTGAACCAGCGGATGAAAGACCTCTCTCTCTGTTGCTACCTCTCTCTGTAACTCTTTCAAATAAATAAAATAAATCTTTAAAAAAAAAGAAGAAGAACATAATGTGGTTCTCACAGGACCCTGTCTCATTGGTTCTCCCTAGAGGTTTGTTAGAAAACCCTCCCTGCTCTCTAGGTTCTCCCTAGAGGTTTGTTAGAAAACCCTCCCTGCTCTCTAGGTTCCTGTCTCACCATGTGATTTCTCCCTCCTGCACACACTCCCACCATGATGCCATCTTCCATTAGGCCTTCACTAGAGGCCAAAACAACAGGACCACCCAATCCTAGACTTACAGCCTCCAAATCTGTGAGCTAAACTTCTCTTCTTCATAAATTACCTAGCCTCAGATATTTTGTTATAGTTATGAACAACTGATTAATACAGCATCACACTCATCAAATGAAAAAAATCATATCATACACATACATGCATGCTTTAAAAAATAATCATATGCAAAGCATGTACTAACAAGTTTCAATGATCATTCAACTTAAAGTATTTTTATGGTGCTCATATTTCATTTATTTATTAATCTGTCTATATATGCTTCATAGACTTAATTACATTTCAAAATAAGGTTTTTAAAAAAATTAATTGATCTATGTCATTTTTATATTAGTGTTTCAGTGTTTCAAAACTTGTTACATAGCTAAAAACCCTTGAGATGAACCTGTGAAGATAGTAAATTGGTATATTTCAAGAAAAAACAATAGAACAACAGTCATGATCAAGGGTTCCAATAAAATGACCCCTGTTGTACTCCAGTGGCTTCCAAAACTTATAAATCCAGGCATATTAAAGCAATTCTCAAAGTAATATTTATACATAATTAAATTATCCTAACTGTAAATTATTAACAAGAATAGACTACCTGGTTCTTATATATATATATATATATAATGTATATATATGTATATATATACACACACACACACACACACACACACTCAACAATGCACTATCCCAATTAATAACACTTTCAGAACTGACAATATCTGAATCACAGGTGCGTATGCCAACTGCCTAAAGCAGTTCTATGGTAAATCTATCCCACTGGTCATCTGGTTTAATGAAACATCAAACCAAACCAACCCTTCAATATTCTTTATGTTGCCAGTTTTGAAATAAGACAAATGACTACCAATTTAATTATAACCAAAACCAAACATGGCATTTACAGTGAAATAGTTAAAATGTAATTTTTCAGGACATAAAAATAACATATCTTCCATATTGAAATTGCTCATTAAAACTTCAGGACAAAGTAGTTCTTTAAATTTTCCAGACTTAATAAGAGTAATGCATCAGCTATATAAATCTCTCTAACACATTATCCCATCCAGAAATTATGTATAAGAAAAGCTTAAGGACAGTAATAATATATTGGTGGTAGAAGGTGGAGCGAGCCTTTTTGAAATCCAACTTTGCATAACAGTCAAGGAAGATGTAAAAGCTTTAATCACTCATATCACAGAAAGAAAGGATCACAATGATAGATTACCCTAAGGCTCTCAATAGTGGTAGTGTATATCTAAACTTATACCAAATCCATTTCTATAAAACACAAAAATATAGTGTTGGCTAAAAATATTAACTGGAATGGTGCTCAAGGTAAAACTTAGTTGGTAATGAAGAAAAGGCAGTCTATAATTAAAGAAGATGGAGACGGACAGACCAGCATGGCATTTAAGGAAAAAAAGACCACTATTGTGGGCACATCACAGTTGAGTTTCATGGCCCAAGTCATTGGCTGTTACTTCCTGTATCGTGAGTGTGCTCAGTTAGGTAGATGAAGGTTTCAATCAAGCCATCCCAAAATGAAAAACTCAAAAAACAATGGCTGGGACAGGCATTTGGCCTAGTAGTTAAGCTGCCTGCTAGAATACCTGCATCCCACATTGCAGCACCATTCCTCTGATTTTGACTCCCTGCTAATGCCCAGTCAGGAGGCAGTAGGTGCTGTCTCAAGTAATTGGGTCATTCCCACCCAGATAGAAGAACTGGATTATGGTTATTGGCTTCAGTTTGTCCCAGCCTCAGCCACTGAGGGCATTTGAGGAGTGAACAAAAAGATATGGAGAGCGTTCTCTCTCTCTCTCTCTCTCTCAAAATTAATCAATTTTAAAATAAACATTAACCTCAGAGAATTAGAGAAAGTATCCTATACTTTATACTTTTTTTCCTCAAAACATCTAGAACCCCCTATTCATCCTTCCTAACCTTTTATGAAGTATTTTAAGAGTTCTTTCTCTCTCTCTCTCTCTCTCTCTCCTTCTTTAAAATGCTGAGCCACATAGAGAAAAGGAAAGGGGGGAGCGGAGGGGAAGAGAGAGAGAGAGAGAGACATTATCCACCCTCTGGTTCACTCCCCACATGGCCACACTGGGAAGCCAGAAGCTTCATCTCTGTCTCCCACTTAGGTGCAGGGGCCCAAGCACTTGGACCTTCCTCCATTGTTTTCCCCAGCACATTAGCAGGGAACCGCATCAAAAGTGGAGCATCCACACACAAACTATCACCCATGTGGGATGCCGGCATTGCAGGCAGCAGCTTAATCCACTAGAGCACAATGCTGGCACCTGTGCTTCTTTCTTTTCTCACTTACTACCTCTTTTTTGTTCTTCAGATTTAAAGGGGTACAAGAAAGTAGGAACAATAAGAACTATTCAGAAAAGACTTAAAGAAACCTAATTAGTTTTGAAGTAAACTGGTAAAAAGTAAAGTATGTTTAGTTTTTTTTTTTTAAGATTTTTTTTTTATTTATTTGAGAGGTAGAATTACAAACACTGAGAGGGAGGGACAGAGAGAAAGGTCTTCCTTCTGCTGGTTCACTCCCTAAATGTCTGCAAAGGCCGGAGCTGTGCCGATCCAAAGCCAGGAGCCAGGAGCTTCTTCCTGGTCTCCCATGTGGGTGCAGGGGCCCAAGGACTTGAGCCATCTTTCACTGCCAGGCGCCTGCACAGCAGAGAGCTGGATTGGAAGAGGAGCAGCTGGGACTAGAACCGGCGCACACATGGGATGCCAGTGCCGCAGGCGGAGGACTAACCTACTGCACCATGGCGCCGGGCCCAGTATGTTTAGATTTTAAAAGTCAACCCCATGGGGACCAGCACTGTGGCACAGTGGGTTAAAGCCCTGGCTTGAAGCTCCGGCATCCCATATGGGTGCCGGTTCGAGACCTGGCTGCTCCACTTCTGATCCAGCTTCTGCTATGGCCTGGGCTATGGCCTGGGAAAGCAGCACAAGATGGCCCAAGTCCTTGGGCCCCTGCACCCATGTAGGAGGCCCGGAAGAAGCTCCTGGCTCCTGGCTTCGAACCGGCGCAGCTCCAGCCGCTGCAGCCATCTGGGAAGTGAACCAGCGGATGGAAGACCTCTCTCTCTCTCTCACTGCCTCTCCTTTTCTCTCTGTGTAACTCTGACTTTCAAATAAATAATTGAATCTTTAAAAAAAAAAAAAAAAGTCAACCCCAAAGCATTACAGCATATGCTGCTTAATATCAATGTTCTTTACCTCTCCAATGTAGTCCATCTTGGTTACTTATTTCACATCCAATCAGTGAGCAAAAAAACCTAAACAGCCATCTTTCAATAGAGCATGAGTCAGCAAACTTGTGGCCCACAGCCCAAATCCAGCCCACTGATTGTGCTAAATTAACTGGGAGGACACTAACTTAGATGGTTCCAGTTCCTTAGATTTCTTTGTAAACAAACTTAAACCTAACTCAGTGTAACAGTAAAGCAAAACTTTACAAATCTGAAGCACCAAACCAGGAAATTTCCACTTTGACCAATCAAATAGTGTCTTTGTCTTGCTTCCTCACTTTGTAACTATTTTCTTCTTGTGGCCCTTTGTTGAACTGTTTGTGGTTCAGTGCTGCCCCATTCATGGATTTATTGAGCTGGATGCTCAAATAACTCATCAAAATTTTGATCTCCAGCTCCTTCTCCCTCTCAAATAAGTAAGTAAAAACTAAAGGCAGGGAAATGTTCTGAGTGTGCAGTGTTATGGATTGAGCAGGACAAGGCTCCCCAAACGCATACAGATGTTTAAACTTCTAAGTCTTAATGTTAACGGTTGATGGATTAAGGGTGAAGATTTGATCTACTTATGGCATCTGAGAGGTGAGTCCGATGGGAGGTCTTTAGATCATTGAGGGCTTGCCCTCAGAAAGTAGTTCTCATGAAAGAATTGGTTATTTAGCTAAGTCCAGCCTAGCTTCTCACTCTGCTTCCTGGCTTACCATTTGATCCTTCCTTAACAACCTCTCCATCATGGCCAGCCTCCATCAAACACCAGACTATTTATTGTGGCCATCTGACCCTGAATTATGACCTCCAAACTGTAAACTAAAATAAACCTTTTCTTTCCCAAGAAGCTCCTATTGGGTATTTTGGTTAAAGTAATAAAAAGGTGACTAATACACCAAGTGGTTACAATGCTTGCATGCCATATCAGAGTACCCGGATTTGAGTCCCGTGTCTGCCCCCCATTACAGCTTCCTATCAATTCATACCCTGAAAGGCAGCAGGTGATAGTTCAAGTAGTGAGGTACCTGCCACTCATGTGGGAAACCTGGACTGAGTCCCATTTCCTGGCTTTTGGCTCAGCCCTAGCTATTGCAGGCATTTGGAGAGTGAACCAGCAGGTAGAAGCTCTGTCTACTTCTCTATCTCAATGAAAAAAATAAACAACAAACAAAACTTCCCTTGTAACCATTTGGGAAGTGAACCAGTGTGTGTTTCTCTCTCTCTCTCTCTACCCCCTTTTTCTTTTCAATGAAGAAATAAATGAAAATCTAAAATTTTAGTGCACATAAGTTTACTTTTTATCAACTCTTCTTGCATAACCTGTGAGTTAAGAATGGTTTTTACATTTTATGGGGGGGGGGGGAGCAGAAAGGAAGATGTGAGACTGTATATGTCCTGCAAAATCTAAAATACATTGGTAGTCCTAGATTCGCATAGTATTGCATTAACTGAAACTACAAAGCAAGGACTGCCTGTATTCACTATCCAGTCCCTCAAAAACATACAAGATGATCAATAACATATAAGGAGTTCAATAATGTTAGTAATTAGGGAAACTATGGAAAAACCCCAATGTGATGTCACTATCTACTATATATACCATATACTGATGTAACTAAATATCAGATGGCTAAAGTGCAAAAGACAATATGAATGAAGTGTTACACATATTGGGAGGAACCAGAATTCTCACACAGTGGTAGTGACAATGTAAACTAATACAATCAACTTGAAAACTTTTCTGACTGGGTATACCAGAAATACACATCTGCATATTACAACCATTTCACTAACAGGTACATATCCAACAGAAATTAATACACAAACCCAACAAAATACCTATAAAAAATGTTCATAGCAGTCCTCCTGGTTGGTAATAGCTAAAAACTGAGCATAACATTTGAACCATCAAACTACTGCTATACAACCTGTATAAATCTCACAAATATTGAACAAAATCCAGGCACAATGGACTACATACTGTATGATACCTTTAATATGATGGGTGAAACTAATCAATAACCTGAGCCACTGACACAGGATTACACTTGGAAAGGGGGAACATAGAGGGCTTCTGGGGATGCATGCACTATAATATTCTTTGAGGATCTAGGTACTGGACACATGGGTATGTAAACTTTGTGAAAACCCAATGAACTGCACACTTAGGGTCTGTGCACTTTTAGAGTTCTATAAACTCCATGCCTTTGAAGGAAAATTATGTACATCTCTTAATTTTATTGGTATACTACTGCGAAGGGTACTCAGATGATCATGTAATTGTCATTTTAGGTTAGTTCCACACCAGAGCCCAAGGAGAAACTGTGGAAAGCCATACAGCTTATCTGAAGAAGGGAAGAAAACAAAAGCTCTTTAGTGTGGTTTTGTTTGACCTTTTTTTGAATGGGCTTACTTTTGTCTACTACCGAAGAGTTTTAACCGACATAAAATTCTCAAAGGAGCTTTGTAGAAAGCCTGTTCTTGTGGGAGGCTGTCTCTTTCTACTGTCTTTGTTTAGTAATGTGGTTAACCTGTGTTTTTCCAGTTCCATTCATCCATAGAGCTTAAAGTAGTTCTCAAATACTGTTGGGTGGTGTCACCTTCTAGTTGGAGAAAACGCGGGCCCACAGACACGGGGAACCTAGCAATTCTACCAGTTTCTATCCTCAGCGAGGCTCAGCGTGGCTCAGCGTAGCTCAGCGTGCCTGAAGCAGCGCCGCATTCTTTGCCCACACTGAGGAATGCTGAGATCTGAAAGACAAAACCTCAAAGTGGCTGTCAGGGAAGAGCCAGGACCAGAACCTTCCAACCCGCGGAGACTTTAGGGAAAACAAGCAGACACCTACACCTGTGAATCAATGCTCTGCTGACGAAGTCGTGAAAGGAAACAGGGGAAAGTGCCAAAACCACATCCAGAAACAGTTGTCTGTCACCCAAGGACCCCGCGACACGGACCGGCGAGGAAACCCCATTCCTCCCGGCCGCGCTCAGCCAGCGTTCACTGGGTGCAGACTCCTTTCTCTTCCTCCAAGGAGACTGGGGCCGGAAATTCCAAGGCTGGAATTTTCATTTCTGTGCCCACCCCTAGGACTCCTCCGATCGCCCAAACTTCCCCAGCCCACCCGTTTACCTCAGATGCGTCCCGCACCGCCCCGAGCCCACTCTGTGAGCTCGCCCAGGGTTTCTCCGTTCGGAGGCGCAGCCACCGCGTCAGCCAATCGCTGCTCGCTCGCAGCCTCCCCCGGCCCGGGGCTCGCCAGCGCGCGGAGCTGCGCGCGCCCCCAAAACCACCCGGCGGGGCGCGCCGCGCGAGGCACGGACGGCGCCAGCCAGCCAGCCTGCCGCCCGCCGAGCGCGAGGGCCTTCGGGGAGTCGGGGCGGCGCGCACCGGGCATGCGCGTGCTGCGCCGCCGGGGCCGCAGGGCGGGGCCTCGGGAGCGACCCAGAGAGACGAGAGAAAGCCTTGGAGAACTTTGGGGAGGAAAGGAGCGGGCTTCGTGGCGAGCGGTGACTGCTCCAGCAGGGCGCCGCGGCGGTCGAGTCTGAGACAGTGGTGGGGTTCCGGAGGAACAGAACACTGACCAGACAAAACCTAATCTGGTTAGAGGAGGGGAAACGTGTGGTGGAAAGCGCGTCCTGAGGCCTCAGCCTGGGCGCTGTGAGTCCTCACGGGACTTGGCGGCCTTGTGATGGCGTTTCTATGTGTGCGTGGGCGCGGAGTTTCAGGGAGAGCGGTGATGGGGCGCGGGGGAGAGGTGAGGGGCGCGTAGTCGAGTGACGCTCTCGGGAAAGCGGGTGGAGAGATTGCCCGGTGGAGAGAGCGGGAGCGGCCACCCCTCCCGGCCGCTGCGCCTTCTGACTGCAGCCCTGGGGCGGTGACTGTTGTAACCTAAGTACTGCAAAGCGATCCTAAGTCTGACGTCCGCCCACTGACCTCTCCAAGACAAAATGTTGAAGCTTCCCAGTGTTAAGGTCCTCAAAGTTTCCGCCTCTCTTTCTCTCACTGTCTAACTCCGCCTGTCAAAAAGAAACAAAAATAGATTTATGTTATTTATTTGAAAGAGTTACAGAGAGGTAGAGACAGAGAGAGAGGTCTTCCATCCGCTGGTTCACTCCCCAGATGGCCGCAAAGGCCAGAGCTGCGCCAATCCGAAGCCAAGAGCCAGGAGCTTCTTCTTGGTCTCCCACGCTGGTGCAGGGGCCCTAGGACTTGGGCCATCTTCTACTGCTTTCGCAAGCCATAGCAGAGTGCTGGATCGGTAGAGGAGCAGCCGGAACTAGAACAGGCTCCCATATAGGATGCCGGCGCTTCCGGCCAACAGCGCCGGCCCTAGATGTGGGTTTCTTCTTCCACAGATCAATATTACTTTTATAGGTATCACTTTAACCCCTGTTACACTTATTCTTTCAGATACCAAATATTTACTGAGCACATGCTGTGTGCCAGGTACTCTTTTGGATGCTGGATAATAAGTAATAATACAGTAATTTTTCTAGACATACTCAAAAATAGGCATAATAGGAAGTGTTGATGGGTTCCTAAATGATTAAAGTTAATGAAAAGAATTTACACTGTCGTAAGTATAAAAAAGAGTGGAAATGGATGTAAATTAGTTGGGAAAAATAGGTTATGACATTCACAAAATTTTGGTTATTTGATAATGGACAATGCCCTAGTGTTCTAAGGAGGTTACCTATGGATTTAGCTTTGAAATGCATTTTTTGCTTTGCTGCCATGAGGAATTGAATCAGATATTTATGGGCATAAAACACTGTAAAAAATTATATGCGACAAAAAGAGGAGTTATGTAGATTTGTTAGAATAGAGAGTGGAGTCAGGAAGAATGGCTTGTTCAGAGGTTTAGGCCAAGTCAAATTATGTGTGAAAAAGAGGACATGGACAGACACTGTGGAAAAGAGAATTAAACTGCAGCTTGGAAGTGAGCTTCCCATAGAAGAGTGCCAGGTTCATGTCCCAGCTACTTTTCAGATCCGGCTTCCTACTAAGGTTCACCTTGAGAGGCAGCAGATGATGCCATCCAAGTCACAAACCCAGATGGAGTTCCTGGCTCCTGGTCTGCATCCTAGCACAGCCACAACTATTGTGGGCATTTGGGGAGTGAACCAGTAGATAGATAGATAGATAGATAGATCTCTCTTGCTGGGGGTGGGGGGAAGAGAAAGTTGCTTTTCCAAGGTAGGAAATAAGTTAATAAAGGGAGGGGGGATGAATACAACATTGAGTAAAATAAAACCAAATGAATTAGTAAGATAAATAGCTAAAGAAAGTGATTACAGTATTTTCCATTGTGTAAAGTGGATTTTCCCTTGTGTTTTAAAGCTCATTATCTGGGTTTTTAAAGTCTCCTGGGTAAAGAGAAACCAATGTCATCTTAAGAGAAACTTTTCTTACAGTGATTTTTTTTCTTGCTTTCTTTTATATGCAAAGAAGTTAAAGCAGCTATTCATGCTACAGTACCTAGTTTCCCCCTTTGCTTCTCCTACCATAAGTCATATACACATTTCTTCATTTTCCATCTGCTAAAAGTCATCCTGTCTACAAGAAATGAAAGAGAGCAGCTAGAGCTTTCTTTGCTTTTCTCAAGCCAGTTATCAAAGGTGTTGTTGATGCCCTCATCCCTCCTACAAGTGTACTTTAAAAATTCATGGAAAATGGATTTAAAAGATAAGCTTGGGGCCAGCATTGTGGCTCAGTGGGTTAAGCTGCCTAGGATTCTGGAATCTCATATGAGTGTGGGTTTGAGTCCTGGCTGCTCCACTTTCCATCTAGCTTGTGTAGTTGGCCTCTACCACCCATGTGGGAGGCCAGATGAAGCTCCTGGCTTACACCTGGCCCATCCCTAGCCATTGCAGCCATTTGGGGAAAGAACCAACAGGTGGAATATTTGTGTGTGTGTGTGTGTGTGTGTATGTGTCTGTCTGTCTCTATAACTTGGCCTTTCAAATAAATAAATAAATCTTAAAACAAAAACAAAAGTTTAGGGGCAAATGTTGTGGCCCACTGCATTAAGTCAGTGCTTGGTTTGCCCTTGTGCCATACTGGAGAGCTAGGTTTGAGTCTTGGCTACCCCACTTCGGCTTCTTGCTGATATATCTTGGGAAGAAATAGATAATGGCTGAACTAATTGAGACTCTGGCATCACTGGGGACACCCACACAATGTTCTGAGCTCCCGGCTTTGGCTTGGCCCACCCCTGGCTGTTGTGGGCATTTGGGGAGTAAACCGTTTATGGAACTTTCTCTCTTGCTCTGCCTTTTAAATACATTTTAAAAATGATAAATTTTAAAGATAATTTATTTTGGTGCAAAATTAGTTTTAAATCAATGCATAGCATTTTATGTTATACATTTTTACATCAGCATTTTGAAGGCCCCTCATGTGCATGAATTTCAAAATTTTTGTACCAAAATAAATTTATTTTCATTTTCACTATTTTCTGAAATACCCACATATGACTTGGGCTTTAGCACTATATAGATGAAGAAGAAAAATTAACTCCTCTTTCATTACTGATAGCAAAAGAATATTAGATCATGAATACTCTGAAGTCCAAATATATCAGGATCCCACAATGTGTCAGGAATTCCTGTCAATTCTGGGAATAAAATTATGAATCAAATGTAGTGCAAACTAGCCAAAAACACTGTATTGGGGCATCCAGAGAAGCAGAAGCAACAAGAGTGTGTGTGTGTGTGTGGAGAGAGAGAGCGCACGCGCGCTTATTCTAAGAGACTGGTTTGTACAATTAAAGAAGTTTAGTGAGTCCAAAATCATGGAGACCAGCAAGCCTCAGAAAGAGTTGCACTTTGAGTCCAAAAGCAGTCAGGCTGGAGACCTAGGAAAAGCCGATTATGCAGATCAGATCTGAAGTCCTCTGCCAGCAGAAATGCTTTTTGCTGGGGTTAGGGTACATCAGTCTGCTCTAATGAAGCTGTTACCTGATTAGGTGATGCCAAGCATATTTGCTTTACTCAAAATACACTGACTTAAATAATAATGTCATCAAGAAAATATATTCACAGAAACAGAATAATGTTTGACCAAATATCTGGATACCATGGCCCAGCCAAGTTGATAAAATTAACCACACCAGGTAAACTGATAGATGGCATTTTGGAGGAGGCAAGTAATGGTTATGAAGAACATTCAAGAGGATCTGGAGGAGATAATGCCTGAATCTTGAAGTTTGGAGAGGAGTTTGCAAATTAAAAAGGTGGGAGGGGGCCTGAGGCACTGGCATCCCATATGGGTGCCGGTTTGTGTTCCGCTGGCTGTTTTTCTTCCGATCCAGCTTTCTGCTATGGCCTGGGAAAGCAGTGGAAGATGGCCCAAGTGCTTGAACCCCTGAACCACATGAGAGACACCAAAGAAGTTCCTGGCTCCTCTCTTTGTATCAACCCAGCCCTGGCAATTGCGGCCATTTGGGAAGTGAACCAGCAGATGGAAAACCTCTGTCCCTCCCACTCTCTCTGTAACTCTGCCTGTCAAATAAATCAATAAATAAAATCTTAAAAAAAAAAAAAGAGGTGGGAGTAGATGAGCAGAAAACCGTGGAATTCATTATAGATGGGTTAATACGAGGGTAAGATACTGTGGGGGAGTATAAGCATTTTAGTAATATTACAATATAGAATTCAAGGTGGGAAATGGTAGGAAATAAGATGGGATAGATTATGAATGGCCTTTCATTTCATTAAGTATTCTGGCCTTGATTCTGTTGTCAGTAGGAATTGGAAGTTAAATGGAGTTGGTGTAATCAAATTTGCACTTTAAATAAATCATAAATTTGGAAAATATAAATCAGAATCAAAATTCTTAAGGTCACAAGACTTTTTAATCTAGTTTGAAAATAATGAAATGTCCAGGGTAGGGCAGGGTTGAAGAAGTGTGACATAAAGCTCGCATAAATTAGTAAATTAGTTGACAATATTAGAAGAATGAGTAAAACAGTCTATTTTTGCATACAATGACTTTGAATTGCTTGGGGAACACCTAAGAGAAGCTTTCCATCCATAGGTACATAGTTCACAAGCAAGGATGTGTTCTAGGCAATTGCTTAAATTTTAATTGTGATTGCAATGAAACTATAAATAGATTGAGAAGAACTGACAACAACATTGAGCTTCATTTCCATGAACATGGAATACTTCATTTATTTAAATATTTTATCAGAGTTTTATAGTTTTCCTCATAAATTTTGTAATATTTTGTTAAGTTTATTTTGCAGTAGTTTAATTTTTAAACTAATCTAGATAGTACTGAGTATTTAATTTCAAATACCAATAGTTTATTGCTGGTATATAAAAAAGCAATTGACGGCCGGTGCCATGGCTCACTAGGCTAATCCTCCGCCTTGCAGCGCTGGCACACCGGGTTCTAGTCCTGGTCGGGGCGCCGGATTCTGTCCCGGTTACCCCTCTTCCAGGCCAGCTCTCTGCTGTGGCCTGGGAAGGCAGTGGAGGATGGCCCAAGTGCCAGGAGACCAGGAGAAGCACCTGGCTCCTGCCATCGGATCAGCGCAGTGCGCCGGCCGCAGTGCGCCGGCCACGGCGGCCATTGGAGGGTGAACCAACGGCAAAGGAAGACCTTTCTCTCTGTCTCTCTCTCTCACTGTCCACTCTGCCTGTCAAAAAAAAAAAAAAAAGCAATTGACTTCTGTATATTAACTGTGCATTCTGTACTATAATCAATTGTTAGTTCCAGGAGGGTTTATTCATTGTTAATATTGTCAGGTTTTTGGAATTTTCTTGTTTTTTAAGATTTATTTATTTGAAAGGCATAGTTATACACAAAGGGAAGGAGAGGCAGAGAGAGAGAGAGAGAGCTTCACCATCCACTGATTCACTCCCCAAATGGCTGCAGTGACCAGGACTGGACCAAGCCAAAGGCAGACCAAGCCAAAGGCAGCAGTCAAGAGCTTCTTCAGAATGGAAGAAGATTTATTTATTTATTTATTTGAGAGGTAGAGGTACAGATAGAGGGAGAGACAGAGGTTTTCCATCCCATGTGGATGCAAGGGCCCAAGAACACAGGCCATTTTCCACTGCTTTCACAGGTACGTTAGCAGGGAGCTGGATTGGAAATGCAGCAGCCAGGACTCAAACAGCACCCTTATGGGATGATGGAGTTGCAGGCCATGGCTTAAGCCATTCCAGCACAGCACCAGCCCCAACTTTTTCAATACAGGATAATCATGTTATCTGCACACAAAACAATTTTGTTCCTTTATTTCTTTCTAAACTTTATACCTTCATGACTTATTTTATCACATATGTAATTTCTTGTTTAAAAAATCAAACTCAATTTCCTTCCTTATCTTAGCGTCCATTTCTCTGGCCGCTGCTGTTCTCTTTCTTAAACACTTAATAATGAAGCATCAAAATATTGAAGTAAAATGTGTTAGATCTGCAGGAAGAAATCCACAATCTACAATTATAGTCAGAGAATTCACACATCTCTCAGTAAGTGATAGAACAAGAGAGAAAGAAAAAAAGAAAAATCAGTAAGGATACAGAAGATTTGAACAACACTATCAAACAAATTGACTAATTGACTATTATAGAACACTCCACCTATCAACAAATATATATGCATTCTTTTTAGGTCCACGTGGAATAATTACAAAGACAGCATGATCTAGGCCACAAAACAAATGCGAATTCATCAAAAAGGATTCAAATCATACAAACAATGTTTTATGACCAGAGTGGAATAAGCTAAATAAAAGAGAATGATATCTAGAAAATTCCCAAATTTTGGGGAAATAAGTAACAGACTTTCAAATCACCTGTAAAACTGAGCAACACAATCCTAATATAAACTATGGCCTTTAGTGAATAGTAATGTCTCAATATTTTTTAAAAGATTTATTTATTTATTTGAGAGGTAGAGTTACAGAGAGAGGGAGAGATAGATTTTTTACCTGCTGGTTCACTCCCCAAATCGCCGCAATGGCCGGAGATGAGTCAATCCAAAGCCAGGGGCCAGGAGCTTCTCCTGGGTCTTCCATGTGGGTGCAGAGGCCCAAATAATTTGTCAGCCCTCTGCAGCTTTCCCAGGCCATCAGCAGACAGCTGAATCAGAAGAGGAGCAGCCAGGATACAAAGTGGCACCCATATGGAATGCCGATGCTGCAGGTGGAGGCAGCCTACTGTGCCACAGCACTGGCCCCAATGTATCAATATTGATTCACTAATCTTACCAAATGCACTATACATAATGCAGGATGTTACTAGGAGGGTAAACTGTGTAATGAGATTGATATGGAAACTGTTCAATTTTTGTACAAAACTAAAGCTACTCTAAATAATAAAATCCCATGATTTACAAGAATTGAAAAAAATGTGTAGGATGTTGATAAAACAGAACTTCAAAAAATTATAGCACTAAACAATAATATTAGAAAAGGTTTCAAATCATTAACCTTAGGAGACTAATAAATGAAGAGCAAATTAAACCTGAAGTAAACAAAATAAAGGAAATAATAACTACAAGAACAAAAAAGCAATAGAGAAAAACCAATGAAACCAAAAGCTGATTCTCTGATAACACCAATAAAATCAATCAATAAAAAAGGGAGAAGACACAAACTACCAATATCATAAATTTAGAAAGCAACATCACTACAAATTCTACAGATACTAAAAGAATATTACAAACAATTTTCTGCCAATAAACTTGACAACTTGCATGAAATGGACAGATTGCTTGCAAAGGTAGGCATTGGTATGATCTCAGCCATAGCCTAATTTTAGGCAGATCCAATGGGCAGCCTTAGGGCATGAACTATGACATGCTATTGTTCTTACCTTAAGGCAAGCAGGTCAGCATTTTGTGTTCCTGTTTAGTCAGTCATTGGGTATGGGGCTGCTAGTGAAGTGGAGAGGCAGCAAATTGTGATTGTAACCTCCCAGGAGGGGTGGTGATGTGACTTCTGAAGCTTCTCTTTGAGAACATTACTTTCTCTCTCTCTTTTATTTGAAAGAGTTACAGAGCAATAGGGAGAGAGAGAGAGAGAAATATTTTCCATCTGCTTGTTTACTTCCTGGATGGCCACCACAGCCAGGACTGGGCAAGGCTGAAGCAAGGAGCCAGGAGCCAGAAGATTCTTCCAGGTCTCCTATGTGGGTAGCAGATGCCCAGATACCTGGGCCATCTTCCATTGCTTTCTTGAGGCCATTAGCAAAGAGCTGGATCAGAAGTGAAGCAGCCAGGACACTAACTGGTGGCTTTACCTCTATGCCACAATGCCGGTGGCACTGAGAATGCTTCTCTTGAAAATGAATTAACCAAAGTTCCTAGCAACCAACACTCAGAGCAGCTGAGGAATGTGTGGGCCAGCTTAGTAAAGTGAACTGAATCATGCCTCAACAGCATTCACTGTAATAATGCTGAGACTTTAAGATGAGAAGGAGACAGGCCTAGCAAAGAATTCTCCTGTCAGAGAATACATCAAGTGCAAAGTCCATGATGCAGATCAAGTTACACATATGGTCAGAAAGACCATTATATTGGGTCAGAATGTATGGGGGCAAAATAGTACAAGACAAAGACATAGAGGGAGGCCATCATATAGAGTCCCAAAAAGACCATAATAAGTCTGATTTTGTTCTTCATGCATCTGAAAACCACTGGAGGATTTTTATTCTTTTTTAAAAAAAGATTTATCTATGTATTAGAAAGGCAGAGATAGAGAGAGAGAAATGGAGAAGAGAGAGATCAATCTTCCATATACTGGTTCATTTCCCAAATGATTACAACAGCCAGGTCTGGGCCAGGTGAAGCCAGGAGCCAGGAATCTCATCTTAGTCTCCCACATGGGTGGCAGAACCCAAGTATTTGAGTCATCATCCACTGCCTTCCCAGGAGCACCAGCAGGGAGCTTGATCAGAAGCAGAGCAGCTGGGACTGGAACCAGAACTCCATATGGAATGCCCACATCCCAAGTGATAGCTTAACTTGCTAGGGCACAAAGGCTGGCCCCTGGAAGATTTTTCAACAGGGCACTATAATGATCTACTTTATATTGCTAGAAAATTATGCTGAATACCTAGTCGAGACTATAAGGGCTAGGAAAATAATTAGGAAGCTATTTTTGTAGTACAGTTCAAAGATAATGTGACTGGGACCAAGGTGACAATGATAGAGACAAAAGTGGATAAAATCAGGATATATTTTGAAGATAAAATTTCATCATAGGCTAATGGTCTGGATGTAGAAAGATTAGAAAATCAGGATGACCTCTACATTTTTGCTGAGAACTGTTGGATGGCTAGTATTGCCATTTTCAGAAATAGGGAATACAGAAGTTTGAGGGGCTATACTCAAAAGTTCTTTTAAGTTCAAACCCTCTCCCTCTTCTCCCTGTCTCTAATCCCATCGCCAGTTCCCCACCACGGTCTCTTTCTCTATCCCTCTTTTTCTTGATACCCAGTGGAAATGTACCACTTGGATGTATTGTCCCGGATTGCCTAGGAAATTGAATATAAGAATGGTTAAGTTCATCACAGTGTAGGAACTAATTTTAACTAAGAGCCTGGCTGAGATTCACTGAGAAGGGAATACAGACCCAAGCCCTGAACACTCTAATATAAAGGGGTTAGGTATAGGGAGAAGAGTCAATAGAGAAGACCAAGAAGATCACATGGTAAAGGAAGAAGAAATCCAGAAAAGTATGTTGTCATGGAAGCACGGAGAAGAGAGTGCTTAAAGAGACAGAGTGGTCAGTTTATATCAAATGTTACTGGAAAGTTGAATAAAATAAAGTCAGAAAAAATGACTTTTGGACTTTGCAACACAGGAATGGTTGGTGATGTTGTTAAAAATAGTTTCAATGAATTGGTCCCATGGGAAGCCAGTTTAAAGTGGCCTGGAGATAAAATGGGTAATGAGGAAATAGCAGATGCTCTACAGTTAATTCCTGGGACAGGCAAGAGAGAAATTGTGTGACAGACATAGTACATTTTCTAAGTAGCAGATACTGTCTCTCAGAATTTCAGTTTTATTACTGGTGAAGATCCCTTCATCTCAAGAGTAAGTAGCATGCTCCCCACCTCACAATTAACCTAATCCACTCTTATGAACCCTGGTTCTTTTTGCCAGTGCTGTCTCTATGAATGTTGTATAATCAAGTTCTGGTTAACAAGATGTGCTCATAAGGAAAATCTAATTAAGGACTTTCTTTCCAAAGCAAAGAGCCATATGAGGAGAAACCTTTGCCTCTGCCTGTTCCTTCTGTTTGGGATGCTGGAGTAAGGACACAATACTTGGCAGTCATTCTACCATGAGTCAACAAGGTGGAGGACCAAGAGCTATTTGCACATACTGAGGATGGTGCCTTGAAGAGATAGAAAAAGATTCGGTTCTTAGTCAAACTGCATCACCGGTCCTGGACTGCCTATCTCTAACTTCTTGTATAGGAGATTAAAAAGATAATTCCTTATTATTATTATCCTCTCGCAATTAGATTTTCTATTACTTGGAGCTAAAAGTATTCCTAACAGATGCCAGGAGGATAGCTACTGTAAGCCAGATGCTGTCAACCCTAACTGAGTTAAAACTACTGATGCCCAGTACCCCTGTTCCCAGCATCTGATTTCATTTGGTCTAGGAGAAGAACAAGGTCTTTTTTAAAAAAGTTTTCCTGGGATAGGCATTTGGTGTAGTTGTTAAGACTCCAGTTAGGATACTTATGTCCTATATCAGAGTGCCTTGGTTCAGCTCTCAGCTCTACCCTTGCTTCCAGCTTCCTGATAATGTAGATCCTGGGAGACAGCAGGTGATAGCTCAAGTAGTTGTGTCCCTGCCACCTCTATGGGAGAACTAGCCTGGCCCAGCCTCTGCCATTGTGGGTGACTGGGGAGTAAACAAGCTCTTTCTGTCTTTCTATCTGTCACTCTGTCTGTCCATTTCTGTCTCTCTGCCTCTCAGATAGATAAAAATAAATGATTTTTAAAAGTTCTCCAGATGATTATTCAATAGAGGTCAAGGGAGGTTTTCTATTTTGTTGTCATTAATAGTTTTTGTTTGTTTGTTTCTTAAAAGCAGAGTTACAAAGAGGGAGAGACTGAGAGAATGGTCTTCCATCTGCTGGCTCACCCCCCAAATGGCTGCAGTGGCCAGAGGTGGGCCAATCCAAAGCCAGGAGCCAGGAGCTTCCTCCAGTTCTCTCATGTAGGTGCAGAGTCCCAAGCACTTGGGCCATCTTCCACTGCTTTCCCAGGCCAGAAACAGAGAGCTGGATCAGAAAAGGAGCATCTGGGAAATGAACCTGCACCCATATGGGATTCCGGCACAGTAAGCATAGACTTAGCCTACAATGCCACAGTACTGGCCCCCAGTCATCATGGTCTTTTAAGATGTAAGATAATAGAGCTTATTTGTGGGTTGGTGAGCCTGATCCAATAGAGAGTGAGAAACTGCTGATGCAGGGTTTCATATCATCAATCATGGGAGAATGAGGAAGAAGGGATAATCAAACCTGTGGGAAGAAATAGACTATTTTTTAATCTTTATTGAAGTGAAATTTACATAAGAAAATAAACCATTTTTGAATGAATAATTTTTTGACATTTAATACATTCACAGTGTTGTGCAACCACCATCTTTAGCTAGTTTCATCTCCCTGGGAAAGTGGCCAGAATCTGAATGGAATCACTGTATCAATCCTGCTTGTGTCAAGCCAGAATGTTATGTAGGAGGGTCCTTGTGTACATATGCCTACGATAAAAGCTTTTACAAAGGGCTAAAGGATTTTTACATATATATGCCTGTAATAAGAGCTTTTTCCAAGGACTTTCCAGACTGTAGCTTGCTACATGAGTCAGAAAGACAGCTTGCCAGATTTATAAGACTTGCCTGATACATACTCTTCACTAAAGAGCTGACATCATCTCCTGTGATAAGCCTCTAAAACCAATGTCTTCTTTGTTTCAAAACAAATTACATGTACTTCTCTCTTTTACCTTTAAAATTTTCCCATACCGCAGTCTCTACAGATGTGCCCTTGATTTGCTATGACATGCACATACCAGATTATAATCCTTCTGCTTACTCCCAAATAAATTCATTATCTTCACAGAATCTCTGTTCCTAAATTGATCCCCCAAAAGGAAACCCTGGACCGATTAAGCAGGTACTACTCATTGCAGTCCTTCTTGCCCCCACCTACTGGCAACCACAAAGCTACTTTGTGTCTTAATTGATTTATCTATTTTGAATATTTCATATAAAGGAATATATGTGATCTTTTGTGTCTAGCTGAGCTAGCTCTTTGATGGTATCAACTAATTTTCCCCATTGTAACAGATGGAAAAAGCAATAATATGTATGGAGAAAGATGGAGTGATTTGAAGATGAGAGGATGAGGAAGTTCCTTTCTGATGGGTTCTATCAGATTGATGAGTGATGCAAGAGACAAACTATGAATGAAGTGGAGTGTTAAATGAAATGGAAGAATTTGTGGAGAAATGGGAAGTTATAAAATGGTAATCTTGGGTAATGATGTGATCTTATTTGACTAGTATATAGATATGCCTGGTAGCAATTTGAAGCTTTGGTAATTATATCAAATATCATTTTCTCTAGCAGTGTTTAGTCTACTATAGGTACAAAGAGGAGAGATAATTTAATTAGAAGAGAATTAGGGAGTTTTCAAGGCAGTAATTAGAGAAGAGAGGAGCAGCAAATTTAAGAAATTTTAAGAGCTTGAGTATAATTATGGGCCATATATTCCCTATTTTTAGATTTATTTATTGATTCGAAAACCAGAGTTAGAGAGAGGGAAAGTCAGACACAAGACACACACACACATACACATATGCACACCGATCTTCTATCCACTGGCTCATTCCCCAAGTGGTTGCACAATTGCCAGGGCAAGGCCAGGCTGAAGCCAGGAGCCTGGAACTCCATTCAGGTCTCTCAAATGGGTGACAGGGGCCCGAGTGCATGGACCTTCTGCTGCTTTCCCAGGCACATTAGCACGGAGCTGGATCAGAAGTGCAGTAGCCAAGATTCAAACTGGGTGTTCATATATGATGCTGGCAGTCCAGGTGGTGACCCACTGAGGCATAGTGCCAGCCTTGGGCTGTATATTCTATTGCTATAGAAGGAGAAAAGTGAGTAGGTAAGAGCAGATGGGTATTGAGAAATATTTGGATTCATGTCTTGGAATATCTGATGAGATTGAAGCGTTACTGCACTGGGTTTATAGATTATGTTACAAGCATAAGACATAGTGGCCGAAGTTGGAATTCTTAAAAAATCAGTAAAATCAGTATTTGGAGATGTTGCTACTATGCTGACGTCAAGGTCCAGGTATAAAAAGAAGTCAGCAAGTAGGTAAAGAAAACATGATTGGAGGATAGGGGCCATATCTTGGAGGAGAAAAATTCTCTATGGGTCTCTTTCAAGTCTACAGATCTTGTGACAACTTTCATTCCAGACTATCTTTTCTAGGATATTTGTGTAACAAATAGCCTTGGAAGACAGAGATAATGCTTCTCTCCAGTGTAGAGGGTCAATATGTTTCTTGACTAGTATAATTAAGATAATGTCTTCTTCTGGGGCAAAGATTGGGTAATTTTTCCTAGTATATTTCCTGTAAGACTGGATGTTTCTCAAGGTTGAAGTTCTTATTTCTGACACAATCCACTGGTATGCAGTATACACTTGCGTATGAATTTTCCTTGCCCCCTATCCCCATGGAACATGAGGGGAGTGAGTGGAAGTGATTCGAATCATAATGCCTATTGTGTTGAGTAATAAAATCCTTTGCCTCTGATTCAAAAGTCTCATATCTTCTGCCAATGTCTATGAAACTGTAGCAGCATAACTTGTTAGTTTACCAGTAGGTTAAAATTTTAAGTCCTTCACAGTTCTTGACAACATAGTTTAAGGTAGATTATCCATATTTATCATTCACAAAGAGTTGATTTCATGTTGATTGAGAGAAGCAGCAATATAACAATATGATGTTACAAATTTCAAAAGAGGTATATTTATTTTATGTACATGAAGTAAATGGGAGGGGTTGGGAGAATGTTTGTCAGGATACAAAATTTCAATTAGGAGAAATAAGTTCAAGAGATCTATTGTACAAAGTGGTGACTAGAGTTAATAACAATGTACTACATTCTTTAAAATTGCTAAGAGAGTAGATTTTAAGGAATTTCACCGCAAGAAAATTAAAAATATGTGAGGTAACGCCTATGTTAATTAGCTCAATATAGCCTTTCTACAATGTGTGTGTGTGTGTGTGTGTGTGTATGTGTAAATTTTTTTAAAGCTTTATTTATTTATTTGAGAGGCAGAGTTACAGAGAGACAGAGGCAGAGAGAAAGAGAAAAGCCTTCCATCTACTGGTTCACTGCCCACATGGCCACAACGGCTGGAGCTAGGCCGATCCAAAGCTAGGAGCCAGGTGCTTCTTCCAGGTCTTCCACATGGGTCAGGGGCCTAGGGACTTGGGCATTGTCTTACTGCTTTCCCAGGCCATAGCAGAGAGCTGGATCAGAAGTGGAGCAGCTGGGACTTGAACCATCACCCATATGGGATGCTGGCACTGCAGGTAGCGGCTTTATCCACTACACCACAGTGCCAGCCCCTCTATGTATATATTTTTTAAGAAGTTATACATGATAAATATATGCAACTTCCATTTGTTAACTTAAATATTTACTGAAAAATAATTAAGAATAAAGAAGAAATGCTTTTAAAGTATCAGTAGAGAATCAGAGGACAACTGTCCCATCTCAAGATGGAGGAAAATCATATAGGAGACAAAGACTATGGTTGAGAGAGTTGTAGAGAAATAAGTGTCTTTCAGGGAGACAAATGCATTATTAATTATGGCAAGAAAGTGAAGGGAACATTTAAATCTGAGATGAAAATATAAGAATTTGTTGATAATAAGCTAGAATTATCAGACAGACTAGCAGGAGAATTTGAGAGACAGAAGAGAGTTCTGACTTTGGAACACGTTAGGAGATGGATAGAGCAAGATGAGTAGAAGAGTTAAAGTAATGACTGAAGGTAAACAAGATGTGATGTTGAGACAGGATCTTGAAAAATGGATTCTAATCTGATTTCAGTTTGAGTTACTCATGAGGGAGAGAAAGTGAAATAGGCACAGAAACAGAATGGAGTACAGTGAAAAGATCTCAAATGGAGATAGGATGCATCAATATAAGGGTTTCTTAAAAAGTTTATGCAAAATGGAAATAAAAGGTAGGTCTAGGGGTGAGTGTTTGGGATAGTGGTTAAGATGCTGCTTGGGGCCGGCGCCGCAGCTCACTAGGCTAATCCTCCACCTTGCGGCGCCGGCACACCAAGTTCTAGTCCCGGTCGGGGCGCTGGATTCTTTCCCGGTTGCCCCTCTTCCAGGCCAGCTCTCTGCTGTGGCCTGGGAAGGCAGTGGAGGATGGCCCAAGTGCTTGGGCCCTGCACCCCATGGGAGACCAGGAGAAGCACCTGGCTCCTGCCATCAGATCAGTGTGGTGCGCCGGCCACAGCGCGCCGGCTGCGGCGGCCATTGGAGGGTGAACCAACAGCAAAGGAAGACCTTTCTCTCTGTCTCTCTCTCTCACTGTCCACTCTGCCTGTCAAAAAAAAAAAAAAAAAAAAAAAAAAAAAAAAAAAAAAAAAGATGCTGCTTGGGGCATGAACATTCCATATTGGAGTGCCTGGGTTCAAACCCCTGCTGCACCTCTGATTATAGCTTTTTGCCATATGTGCAGTCTGAGAGGCAGTGGGTAAAGGCTTAGGTATTGGATCCCTGCCACCCACATGGGAAACTTGGATTGAGTTCCCAACTCATGGCTTCAGCCTAGCCCAGCCTAGTAGTTGTGGGCATTTAAGGAGTGAACAAGTGGACGGAAGATCTCCTCCTCTTTGTATCTGTCTGTCTTTCAAAATATATAAATGTTTATTTTGTGAAAAAAATTTGAAACCCATGCAGCTTTTCTCACAACACCCATTTTTCATGAACTTTTTTAAAGTTCCTTGTATATGTAAGATTTGAACAGGTGGAAGAAAGAATTGGCATATTTGAGTATTGGCCATTAAAAGTACCCTCTGGAGAGCAGAAAGAAAAAAGAATGCAGATAGGTAATCAGAGCTGGCCTGGTGTTGTGGTGCAGAAGATTAAGCCACCTGTGATGCTGGGATCCCATATGAATGCTGGTTTGAATCCTGGCTACTCTGCTTCCAATGCTGCTCCCTGTTAATGTGCCAGGAAAGCAGCAGAAGATGGTGTAAGCATTTGGACCCCCCCACACACACACACACAAGGGAGACTTGGAGGTAGAACCTAGCTCCTGGCTTCAGCCTGGCCCAGTGCTGGCCTTTGTGGCCATTTGGGGAGTAAATTAGTGGATGGAAGATCTGTCTCTTTCTTTCTGTCTTTGTCCCTGTCTCTGTCTGACTCTCCCTCTCTGTAACTCAGCCTTTTAAATAAATAAGTAAATATTTTTAAAAAATGAACAGAGTCAAAGAGACTTATGGGATACTACCCAAACATATCAGTATATGCATTTCAGCAATTTTGAGGAGGAAAAGAGATATAGAAAAAAACAGAAAGTTTACAATAAATAATGGCCAAAATGTTTTCAAATTTGATAAAGACATGACCCTGTTGTAGACTGAACTGTGCCCACCCAAACTCCAAATTCATGTGTTGATGCCCACAAAATAGAACAAATACTATATATTCTTTTGTATACATGGAAGCTAAAAACTCTTACATGAGTGAATATTAGAGGCTGGGAAGGGTTGGATGACAGAGAAAGGTTAGATAATCTGTACCAAAGCACATTTAGATAGAAGTAATAAATTATAATTAATATAGTAATAAGGATAAAGTCAAAGAGATCCACACTGAGACATATTATAATGAAACTGTCCAAAGAGAAAATCTTGAAATCTTCAAGAAAGAAACAAGTCATTACATAGTGATCTGGATGGAGCAGGGAATCTGGAAGGGATTTGGAACTAAGGCCTGCACTGTGCCAATCCCATCATCTTCCAACCAATTCAACATGGCTGAAGACCCAACACACCCAGTCTTTATCATGTAGCTAAGCCTCACTTTCCACTGAGCTCCAAACACCATGACACCCTGGGAGATTTCCACGTGCAGCCCTGTCCCACATCCTTTCATTTAGATCTTTAATCAGGCCCTGCCCTGAGCACCACTCTTACGCTATAAAAGGATGACCCCAACCTGGATGGGAACAATTCTCTTTCTTGAGGTTGCCCACATTCACATCTGAGTGTATAGTATCCCTTTGCCTTTCAGTAAATCTTGCTTTTCTGCTTTGTCTAGGTCTCTCGGTTGTACTCTTACATACAGAAGGCAAGAACCTGGACTGTGTCTAGCAGGAGGGGGATCTCTCTAAAACCATCCAGGGCTCTCAATCCCCATAAGGTAATTTAAAGATCCCCATCCCCACAACAAAAGGATCCTCAATACTAATATATTGCTGGCCAAAATGTAAAATAGTAGGGCTGCTATGGAAAAGAGTTTAGTAGTTCCTCAAAAAGTTAAACATGGATTTCTATATGACCCAATAATTCCACTACTTAATACATATACCCAAGATATTTGAAAGCATGTGTCTGCACAGACTCTTGTACACAAATGTTTAAAGTAACAGAAAGTGAAATAGACTGTATTATTACCTCTTTTACTTAAACCAGTGATTCTCAACTAGGGGAAATTTTGTACCACAGGACAATGTCCAGAGATATTTTTGGTTGTCTGGGAAAGGAGTTATTATTTGTGTTTGCTGGGTAGAGGCCAAGCATATTGCTAAATATCTAGCAAAACACATGACAGCCTTCCTCAACAAATAATTATCTGACCTCACACATCAACAGTACTGTTTTTGAGAAACCCTTAGAAAACAAAATTTACAACATTTTTATATATATCATTTATGGCACTAAAGTTAGTGCTTTTCTGACTTCAGATATGAATACATTCCTGATCCAGCTTATCAATTTGTTGTTTTTTTTTATTTTTATTTATTTATTTTTTTTTAATTTTTTTTATTTTTGACAGGCAGAGTGGATAGTGAGAGAGAGAGAGAGAGAGAGAAAGGTCTTCCTTTTGCCGTTGGTTCACCCTCCAATGGCTGCCACGGCTGGCGCGCTGCGGCCGGCACACCGCGCTGATCCGATGGCAGGAGCCAGGTACTTATCCTGGTCTCCCATGGGGTGCAGGGCCCAAGCACTTGGGCCATCCTCCACTGCCTTCCCAGGCCACAGCAGAGAGCTGGCCTGGAAGAGGGGCAACCGGGACAGAATCCGGCGCCCCGACCGGGACTAGAACCTGGTATGCCGGCGCCGCAAGGTGGAGGATTAGCCTAGTGAGCCGCGGCGCCGGCCATCAATTTGTTGTTTATCAAAATCAGTGGTGCCACAAACTATTTACTCTAAATAATTTTGAAATAAAAATTAGATTATAAAACAACATAGTCAATGATACAGAAAGAGAGCTCCTAAGTTACACATACTAAGGTTCAAATGATAACCAAATAATCAGAACCACTTCAGAAAAGTTACTTTATCTTAGTGCCAGAATTTCCTCCTTGTAAAATGTCTCCATCACAAAGATATGTGAATGTGATGATGAATTACAAAATACTTAACCCACTGCCTGGCATAGCATTCAATGATTGTTATAATACAATTTACTAGGTAGGCTGAATATGACCTGATGGTTCCCGAATTTTCTTCACTAGAACCTCCTCTGTTCAGCTAATCCCAGCCTCCCATTCTTTTTTAATATGTTCTTCCTGATTAAATGTGAACCAGAAAAATTAGATTTCTACCCTACAAGCCTTTTAAAAATTGACCTTAAAATTAGTTCTAAGTGAAGACCTGGGGAATACATAGGACAAAAGGGCATGGATTTATTCATGTTGACTGTTCACAGGTCCTCTTGACTGATAGATTCCCATTTAGTCTCAAATAACATGTCAAATGAATGATCTCTAAGTCTTGTTTCTATCAAATCACAATAAAGTATTGAAAAAGTTTCCTTATTAACTATTTCATTTACACTGTTCAGTAGAATTCCTTGTAATTTAGAAGTGATCTGTTAGATGATGGGAACCTAATACATAGGTCCTAATAAAATCATGATGCTTTGGTGTTTTTAAATTGTAAGATTGAAGCAATGATACTCATATTTATAGATTTTAAGCATTTCTATTATTTCTGTGTAAGAATGTCATAGAATAATAGCTTTTTTGAATAGTCCAATATAACCTCTTCCACTGCTCAAGATTCCTTAAATCTGGTGTCCTCGGACTAGTTTCTCTTACTTGCCACCGTATTCCATGGATGGGCTCTAGGTATGTAAAATTCTGTGTGTAAGAATCTGTGTATGTATGTGGAAAGGGTATTTTGACACCAGGAAAAAAAAGACATAATTGCCATGTATTTTTAAGAGAATGGTATTTTAAATTATGGTTCTGGTCATAGCACAGTGAGTACCATGGGATTATATTACAGTTTCTAGTTAGATATTAAGATAAACTATAGACTTGAAGAAAACCAAATCTTTCAAAATGAGCAAATCTTGTCATTTTAAAATATATTTTTTCTCCTAAAACTTTTTTCCAAACTGTAGCAGATATAGCTGGTTGTTTGCAAAATATTTTCCCCTTTTCCACAATGCTAAATTTGTTTTTCTTGACACATTGTCACCCAGCAAAATACATTTTCCTCTTTCTCTGATACCCAGGTATAGCTTTTGTGGCCAAGAAGTTTTTTACTTTCCAGGGCTTTCTTTATCCTTCTTACCTTTCTCCCTTTGTTAGCTGAAGCTTTACTGTTGGCTTGACTTTGGGTTATTACATTACAGAGAAATCAATCTTTTGTCATGCTTAAGCCACTATTATTGTTACAGAAGCTTGTACAAAAGCTGATCCAATGT
This sequence comes from Oryctolagus cuniculus, assembly GCF_964237555.1. Taxonomy (NCBI): domain Eukaryota; kingdom Metazoa; phylum Chordata; class Mammalia; order Lagomorpha; family Leporidae; genus Oryctolagus; species Oryctolagus cuniculus. Next base: position 38,392,797 of record NC_091443.1, read on the forward strand.
ACCCTCTCTAAAAAGACCCCCACTTTATTCCAAAAAGACATCGAAGAAATTGTTAGATCTAAATTCAGTGGGTATTTTAAGATTCCTGAAGGTTCAATTTTCAGCCATTTTGCAAACTGGTAGGTCAATTTATGACTATGTATTTCTTAACTAAGATAATATAAACAAATCAATAACTTTTAAATTATAAGCTTGATACCTTAGCAGTTTTGCTCTATTAGTACATTACAGCATTATTTAAAATGATAATTGAACAATATGATGGATTAAGTCTACAGAATTTCAGAGTAGGTCAAATAGACTTTACCATTGTTTCCTAGTGCTAAGCTTCTAGCACTCCCATTTTTCCATGGGCAAATTCAGCTATACATCAGAGATATATTTCATAATCAGAGCTCTCAGCATAGTAGGCACTTGTTGACTCTTGAATGAACCTAGCTGATTCCAGAATGTTCTAAGGCCTTGGCCCTATCTGAACTATTCCAGGTATAGTACTGAATTACATGTGATATCCAGTTTTTCATTTACTGCTCAGAGAAATCTGTTCTAGATCAGAGAGATTAAAAAGAGGAACAAATTTTATTTACAGGATATTTGAAAGGATGTTTGCTAGTTGTCTTGTTGAATCCAAAGAAAGACTTGAGAGGCTAAAGTCTTAGTGAGACCACAAACCTACACTCACCTTCTCAGGATAATATCTTCAAAGGTGAAGGCACATATAGAGATAATGATGCCAATAGGTTGTCTTTAAATCTTGACCTGAAAATATTATTGCATTTCCTGAAATAATTTAGTAAAGGCAACATTTTACTTACAATGCAAGCTTGTAGGATCTCCTTCATTAATTTACACATCCAGGATGGAAGGATTTTAGCTGCTAATAGTTCCTTTATATATGCTTACACTTAGTAAGCTCTCGGTGAATTTATGTAGAATTTGGTTCCTTAATGTGCCTTTGGGATTAGTTATTGTGGCCATTTTATTTTTAACTTTAAAGATTCTCTACTTATACACATGAAATAAATTTTGGAGAGCATTTAATTATTTTAGGTTTCTGTGTGGCAGATCTATTTTGTTCAGCCTGTGGTTAATGTTTTAAATCTACAATCCCACTTCTATCAGAAGGAATCCTTTAATGGAATTCCAACTATACTGTTATTACTGGTGTGACTGTAGAAACCTATATTTCTGTAATGAAAAATGAGGGAAATATTTTCTATGAGCTTTGAAATTCTCTCACACATATGTATATGCCTAGTATAAAATAGCTTTTCAGTGTTTGTTGAAAGAATAAGAGATTCTATATTGTACTCAAGACCTCATACTTATTTTTTTTAAAGATTCATTTATTTGAAAGGCAGAGCCACAGAGAGGCAGAGGCAGAGGCAGAGGCAGAGGCAGAGGCAGAGAGAGAGAGAGAGGTCTTCCATCCACTGGTTCACTCACCAAATGACCACAACGGCCAGAGCGGAGCTGATCCGAAGCCAGGAGCCAGGAATTTCCTCCGGGTTTCCCATGTGGGTGCAGGGGCCCAAGGACTAAAGCCATCTTCTACTGCTTTCCCAGGCCATAGCAGAGAGCTGGATTGGAAGTGGAGCAGCTGGGACTTGAACCCTACCCATATGGGATGCCAGCACTGCAGGTGGCAGCTTTACTGGCTATGCCACAGTGCTGACCCCTCATACTTAATTATTAAAGACAGTGAAAGATGTTGCTCAAAAGCTCTTAATTCTATCTAATTAAAAATACTTTTCTGGGGCCAGCGTCGTGCTCACTTGGTTAATCCTCCGCCTGTGGCACTGGCATCCCATATGGGCGCCAATTTTAGTCCTGGTTGCTCCTCTTCAAGTCCAGCTCTCTGCTGTGGCCCGGGAAGGCAGTGGAGGATGGCCCAAATACTTGGGCCCCTGCACCTGCATGGGAGACCAGGAAGAAGCACCTGGCTCCTGGCTTTGGATTGACATAGCTCTGGCCATAGCGGCGATTTGGGGGGTGAACCAACAGAAGGAAGACCTTTCTCTCTGTCTCTCTGTCTCACTAACTCTGTCAAATAAATAAATTAAAAAAAAAAAGATAGGCAACAATTAAAAAAATTTCTGGAAACTATATTTCTTGGTACACACTTTCAAACTTAGCAATTTCAATCAAATATTTAATCAAAGATGATAAACTATTTGCATATCTGATCACATAACATTTCCCCAATTCCTCAAACACTTTAAATAATTCTGATAATTAGCTATTACTATCAGCAACTTAAAAACAGTTTATTTGAGAGGTAGAAAGAGGGGGAAGAGAGTGAGCACTTACATCCAGTGGCCCACTACTGGAATGCCTGCAATGGCTGGGAAGAAGCCAGCAGCCAGAAACGTAGTTCAGATCTCCCACGTGGGTGGCAGGAATCTAATTCCTTAAGAAATTACTGCTGCCTCTCAGAGTCTGCATCAACAGGAAGTTGGAGTCAGGAGCCAGAACAGGGCAGCAAATCCAGGTACCCCAATATGGCACACGGGAGTCTTAACTTCTAGGGTAGATGCCTGCCACTATCATCAACTTTAACGGTTTGATTTAAGAAATAAAGTATGAAACCAAGTGATTGTATTCTGTACATCTGGTTGTGCATGATATATATTAAGTAGAGCAATATTAAAGTGCTGATATTCAATTTTTTTGACCTTCAAGAATGGCAAATTTATATGGCACAAAATAAATATTAAATGCTATGTTTAAGAAATGACAATAGGGATTTCAAAGCTTTCCAATTTTTTTGGTGTTATCATCTCCTGCCTGTTAGGGGTGTGGCAGATGTTTCTAAAATTTCACAATCATATTTCTCTCATACTTAGCATTTGCAACTTGTGGTTTAAAAATAATATAAATTAATATTTTTGTTTTGTCTTACTATAACTGAGCTAATAAGAATAAACACACATTTTATAGAGAATACACAGGAAGATCCTGTTTCTGATTTTTAAAAAGTATCTTTTCTGTGAGCTTTAAAAAAGAAACTTATTTAATGTTCATCTCATCTACCTGAAGGCAGAGCAACAGAGCGATCTTCCATCTTCTGGTTCACTCCCCAAATGCCTGACAACAGCCAGGACTGGGCCAGGTATCTCCACCTTGAGTGGCAGGAGTTCAAGTACTTAAGCCAGCATCTGCTGCCTACCGGGGTGCACTAACAGGAAGCTGGAGCCAAAGCACAGTAGCCAGAGCTCCAACTAGCACTTCCATATGGGGAAGCAGATGTCCCAAGCAGCTGCCTAAGCCAGCCTGCCACGATGCCCTGTTCTTGACTCTTTAGGTCAGTGGTTCACAAACGGTTCAGATACAGGTTTCTAGGCCCTATTCCCAGAGAGTGACTCAGTAGGTCAATAGGTCCCATAAATTTGATTTCCTAAGAAAATCACAAATTATGCTGATACTGCTGGGTATTAAGACCACAATGAAAACTTGTGTCCTTGGTATAGAAGAGACATTTTTCAGCAAGCCTGTTTTTTATTTTATTTATTTTTTGTCTTTCAGTAAATGAAACTCAAGTAAACGAGGTATAAGATAAATTTTCTTAAATTAAAACTATTTCTTGGTAAAGCAGTACTACATTAACTCCTTTGTAGACTAAGTATAAACTGGATTTGCTTTGCTTCGTTGCTACAGTCCACAATTTCAGGACAGCTAACTCTGAGGAATTCGTTCACCTGCCCCAGCTTTTCAATTACACTGGGCTCTGGCCTGCCAGGAGGGCAACGGTCGCCCCAGCCTTGCCCTTGGAGGGAGTTCCAGACCCGGGCACTTGGCCTTATCAGAGGCGGCCGTCCAGCCAGCCAAACTCCGCAGGAAGCTCCTGATAGGGAAGCGGGTGGGCGCCAATCCAGGAGACCAAGCCCCATCCGTGCGTTGGGGAAACCGAACCCCCTCGGCGGGTCTTCGCTCCAGAGAGCGTCCCCGCACAGAGAACCCCGGCAGGAACCAGGGCGCGCCCTGCAGGAGCGCAGCGGGCAGGTTCCGACCCGCTGGGAATCCCGCGGCAAGCCCCAGCCGGAACAACAGCCTGAGGCGGTCGCACGATTGTAGCCCCACAGGCAGCCAGAGCCGGCTCTCCGGATCAGGAGAGGCTGTGCGGACGGCGTTCAGGCGGCGAGTTCGCCGGGCGAAGATGTCGGCCAAGGCAGAAGTCGGCTTAGTGCGCGAAGCTTCTCGGCAGATCGTGGCCGGTGGTTCTGCTGGTAAGGTCGTTGTGTTCCTCCCCGCCGGCGGAGGCTAGGCGCTTTTTTCCACTGCGTGTTCTCGAAACGTTTCCCAAACAAGTTCTAAGCGGAAGTATTGCTTGCATTCCTCCTCCAAATTCCGCGCTCCCCTCACGTTGAACCGAGTCCTGCCAGCGTCAGAGCAAAGGCGGCCGGGAGCAGGCGGCGGGTGCCGGGTGCCTCAGGTAAAGTCGCCCCGGCGTCAGAGGCAGCCACTCTCGGGTTCCAGGCCTTCTCAGTTCCTAACTGGAAAAGCAAGGGACGCAACCCGGGCCTGCAACTTTGAGGAAGCCCCTTTTCCTTGCTGGCTATTTTACTTAAGATGATCCAGTTCCGTCTGAGTTCGGTTTGCTATGCGTTGTGGACTTTGCTCCAAACTAATTCAGATCTGACGTAAATGCCGCCTCTCAAAGTTTTTACGTCAGGACTCCACAGCGCTTAGAGCATACAGTGTTTGCTTGGGGAATATTTGCGCCTTAAGTAGGCATTTAAAATTAAGTGCATGTGTTAACATATAAACACATTTGATATAATGGGCTCACGTAAGTTTATGGAGAATTATTCCATGGCAAGAAAACCTTTAGAAAAAATCTGTTATAACTTGGAAAGAATCACTAGTAAAAGTGACTGAAGAAAGTTACTAGCAATGAGAGTATGTTCTGTGCATGAATTGTAAGCTATTTTATAATATAAAATTTGAGTTGGGTGAAAATTTAATCGTACATACTGTTTTGCATTTTTATTCTAAATATGTATTTGCAATATGACCATAATTGGCTTATCACCATAAAATATTTTTTTACAAATGTAGTTATTCTTTTTGCAAATTATATTATGGTAATTCTAATAAATTATATTAGGGAAATGACTAGAAGATGTCTCATGTTTAATTTTGACTAGTAAAATTTATTTTTAAACAAATTTAGACTTTTTGATTGGTTGTTATGGAATGAAGTACTTGCACCTGAGGGCTACCCCATGCACCCAGATTTGTTGTTTATGTATCTGTATACTTTCCTGAAGATATTTCATTTTTATGACACTCGGGACATTAATATCTTATGGATAATTGCAAATTACCTATTTAACATTATGATGTCAGTGGCCCCACTGCCTACTTCTCCAGTTAATTCCTAGTAGTGGTGATGAATTTATACCAATTTATTCATCACTTTCGGTCAAATTCCTGTATGTTCAAGATTCTGTAGGCTGTACCTAACTGGCTTGATTCTCGCTCTGTGGTGCTGATTAAAGAAAACAGTGGGTCCAAAGGGAATTGAGGCTAATTGATCAACATCCTAAGCTATGACTGATGATTCACAAATATCTTTATATTGTTTTAGATTATTATACTACTTATTAAGCACAGCTAAACTCAAAGAATGTTGAAAGTGGACCAACTCTTATCCTACTTAACTGTTTCATTGGATAGTGAATATTTGACATAGATATTTTGTGTGATTCCATCATATATTCTTATCATTGTAACTAACAAGAATAAAAGTTAAGACATTTATAAGATATTAAAAATAATGGCATTTGTGATTTATATAGTTTGTATTATAGAATTACTGATAAAAGGGAATAATTAATACTTGCATCATAGTGAAATACTTGGCCAAAAGCATTTTCATAAAACTTTATATTTCTTGCACTGTAATAAATGCAGACTATATATACTAGGTAAAGGACCAGAAAGGAGTCAATATGAGAGATAGAATTTTAATAAAAAGAAAATGGATTTTAATATCAGCCACTGAAGTTCTGATTGTTGATAGTGTCATTGAATGCAGCAGCAGTTTGTGTGTGTGTGTATGATGATATTTTGATTGTAAAGGTCAAGACTACGTGTGCATTCTGGCATTTTAAGGAGAAGAAAAGAAACTGGGGAGGTTTATTGGAGAAATAGGAGGATACCTCATGGAAATCAGGTGCATTCCTGAAGCAAACTGGAATTAAGGATTAGAGCACTGAGATGGGACTCTCTATCCTTTACTTCTCTTTGTCAAGTGGCAAATTATTCCCCAGGCAGCAGGTGGTGACTAATAATAGGCCTATGAGTATTACTGCTAGAGAGTTAAGATGGCTTGCCATACTTCTACAGATTTGCCTGGTAGGGAGTAAACACGTCTTAATGGATTCAGGCATTTATTATTTCTACAGACAGCAAGAACAAGTCATAATAGTGTCAGTCCCCTTTGCTCCTTCGACCCCAGACAACTCTGAAGAGGCTGGGTGATAGTATCAGTGGTGGGTCACTCTGTTGTTGAGGAGATACCTGTATACCACAGTCGTGCTGTTTTACAGACTTTGCCTATAATGTAAGGTGGAAAGTCTCATGCTCAGCTGAAACTAGGGAGATGGAGGAAAACTGGCCTTGTACAATCCTCCTCAAGATAAGGAGGAAGACTGCCTCTGAGCAGTTCCTCCCCAGACTGTTTATCTTCCCTTCTACTTGGGGAAATCCCAGGGCATTCTGTGAACATAGTCCCCGACAGCTTCTGAGAATTCATGCCCTTGACTTCTGTTTTCTGGAGATAGTCCAAGACCCAGAGGAAAGATTCAAATAACCCAGCATTGGCAGGGGCACATCTCAGCACCAGTCAATTATAGCCAATCTCTATGTGGATTGGGGGCAAGTAGAGTGGGCTTCTCAGTGGAGATAATTTTTGAGAGAAACTAGAAACATCATAAGATGGGGAAATAGTTGTCTTCTATAATGAAATATGCCTGCATTTTATTAGAAAATGGTTTTTAATATTTGCATTTAAAAGACTAAAGAGGTACATTCACAGTTGCTTGGATAATACATAACTAAAGCTTGGTCTTGAGTTGTGGACATAGTTGTTATAGTTACCAGTCGCACCTTTGCTTGTGTGATGAAGGCAAGATGGGTTAAAATGTACTGGTTTCTAACACAGAAGTCTGTGATCTTAGTGTTTCAGGCTCACTCAAGTGATCATTTTCCTTAACCTTGAGGGCTTTGGTTTCCAACCTCAGAACCTCCCAGAGTTGCTGACAAAGTCCCCTTGACCCCTAGGAAGCTCCGCTGTTACCAACACCAGTTAGACTTCCTCCTGAGCACTCCTGGGCCCAGTCCACACTATATTCCCTTCCACAATGGCAACTCTAGAACCCTCCTCCAGCCTCTGTGTCATACTCTCATATCCATCAAAATCTGCCAGTCCTACCTAGAATGCTTCCTAGAGCATTGTTGCCCTCCATGTGCCTTGAATTTGATTGCTGTGCTGGCAGGACACTGATTTATTTCCCATATTTTTCAGGTTGCTCTTTGCTACACATTTAGTCCCTGGTATCTGGTAAGCACACACCCCACCATATCTTGTGGCTTACTGTGTTTTTACTTTGTTCATTTTCCCTGAAGTCCCTTGTTTTCACTGAAATTATTTGTTTTGGTTTGGATTCTCAGGTTCAAGTAATAGTATGAGAGACAGATGAGAGAGTCATAGAAGTCAGTGATGAGAACTTCAGGAAGACCAGCAGGACCCAAGATTGTGGAAAATGAGAGTAAGAAGTCACTGGATTAGGTCCCTGGTACTCAAAGTGCAGTCCATGGATGAGCAGCAGGAAGGCATGTGGCGGTACCTGGAGACTTGTATAAAATGCAACATCTCGGGTATCATCCAGACATACTGTATCAGCATCTACATTTTGGGGAGTCTCCAAGTTGTTGACTTGTAAAATGTTTTAGCACTGTGTTAGAAGACCTTTGAGAAATGAGATTCCATCAAGTGAGAGGGCCAAAGTCAGATTGCAGAGGGTCATGAGTGAAGTTTGCTTGGCTTTCACCAATGACCAGAGAGAGTAGAATGAATTCTGTACTTCTTATTGTGTACTCTCAATTTAGTTTTCAGGCTTATTTTCTACCCAACTTTTGCACATTCCCTTTGCTTTCCACTAAATAGGTCTACTCAACATTTCTGAAAGTTGCTTGTACCTTTTCACCTATGTTCCCACTGCTTGGAAGGTCTTTCCTTATTTTCTGCCTCTAGTGAAATCTTACCCATTTTCCTAGGCCCAGCTTGAATACAGTTTTCTGCATAAATGTTTCCCAGATGGCCTCCAGCTCCATCCAGCTTTAACATTCTCATTAACACATGAATGATGCAAATAATAGAACAAGCAAACATTTATTAGGTAAATACTAGATGCCAGGCCTAGTTCTAAGCTTTACATGTATTAATGTTTTTAATGCTTGCCACAACTCCAAAGATAGACATTTTTTTTCCTGAAGTAGCTTTGGTTTGTTTTATTTTTAATACTTTTAAAAAGATTTATTTATTTATTTGAAAGGCAGAATTACAGAAACAAAACAGCCAAATACAGAGAGAGAGAGAGAGAGAGAGAGAGAGAGAGAGATATCTTCCATCCACTGATTCACTCCTCAATAGCCACAATGGCTGGAGCTGAGCTGGTCCGAAGCCAGGAGCCAGGACCTTCTTCTGGGTGTCCCAAATGGGTGGCAGGGGCACAAGCACTTGGCTCATCTGCTGCTTTTCATGGGCCATTAGCAGGGATTTGGATCAGAAGTGGACACTCTTATAACCCCTGTTTACAGGTGAAGAAAATGATGCACCAAGGGGATGATTATGATGCCCATGATCACACAAGCATGCAACATGTCTGCAGGACATCAGAGATAGGGAAGGGACAAGGAAAATGTCATTCCCATTGCCAGGCTTTTTAGAAGTTGGAGAGATCAAGTCAAGTCTACCGACTCTTATTATCTTACTAGCTTCTATTATTTTATGTTCCTTAAAGTAATTATTTTCTTTTTTTTAAGATTTATTTATTTATTTGAAAGTCAGAGTTACAGAGAAAGGGAGAGACAGAGAGACAATGAGAGAGATCGTCCATCCGGTGGTTCACTCCCCAGATGACGACAACAGCTGAGGCTGCGCCAGGCTGAAACCAGGGGCCAGGAGCTTCTTCTAGGTCCCCATGTGGGTAGCAGGGGCGCAAGCACTTGAGACATCATTTGCAGCTTTCCCAGGCCATCAGCAGGGAGATAGATTGGCAGTAAAGCAGCCAGGACACTAACTGGCGCCCATATTGGATGCTGGCATCACAGGCAAAGGTGTAACTCGCTATGCCTTTGTGTATGAATTCTACACTCTTTCTACTCATTGGTATCTTGTTCACTCCAGATGGTTTCATATCTGTATAGGTACAGGGGTAGCTTTTAGGCAAGAAGAAAATTTAATTATTAATACTCTATCTAGGCCCTCTACATGTAGTTGGACAGATTATGAACTGAAAAAGGGCTCTAGCCATGGAGCAAGTAGATGCTGAAATCTAGCTCATGCCCTGTTCTGTAATTTGTGTGTCCTATAGCACAGATGTGTCCGCCTGGGGCACATTTTTTCTGTTTCTCACCAAGAAACCAAACAGATTAGCAGCAAACTTGATTACTATGCTGACATAATTGCCCCACGGTGGTCAGAGCTCTCAAGATCCCTGACCTGGACAGCCACTGTGTCTTACATCATTATTCTGTCTGCACATCACCAGGGCTCTTAAGAAGCTCCAACTGTCAGCACTCATTGCTACTTTTACTTAGAGCCAGGAGCATGGGTCCACCCCAGACCCTCCTGTTCTCTCTGAGGAATACTTTGAGCCCTTCTGTGTGCCCATGGAGCTGTTCGTATGTCTCACATCATGCAGGATCCTTTTCAGGCCCACACAGTGGACATTCTCTCCAGACCCCCGTAAGGCTTTTGCATGCAACCTCAGAACCTTCCAGGAAGGTTCTGCTCTTGCCAGCACCAGTCAGGCTTCCTTCTGAGGTCACCACTATACCCAGTCTGTACTGAATTTCTTTCCACAATGGCAACTCTAGGGCCCTCCTCCTGCCTCCAGATTCCTACACTTGTATTCCTCCAGCTCAGTCAGTCCTACCCAGAATATTCCTGGAGCATTGTTCCCCTCCATTGGCACATACCTGTTCACTGTGCTGGCTGGATGCCGTTTTACTTCTCTGATTTTCCAGGCTGCTGTTTCTTCTTCCGTAGCCTCACCCTAGGCCCCTGTATCGGGAGGCCCACACCGCACCATGTCTTTATCATTTACTGTGTTTTTATTTTGTGTATTTCTCTGGAGTCCATTGCTTTCATTGAAGTCGTTTTAATCAACTGTAGAGAAGTTTCTCAATTTTACATTAGACACAGTTCAAGTACTTTGTGCAGTATAATCTCATTAATCACCTTCAAAGAGTCAAATGAGAGTGAAATGACAGGCCTTTTGTGGGAAGAAAAACCTAGGATTCATGGATAGAATTTTGGGAGATTATCTGTGAGTTTATGCTAATTGTGTTTTATTCTAATGGGGAGGGATTCCAAGGAGAATAACAAGCTATAGAATAATTTCAAATCTTTGTTTTTTAAACTCCTAATCTTCTATATTATATCTACATTTTTTTTTCATAAATCTCTACCTTTTCTTACCCTAACAGAACAGCTAAAATATAGTTACAAGAAATGCCATAATAGTATGTATACTAGAAGTTCTCTGGATTTTAATTTGGACTAGGTAATAAAAGGGCTGATGCACCAGGGGGTAATCAAAGTTAAATTTTTGATCAAGGAAAATTCTTTTTGAGAATGGGTGCAAAGGGGACACACATGTGATTTGGGTAAATGGCACCTTTAGACATTCAGGATTTGGGAAACTGTAATTGTTTGATAATAAATAGCAGGTTGTAGTGAAACAGGTGAGCCTTTATGACACATCAAAGGGAGGCTGGAACCCATTATCTGGGTAATTAGGGAGGGAAAAAAAATCCCCCTTATTTCAGCCCCATAGGAGGAAGCAACTCTATTGCTAAAATTAATTATAAAATACCTTTAATAGATGCATTTTAATTAAAATGTAGTCTTGTCTTTCAGAAAATCTAGTTCTACAAAATATGAATTTTAAGAACAAATAAAATGTAAATTGCATAATTGCATTGCCAAGGATATCTTATTTTACTTTCCTTCCCTGAAAGGTATTTTAAAGGCGTAAGTACCTTGCATGGGTAAATGATTCAATCAACATAAAACGTGAAGCAAACTTTACATAACATTTTAGGAACACGTCGTTAAACCAGCTTTCCCTCCCCCACCCCCACCCCGACTGCATCTCAGAGCATCAAGGACGAGGTGTTTCAGAGTATAGCACTGTAGGTGCACAGAAATGTTTTTTGCTGTATTAATGAGTGAGTATCAGAAGCCCATGCCACAGAACATTATTCTTAGGTCCCTGCTCTAGAGAGAGAAATATGTCTGGGGGTTCTAGTCATTAAGCAGTCGATGTTTGCAGCAGCACTTCCTTTCTTTTTTATGTATTTAATTTTTTTCCTTTGGGAGGCAGAGAGAAAGAGATGGGAGGGGTGGTTACTCCCCAAGGCCCACAATGACTGAGGCTGGACCAGGATGAAGCTGGGAGCCAGGAACATAATCCAGGTCTCCCACATGAGTGGTAAGGACCCAGCCACATGAGCCATTACCTGCTGCCACCCAAAGTGCACATCGGCAGGAACCTGGAACTCCAATCCAGATACTCTCCTCATGTGGGAGGCAGGCATCCTTAGTAGGGTTTTAACTGATGTGCCAAACACCCACCCTTGATAATATTGCTTTTCACCAATACTTAGTTCTGTTGTGACCATTCAGTAGATCATGTTAAAAAAAAAAAGACACCTTCAGATCTAAATTCTGCCACCTTCTGAGTGGGAGACAAATGATAGTCTTTTTGTTCATGTATCACCTTTCATTGTGGGAAGCTAAACTGAAAAGAGATGCACAAATCATTTCCAGACGTCTTTATGATTTAAACAGGTGGTATCTCCAAAATGCCAACGAATGAAAGGAACCAGGTTAAGGTATTTCTATGAGTATTACAATTACTAGTTTTTTTTTATAATTCCTAGAAACTGATTTTTTATCAATTTCCTTTTGCTTTCATTCTTTTTTAAAGATTTATTTCATTCAAAAGGCATCCTCTCTCTCTCTCTCTCTTTCTCTCTCTCTCTCTCTCTCTCTCACACACACACACACACACACACACATGGAGTGAGAGCAAGAGTGAGAGATTGAGTCCATCCACTGGTTTCCTCCCCAAATGGCCACAACAGCCAGGACTGAAGCCAGGAGCCAGAAACTCTATCTATGTCTCCAATGTGGGTGGCAGGGGCACAAATTTTTGAGACATTTGCTGCTGCTTTCCCAGGTGCATTAGTAGAGAGCTGGATAGGAAGTGGAGGAGCCGGAACTGGAACTGGCATTCCAATATGGGATGCCGGCATGGCAAGTTGCCCCTTAACTGGCTGTGCCGTAATACCAGTTTCTGCTTTCATTCTTACACTGTTATCATATATATTATATATAAGTTGGCATACAGTTATTTTCCAAGTCATTAAAACATGTAAATTATTATTTGTGCCAATTCTTTCTGTACTTTAATGTAGTCATGCTTTGTACACATTATAAGTCTTTTATCAGATCTGTGTATTTTAATTATTATCTATAGGCATTGTTTTAGTTTGCTAGGGTTGTCCAGAACAATATTCTACAAACTGAGTGGCCTACACAATAGAAATTTACCCTTTCATGTTTTTGGAGGCTTGAAATCCAAATGAAGGTGTCGGCAGGCCTGGTTCCTTCTAAAGGCACTGAGGGAAGATCTATGCCATGCCTCGCCTGATTCTGGCAGTTGCTGGTGAGCCTTGGTTTGTGGATACATTGTGCCTTCATATTCACATGGTCTTCTCTCCCTGTGTGTCCCGGTGTGCGGGTTCATATTTCCTCCTTCCTATCAGGACACTAATCATTTAATTAAGGCCTACTGTAATGTGATTTCATCTTAATGATTATATCGGCAAAGACCCAGTTTCCAAATGATGTCAGATTTCCAGATATCAGAGGTTAAACTTGAAAGTATCTTTTGGGGGACACGATTTGTCTCACAGTAGGCATTCTATTGTGGTTTTCTCCTTATGCTGTGTTTCTCAGACTCAGTCCCATAGCTGAAGCTGTGGTGCTGTATTCCTCCTTCCTTTCATTGTCAGCCTCAATAAGTTTCTCACTCAAACTTCAAGTTGACATAACTGGCATATCTGTTTTTCAGGTGAAGCTGTTACCTACCAGTTTTCATTCCTAATTTTGTTTAATCTTTGTGGAATTTCACATATCTGGTCAATTTTTCTCCTAAAGTTGTCTCTTTAGGATTTTCAATTGTCTCTTTGATTTTCAACCCCTTTTTCATATCTGATCACTTTTTTACCACATTTTTTTTTTGCAGGCTCCTCTTTCGCTTTCCTTAAAAATTGGTACTCTACAGCATTCTCATTTCTCTGTTCCACACCCTCTTTTTCCCTGAACAAGCATGTCCACTCTTTTTTTTTTTTTTTAAAGATTTATGAGTTAGAGAGAGAAGGAGAGGCAGAGAGAGAGAGAGAGAGAGAAGTGTCTTCCATCCTCTGGTTCACTCCCCAGTTGGCCGCAATGGCTGGAGCTGAGCTGATCCAAAGCCAGGAGCCAGGAGCTTCTTCCAGTTCTCCCACATAGTTGCAGGGGCCCAAGGACTTGGGCCATATCGAAGTGGAGCAGCTGAGACTTGAACTTGTGGCCGTAGCACATCCACTCTTTAGCTTCAATATCTGTTTGGAAGTGACTCCCGGATGTTTCTTCAATTTATCTGTGCCCTAGAGACTCACATTTCTAATGTATACAATAGAAATAATGTAGTCTTGAGAGTTAAATGAACTCGAATGATTTTCAAAGATGTTTCAAAAGTATATATATAAACTGTATTAGATCAAATCAAATACCATTTTCTGTTTGTTGTATTATTTTACTCATTCCTGTTTTGAATTCAGTCTTTTTCATTGATTACTTATGTCATCTTAAGTCATAAATGAACTTCCATCTTTGCATGTTTGGGTGGGCATATCCTATTATCATAGTCACTAAATAAGATGAATCTTATTTAGTGATAATAAGATAAATCTTACCTTTTTGAGTGCCAACATTTATTGACTACTTATTAAGTACAAAGCATCTTACTTCGCTTAAATCATGTATATTAATTTGTAATTTCTTGGAGATGAGGAAAGTGAAGCCAGAGAAGTTAAGTCAACTTGCTTAAGACTGGTGACATAGAATGAACCCAAACTACCCCCTTTGTTTTCAAATCTTGTGTATTCACCTGCGATGAGCTGCTTCATAGTGTGCACAATGAGAAACCAGGTAAGCAGCCCCATTGAGTTCATTGGGTACCAATGAACAAACATAGTAATCTCTTCGTGCAGCAGGCCATTTCTTATTCTTTCTCTCTTTTTTTAAAAGATTTTATTTATTCATTTGAAAGTCAGAGTTGCAGAGAGAAAAGAGAGTCAGAGAGAGAGACAGAGGTCTTCCATCCGCTGGTTCATTCCCCAATTGGCCGCGATGGCTGGAGCTGCACAGATCTGAAGCCAGGAGCCAGGAGCCAGGAGCTTCTTCTTGTTCTCCCATGCAGGTGCAGAGGCCCAAGGACTTGGGCCATCTTCCACTGTTTTCCCAGGCCACAGCAGAGAGCTGGATCGGAAGAGGAGCAGCAGAGACTAGAACTGGGACCCATGTGGGGGGTGCCGCAGGCAGAGGATTAACCTACTGTGTCATGGCACCAGCCCCGTCATTTCTTATTTTCAAAGAATCTTTTTTTTTTTTTTTTTTTTGACAGGCAGAGTGGATAGTGAGAGAGAGAGAGAAAGGTCTTCCTTTGCCATTGGTTCACCCTCCAATGGCCGCCACGGCCGGCGCACTGCGGCTGGCGCACCACGCTGATCCGATGGCAGGAGCCAGGTGCTTCTCCTGGTCTCCTATGGGGTGCAGGGCCCAAGGACTTGGGCCATCCTCCACTGCACTCCCGGGCCACAGCAGAGAGCTGGCCTGGAAGAGGGGCAACCGGGAAAGAATCCGGCACCCTGACCGGGACTAGAACCCGGTGTGCCGGCGCCGCTAGGTGGAGGATTAGCCTATTGAGCCGCGGTGCCGGCCTCAAAGAATCTTTAAACAGCAGCCAAACTTCAGTTATATGAAATTCTCCATTTCATCCAGAAGGGACCTCCTTTGGCATCTCTGGGGACATCTGTTCTTTGCCATCCCCTACATGCAATTGTTTAGGAATGACTCAAACCTTAACCCTCATGTATTGTTAAATGAATGCTTACACAACTAAGTGACATTTGGAGTGACTCACTGGAGCAAGAACAACCCTGCAATGAACAAAAGGAGCCTCTGTGTGAAAAAGGAGAGCATTTTAAGTTGCATGAGATATATTTGTTTTGTGCCTTTTTATTTGTATGAATCTGGTCACTTTAGTTTGGATGCAAGGGTAAAGTAAGTTTAATGTCTGTTAAAAACTGGAATGGACTACTAGAGAGAAGATATAACTTCCTTATTTTTTTAAGATTTATTTATTTATTTGAAAGTCAGAGGTACAGAGAGAGAGAGGTCTTCCTTCCGTTGGTTAACTCCCCAGATGGCCGCAATGGCTGGAGCTATGCCGATCCGAAGCCAGGAGCCAGGAGCTTTTTCTGGGTCTCCCACACGGGTGCATGGACCCAAGGACTTGGGTCATCTTCTACTGCTTTCCCAGGCCATAGCAGAGAGCTGGATTGGAAGAGGATCACCAGGACTAGAACCACGCCCATATGGGATGCCAGCACTTCAGGCCAGGGCATTAACCCAGTGCACCACAGCGCCGGCCCCATAACTTCCTTCTTTTTAGAGAAAGAAGAATGAACTAATGTGTCAAAAGAATTGGATAACATCTAAAGTAGAATTGAGTCAAAAAGCTTTACATAATAAAGAGTGAGGGAGAGAAAAAGAGAGAGAGAGAGAGTACACACACAAGCACACACTTACCTACAAACTAGTATTTCTTGAAATGTTACAAATTTATGGATCACTAAAAGTTACCAGTATTTATGGGGTCTTTATGGTATATGAGGTGTACCAAATCAGTAATAACATTTGTAAGAAATACTGTTTTCTTCTGTCATTATCATTGCAGCTGTCATTATCATTATTTTATTATTTTTTTTTAAATTTTTTTAATTTTTTTTAACTTTTATTTAATGAATATAAATTTCCAAAGTACGGCGTATGGATTACAATGGCTTCCCCCCCATAACGTCCCTCCCACCCGCAACCCTCCCCTTTCCCATTCCCTCTCCCCTTCCATTCACATGAGGATTCATTTTCAATTCTCTTTATATACAGATCAGTTTAGCATACATTAAGTAGAGATTTCAACAGTTTGCTCCCACACAGAAACATAAAGTGAAAAATAATAGATGATTTTTTAAATGATGATGAAATCAGATCAGACCTATTGTCATGTTTAATCCCAGCGAGAGTCAAGTTGGGAATTGATAATTTCTTCTTTTTTTTTTTTTAACAGAAGATCAGTTTAGTATACATTGAGTAAAGATTTCAACAGTTTGCACCCCCATAGAAACACAAAGTGAAATATACTGTTTGAGTACTCGTTATAGCATTAAGCCTCAATGTACAGCACATTAAGGACAGAGATCCTACATGAGGAGTAAGTGCACAGTGACTCCTGTTGTTGACTTTACAAATTGACACTACTGTTTATGGCATCAGTAATCTCCCTATGCTCCAGTCATGAGTTTCCAAGGCTATGGAAGCCTTTTGAGTTCTCCGACTCTTATCTTGTTTAGACAAGGCCATGGTCAAAGTGGAGGTTCTCTCCTCCCTTCAGAGAAAGGTACCTCCTTCTTTGAAGACCTGTTCTTTCCACTGGGATCTCACTCACAAAGATCTTTCATTTAGGTTTTGTTTTTTTTTTTTTTTTTTGCCAGAGTGTCTTGGCTTTCCATGCCTGAAATACTCTCATGGGCTTTTCAGCCAGATCGGAATGCCTTTAGGGCTGATTCTGAGGCCAGAGTGCTGTTTAGGACATCCGCCATTCTATGAGTCTGCTGAGTATCTTGCTTCCCATGTTGGATCACTCTCCCCTTTATTTATTCTATCGGTTAGTATTAGCAGGTACTAGACTTGTTTATGTGCTCCCTTTGACTCTTAGTCCTTTCATTATGATCAATTGTGAACTGAAATTGATCACTTGGACTAGTGAGATGGCATTGGTACATGCCACCTTGATGGGATTAAATTGGAGTCCCCTGGTATGTTTCTAACTCTACCATTTGGGGCAAGTCAGCTTGAGGATGTCCCAAATTGTACATCTCTTCCCTCTCTTATCCCCACTCTTATGTTTAACAGGGATCACATTCAGTTTTGACAGGCAGAATGGACAGTTAGAGAGAGAGAGACAGAGAGAAAGGTCTTCCTTTGCTGTTGGTTCACCCTCCAATGGCCGCCACAGCCAGCATGCTGTGGCTGGCGCATTGCGCTGATCCGAAGCCAGGAGCCAGGTGTTTCTCCTGGTCTCCCATGGGGTTCAGGGCCCAAGCACTTGGGCCATCCTCCACTGCACTCCCGGGCCATAGCAGAGAGCTGGCCTGGAAGAGGGGCAACCGGGACAGAATCTGGCGCCCTGACCGGGACTAGAACCCCATGTGCCAGGGCTGCAAGGCGGAGGATTAGCCTGTTGAGCCGTGGCGCCGGCTGTTATTATCATTATTATATCAGAAAATTATTATAGAAATAGGTTAAAATACTTTGGGATAATTTGTAAGATTCCCTCTAGAGATCTAGGGATCAGCAGAGTTACTTTGGAGTTTCCTTTGAGGGTAGTACATTTATTTTTTACTTCATTTAGCCAGTCTGTATCTTTTAACTGGAGAGTTGATGCTATTTACATTCAAGGTTACTATTGATAAGTAACGACTTGGTCCTGCCATTTTTCCATAAATATTCCTATTGTTTACTTTGGATTTCTTTTGTACTTCTCCTGGGAGAATGTCTGCCTTTACGTTCTTTCATAATGATGGCTATCTTTCTGTTTCTGTGTGTAGCACATCCTTAAGCATTTTTTGTAAGGCTGGACGAGTGGTAACAAATTCTTTTCCATTTCTGTTTGTTATGGAAGGTTTTTATTTCATTTTCATTCATAAAATTAGAGTTTTGCAGGGTAAAATATTCTGGGTTGACAGTTTTTTTCTCTTAAGACTTGGACTATGTCTCTCCATTTTTACCTTGGCTGTAGAGTTTCTGATGAGAAGCCAGCAGTAAGTCTAATTGGAGATCGCTATGATTACCATGGGCATTCAAATTGGAATACAAGATCATCATTGTGTACTTGTGTGGACCTTTAGATGGCGCTGTCTTCCTATAATTGTGGTGATTTACTTTTTCTTTTTTAAGGGTAACTGTGCAGATTGAGTTTGATCTAGAAATGTGTTACTTTCTAATTAGATTCCATCATTGCAAAGCATTTGGTACAGGTACCTTGCATAGATCTTAGAGGATTCTATACTTGAAAAATATGAAGAGTTGTACTTTTGGAATTAGTTTTTCCAGTTTATTATGATTCTTGTCAAGGTTTGTATATATGAGTAGGGAAGAGGGATGGAAAAACTATTTTTATTTTATGTTATTTATTTTCTTTGTGTCTTGCTTTAGATTCTTAAGTAGATTCCTGGATTAAAAAATGTTCATAACACTAGCAGAAACATTATATTAATTGCTTGTATATGTTACAGATTATCTGAAAATCCTAGATTCTGTAATTTTGGTTCCAAAAATTCTCACGACTAAAGTGTGTGTTACAGAATGGTACATTATTAGCTTCTATGAGCAGGAGCTATAGTGCTAAATCCCATTCTTTTTATTTTTTTGCCAGAAGCAGCTATTCAAAAATGTCATTTCTTGTTTTAATCTAGTGACCTCTAGCATAAGAAAGGGGAATATATGTGTAAATATATATATGAATAATACAGTTTTCTTACATGTAGTTTCCAAATGTGAAAATTAAAAAAAAAATTAATAATACCAGTACTGTGTTAATGAGAAAAAGTAGACATGCCTGCTTCTGTACACAAACTTTGCACCACAAGATGGCAGTATAACTTTCTCATGTCTTAAAAAACATTTTTAAAATGATTGCTAAAATAAACACATTATTTCTTTCTCTCTGAATGACATATATATATATGTCTGTGTGTGTGTGTGTGTGTATATACATATGTGGAATTTTAGCACAATTATTGAAAGTACCTAAGAAAGAATGTACAAAAGTCTAGTAAGTGATTTTTTAAAAACAGATTTTAGCACTAGGAAAGCATACATTTTATGTTCTTTAAAGTAGAGGTAGAAACATGGTGATATCAAAATGGTAAGGCATATCTGAAAATTTCTTTTACAGAGAAATTTAGTTTCATTGTGTTTTCCTAATCAGACATCAAGAGGTGCTAAAATCTTTTTCTGTTTCCAGAAGTAGAAAATTTGTTGGAGATTAGAAGTTGAACAGAGAAATAAGGAAGGAAGGAAAAGGAGAAAAGTAGAGACACTGGAATCTAAGTTTTATAAAAAGCAAAGATGACGATTATATCTGATTCTTGTTGGATTTCCATCTTCTATAGTTAAAAAATGAATCATCCATCCATTCAATAGTGGGTATTTAAGTAGCTATTATGCAGTATTATCTGCACTTACGTTTTCATTGGTATGCGAACATAAAATGCAGTATTATGTTTCACTTTGCAAGGATGCTTTTCACAATGAATTTAATTTTCTTTGATTATTTTTTGTGTGATTAACTTAAAAGATGATACTAGATCTATTAATTTTTCAAGTCTTGCAAAGAGTTGAGGCCCTTTTTACATAGGGACTAGGTTTTGTTTATTTTGTATTTCTCGGCCTAGCACAGTACTTGAAATATAGTAACTACATAATAAATATATTTTTATTCAAATAGCATTTGCTATAAAGCAGTATAATTCCATTGAGACCTATTTTGCTTATATCCTTGCCTAAACAGTCATAAATGTGTCAGAGATAAAGACCTTCTGACTTAGAAGCCAAAGTACTTTTAACTCTTTCATAGCATTTTAGTGCAGGGAACATTTCTGGTAGGCATGATAGTCTTTCAGAGGAGTGCTGAAAATAAAATTTTGCATTTTTGATTGAAGATGTATCCAAGTGAAAATGAGCCTATGCTAAACAATATGATTTCCCCTTTATAAAGGAATGTATGACACAAAACCACTGTAAGACGCACAGTTGCTGCTAGTGTGCCACTAATGCAGAAGCATTTTGTATTGTAAACTCAAAAAAGAAAGCTATTTGCTCCCATTATTTACATAAGTTAGAAGTGGATGACACAGTTTTGTAAAGCTACTTTTATGGGGAAGTTGAATTCAAAAGAGGAGAGTCACAGTTACCATATGGAGGAAAAACATATAAGAAAAAGATAAATACTGTTGCCATGTGTGAGGAAAAAGTATAGTTTCATGTAATGCCCTAATGTGTAGTTCGCGTTCCAAAATGTTGTAGTTTTCAGTGAGTTGTCTGAGGTCAGAGTGCACTTCCCCCAGAACAACGGTGTGTGATTCGTGAAAGCCACAAAGAGCTACTGCTGCTTTCTCTTCTTGTCCTTGTTCTCCAC
The DNA here is from genome assembly GCF_964237555.1 of Oryctolagus cuniculus. Lineage (NCBI taxonomy): Eukaryota > Metazoa > Chordata > Mammalia > Lagomorpha > Leporidae > Oryctolagus > Oryctolagus cuniculus. Next base: position 38,413,622 of record NC_091443.1, read on the forward strand.
CTTTCTCTTTCTCCTCCCCCTCCTCCTCCTTCTGCTTCCTCTTCCTCCTCCTTGCATCCATCCGAGCCTGTCTTCTTGTTGGTAACCTGTTACACACGTATAAATTACCACTAATAGGAACCCTGAGCCTTGCAGCATGTAAGAACCCAAGTCCAAGTGTGGCTTCTGCTGCTTTTCTGAGGCCAGTGTCCCCGGCAGTTTTAGGAACTCTAAGTGGTGGGGGATAGGACAGAGTTGCTCATCTGGGATATATGCTAGTGGTTTCCCCTTGGCATTGAGATAGGAAGAGGGACAGGAAGCCAGGTAGGACCCTGAGGGCCATTAGAATAGGGTCTCACATTCAGAGGGCTTCGTACATGTAAACCTATGACATTTTCCTCAAACATGGCTTGACATAAAGTCATTGCCCTTGTCATTGCAATTGTTTGCATTAAAAGCATTACTATGTGAAATGAAGATAATTTAAATAAACCGCGTGTTAATAACCGCGTTAGCTGGCATTTCTTTACTTTTTTTTTTTTTTTTTTTTTTTTTTGACAGGCAGAATGGACAGTGAGAGAGAGAGACAGAGAGAAAGGTCTTCCTTTACTGTTGGTTCACCCCCCAGTGGCCGCTGCGGCCAGTGCACTGCACTGATCCGAAGCCAGGAGCCAGGTGCTTCTCCTGGTCTCCCGTGCTGGTGCAGGGCCCAAGGACTTGGGCCATCCTCCACTGCACTCCCAGGTTACAGCAGAGAGCTGGACTGAAAGAGGAGCGGCCAGGACAGAATCTGGCGCCCCTACGGGGACTAGAACCCGGTGTAAGGTGCCGCAAGGCGGAGGATTAGCCTAGTGAGCCGCGGCGCCCGGCCCATTTCTTTACTTTTTAAGTATTGAGAGGCTCAAAAAAAAAAAAAAAAAAAAAAAGAAGTGAATGTCATTCAACTTCCATCAGGCTCTGGTTCTAGGGTCCAAGGACAAATCTGTTCTAGAGGTTTTCATGGCAGTATTCCTGGCCCATATTTGGTCAATGAGGAAATGGATGGATGGATGATGGTGAACAGTGAAGCAGCAGAGGGCCAAAAGAAAAGTGTAAACCGAAGAGCTGGAAATGAGGAGGCATCAAGTTTGGAGAAAATGGGGATTGCAGTGGTCATTAGGATGCACAGGTTATTAGCAAATTACTATTTCTAAATTAGAAAATACCTGAATTATTTTGTTATGGTTTGTGCAGGTTTATGTGACCACACATATTGCCTTTGAATAAATATGACAGAAGTCACACTTTTAATATACATTTCACTAACATTGTATCACTAAGAAAATAATCATATCTTAAATTCAAAGCAAATATTCTAGTTTTTGTATTTTATTGACCTGTAACACTGATGTTTATTTAAATATAGGAAAATATCGCTCTGTTTATTTAAAGATAGGAAACATATCGCTAAATGTTAAATAAATGGTGTAAAATGATATACAAAAAAGTTTATGGAAAATACATAATAGTTTTTCATTCTATTTTCCATGATTTTTTTGCAGAACTCATGGGTATTAAAATATGCTATTCTTATCTATATTAGTAGACTGTAAGCTCCCTGAGAAGAATAATATTGGTCTATTTGGTGCCCTGCTATCTCACTATTACCTAAAATAGAACCTGGAATAGGACAGGTACTCAGTAAACATTTGTTGAATGAATAAAGGTCAGATTCACCTCTGTTATCAATTTTTTTGTTCATTAATTTGAAAACATCTGAACTTTCATCAAGAAAGGAGATTTTTCTCCAGGAGTTGCTGCAGTTTTCCCTATACCCAGGGAAGAGGAGAATCATTGCTTTTATAACCTGCCACCAAATTCAGGCTTAACCCCAGATCCATGCACTGTCCAACATACACTATTGCCTTTTATTCTTCCTAGCCTCAAAAAAGGAAATGCAAGAGGGCCCTAGTTTTCCTGCTTTGGTTAATCCGAGTAGTAGTGCATCTTGGATGGACAATACTAGTAGGAACCATAAGTCTCATTAATTCTGCAAACCTGGATATTTGTCTCCTTGGACCTTGACTGTGTGAGAATGTAGACCTGTTTCTTTGCCCACACTAGCTTACAGAAATTGTTTTAAGAATTAGAGGGGACGGCACTGTGATGTAGTGAGTAAAGCCACTGCCTGCCGTGTTGGCATCCCATATGGGCACTGGTTCAAGTCCCAGCTCCTCCACTTCCAATCCAGCTCTCTGATATGGCCTGGAAAAGCAGTGGAGGATGGCCCAAGTCTTTGGGCCCCTGTATCTGCACCCGAGTGGGAGACCCGGTGGAAGTTCCTGGCTCCTGGCTTTGGATTGGCCCAGGCTTGGCCATTGCAGCCATTTGGGGAGTGAACCAACAGATGGAAGGCTTTCTCTCTCTCTCTCTCTCTCTCTCTCTCTCTCTGCCTCTGCCTCTCTGTAACTCTGCCTTTCAAATAAATAAATAAATAAATCTAAAAAAAAAAAAGAAGTAGAGTATTTGATTGCTGAGATGTTTACTGTTTGGTGATAGGTTTATTTACTGAAACTCAAAGGCCACTGTGTGGTAGTTTTTACAGCCAATATTTCTACTTGTCCTATACTCCCTTAGGGAGACCAGGTCCCACAGTGTGGCATTCATGTGATAGGACACTTACTCAGTGAGTCATGGCAACCTAATCTTAAATTTCTCTTTTTGTCTGTTAAATTTTTACTGTGGTATCTCAAAGAGTTTTTTGCTCATTTGTGTGTGTGTGTGTATATATATATATACTTGTGAGCTGTTTTGTAATCATGTAGGTTTTTTTAAGATTTTTTTTATTTACTTGAAAGGCAGAATCACAAAGAAAAGAAGAGAGACGGAGATCTTCCATCCACTGGTTTACTCTACAAATGGCCACAACAGCCAGGTCTGGGCCAAGCCAAAGCCAGGAGCCCAGAGCTTCTTCCAGGTCTCCCATGTGGTTGTTGGGGTCCCTAGCATTTGGGCCGTCTTCTGCTGCTTTCCCAGGCCAGTAACAGGGAGCTACATCAGAAGTAGAACAAGTAGGTCTTGTTCCAGTCCCCACATGGGATACCTCCAATGCAGGCAGAGGCTTAACCTGCTATGCCACACTGTCGACCTGGGAATTATATGGTTTTTAAAACAGACTTACGTAGTTGACAAACTTTTGAATATACCATGGGAGTTAGAGAAGGAAGTGAGTACAACTGAAGTCATCAACAAAAAAGACAAAGAAAAGGTACCCCATCAAGAGGCATTTGTATTTTTTTTAACTTTTATTTAATGAATATAGATTTCCAAAGTACAGCTTATGGATTACATTGGCTCCCCCCACCCCATGACTTCCCTCCCACCTGCAACCCTCCTCTTTCCCGCTCTCTCTCCCCTTCTATTCTTATCAAGATTCATTTTCAATTTTCTTTATATACAGAAGATCAGTTTAGTATACATTAAGTAAAGATTTCAACAGTTTGCACCCCCATAGAAACACAAAGTGAAATATACTGTTTGAGTACTCGTTATAGCATTAAATCTCAATGTACAGCACATTAAGGACAGAGATCCTACATGAGGAGTAAGTGCACAGTGACTCCTGTTGTTGACTTTACAAATTGACACTCCTGTTTATGGCATCAGTAATCTCCCTATGCTCCAGTCATGAGTTTCCAAGGCTATGGAAGCCTTTTGAGTTCTCCGACTCTTATCTTGTTTAGACAAGGTCATAGTCAAAGTGGAGGTTCTCTCCTCCCTTCAGAGAAAGGTACCTCCTTCTTTGAAGACCTGTTCTTTCCACTGGGATCTCACTCACAGAGATCTTTCATTTAGGTGTTTTTTTTTTTTTTTTTTTTTTTTTTGCCAGAGTGTCTTGGCTTTCCATGCCTGAAATACTCTCATGGGCTTTTTAGCTGGATCCGAATGAGGCATTTGTATCTTAACAGTGAAGTTTACCTTTCAAAGAAAATAGAGGTAAGACAGGAGGTGCTATCCTGTGGGAATTTTGATAGTTTACTGTCCTGCAGCAAATCCAATTCTGATACATACTAGCTATGTTACCTTGGGCAGGCAGTTTAACATCTCTGTGCCCAATTCTTAAAACACAAATATGATACAGTCTTCTTTACAACATTGTTAAAAGGATCACATAGGTTCATACATATAAAGTGTTTGGAAATATGAGTAGCACTTACTGCTGTGTAAGTTTTAGTTATTAATAGAGGGGGAACATGCAAATATTTGGCCACCTTCCAAGCATTAAAAAATCTTCATAGGTGAGTTACACATATGAATATGAACATATGTGTATATGTTAACTGTAATTCTGTTTGCAATTTCCATTGTGAATTATATTTTTCTGTTTGCCCTTTAGAAACTTAATTTTGTTTTACTTTACTGATTTGAGGAAGTAGAATTTTATTTTGTTTTCAAAACTGGATATTATAAGCATAATATTTTTCACTAAAGTGGTCTTTTTATTCCAAAAGTGAAATCAATATTACAATGCAATATTTTATCACAATATCTCATGTAAGGTCTAATAGGAGGAATTCTTTTTTTAAATTTATTTTTAATTGGCAAGCAATAATTATAACTATTTATGGGATAACATGTGGTTCTTAACTCTACCCTAGTAGTCATCCTAATAACTTAAATTACTCCCTTTACTTGAAACATACTTTTTTTTTGTTACAAAAGGAGTTTATATTTTTGTAGGTATTCTATTATATTTATCACTCTTAAAACTTTTGAGGTGTTAAAATTACATATATTTGGAGAAAATTTTATCAACCATTATTAATCAAGATAAGATATAAAACCCTGCCTTTATTGTAAATTATTTCCATATCCCACCCCCGTGATAAAGAGAACATGTGACAACTACTGATTTACAGCAGCCAGGGTCCGTCAGTCCTTCTCCCAGGGTTTGGAAGCAACATCATTACCCAAGTTGGTAATTCACTGGCTTTCCTTTTCTTGTATTTTTTTCCCCAAACGCTGACACCCAAGGTTCAGTGTTCTCAGTCAAGGCTTGCCCTAGGCTTCCCATCAAGGCATGCCATGCTTTTCTGACTCTTTTCAATAGCTGCCTAATCTGACTTTTTAAAACCATTTTTCTAGGAAAGGAGTAGCTAAATTGATAAATTTAATTAATTATACTTTGTTCTGTAGGAATAATGTATTCAAAATTTCCACCAGCTTAATCCATTTTGATAGCCACTTTAAAAGTTTAAACTATAATAGGAAGAATCAGGAAAAATACATTTTGAGCAACTTCAAAACTGGCTCTGTCTGCACCAGTGACTCAAATGTTGGAGAAAGCACAACAGGTATATTTCATGCAACTGCAAGAATCTGATCCAAGCTGCTAATGATTAAGGAATTATCAGTCAAATGCCCCTTTCCCTTTTCATCCTGGTTCCTTCTAGACAAGCATTACACACACATACAATACCCACATTTACAAATGCACACGTTAAAAGACATTCTACGTAGGTTTCAAGGAGCCGTGTTATTATTTACATGCTGACGTGATTGTTATGATACTGTCTACTTTTCAGGAGTATTTTGTAAATGAGCTCTCTCAGTGTTCATAAATTCATTCAGAAAACATTTCTAGAAGGTTCTATATATTCCAGGCCCCAGGATAACTGTTATGAATGGCTGTTCTGATTTCACCCGTGAGTAAAGTGCAGTGTAGAAAGGGTGGTAACAGCTGAGCCTGTTGCCAGAGGGTGGGCGTTTAATACACCAAACTTTACTAAAATTTGATATTTTGCTTTCGTAAGCTGGTTTGCAGCATTGCATGAAAATACTGCCAAAGTTTGTCCCTTTTTTGTCCAAACTTTTTTTTTTTTAAGTTGAAAAGGCATCTCACTGTGTAAAACTTTCCATTATAAGGCCACCTGTACACTTAAAACAGTCAAACTGTTTTTTCAGCTGCCTGAAGCTCTGTTTCTGAACTGACTAATACTGACAGATAAAGATGGCTTTCCCCTGAGCAGGGTTGTTTTGTTTGTGGTTATTCTGTCACTACCAAGGGACAGCTCCCCCATCCATAGGGAATGCAGAGATGCAGTTTACAGACAGAATCATATGCTGACCAGCAACTAAGAAAATAATACTCAAATAATGATTTCATTGTTCCTTCCTGTGTCCATGACAACGGGGAGGTATGCAGCCAGACTGGGAAACTGCCTGGGAGTATTTTATTTGATTTGATTTTTTGCTTCAGATACTACTAGTTTGAGGAAATTTACAATTTATTCCAATACTCAGACTAAGGAGAAAAGTGGACATTTCCAATATCTGGCCAGTTTTCATAGATTTATATCCCTGAAAGTGATTCTTCTGCCACTTCTATTCACAAACACCGTGACCTGCTCCTAAAACAATTTGCTTAGTGGCAATGTTTTCCTCCATGTTGAGAGGCACTGTTGAAGTTCCCACTCTGGAGCTGGACAGAGACATTTGCATTCTGTCTTAGCCAATTAACACTGGTGGGACTTTGGACAACTTTCTTAATCTTTCTACTCCTCATCTTCCTGTTCATAAAATAGGAATAGTGATAGAATCTTTCCCCAGAAGGTTATTGTGAGTTATGTGAGATAGCACATGAAAGCAATTAGCCCATTGCTTGGCATCAGTAAGCACACCATCAACTGGTGGTTTCTTGCTGTTTTTTTAAATCATATTATTTTAGAATTGTTTTAAATTTAAAAAGTTGTGAAGTAGTACTGAGAGTTACCATGTATTCCACACCCTGCTGCCCCATAATTAACAGCTTCTATTGTATGATATGTTTGACAGTCTATAAACCACAGTTTTGCCATTATTAACATCTCATATAGTATATTTGTCATGTTAATGAACCACTCCCAACTTCCCACTTTTTAACATCCAAACTCCCTCTATCCCCCACTCTCACCCCTTCTAGCTTCTAGTGATCAACATTCTGTATTCAGATTGAGGTTTTTTTTTTTTTTAACTCCCACATATGAAGAAGAACATGTGGTCTGTGTCTTTCCATTTCTGGCTTATTTCACTTCACTTAACATTGCTGTCCTCCAGTTCCATCGATTGTGCAGCAGATAACAAGATTTCATTCTTTTTTTATGGCTGAATAGTATTCCATTGTGTATATGTACCCCATTTTCTTCAACCATTTATGTGATGATGGGTGGCTTGGTTGATTCTATATCTTGGCTATTGTGAAGTGTTGTAATAAATATAGTGGAGCAGGTATCTCTTTGTTACTTGATTTCATGTAATGGGATTTCTGGATCATATGGTAAGCCTATTTCTAGTTTTTAAAGAAATCCCCATACCATTTTCCATAGTAGCTGTACTAATTTACATTCCCAACAACGGCGTGTAAAGGTTTCGTGTTACTGATGTCCTCCACGGTGTTTGTTACTCTGTGACTTTTTGTCATAGCCATTCTAACAGGGGCGAGGTGATTTCTCACTGTAGTTTTGGTTTGCATTTCCCTGATGGCTAGTGCTATTGTGCATTTCTTCATATATGTATTAGCCATGTTGCTGTTATTATCTGCAACGCTGTGAGCTCCCTGACCAGTGGTTCTCAGCCTTGACCACACTTTAGAATCTCTTGTACAACTTTAAAAGATCCTGATGCCAGGGCCACACTCAAGACTGAGAAAATCAGAATCTGCAGATTGGAACCAGGGCTCAGCATTTTAAAACTTGCTTAGCCAAGTTTGAGAAATGCTGTCCTTCAAGGCAAGGCCTGTCTTAGACAAAATGCAAGAAACTAATGTAGGTATTTTGAAAAATAAAGTCAACTTGATCTAGAGAAATATAAAAAATAACTTAAAATATCTTGTATATTTTGTTGCATATACTTTAAGAAATACAATAGGAGAAAACCAAGTTAAGTGATTTTTTTCAAGAGTAAACTTATTAGCAGCATCATGGTAAAGTGAATTTAGTAGAGAAGAAATGGAAAGTAATAAAATAAATGAGAACTAAAGTTTTGAATGTGTGAGACAAATGTACACAAGCAAAAACTATACTAAAACTATGTTATATTTTAGTTTTATTTTTGAAAAAATTGAGTTAACTGAAAGAATTAATCATAAAGACAATTCTTTGCAATTTTTTTTTTTTTTTTTTTTTTTTTGACAGGCAGAGTGGACAGTGAGAGAGAGAGACAGAGAGAGAAAGGTCTTCCTTTGCCGTTGGTTCACCCTCCAATGGCCGCCGCTGCAGCCGGCGCACCGCGCTGATCCTGGCAGGAGCCAGGAGCCAGGTGCTTTTCCTGGTCTCCCATGGGGTGCAGGGCCCAAGCACCTGGGCCATCCTCCACTGCACTCCCTGGCCATAGCAGAGAGCTGGCCTGGAAGAGGGGCAACCGGGACAGAATCCGGCGCCCCAACCGGGACTAGAACCCGGTGTGCCGGCGCCGCAAGGTGGAGGATTAGCCTATTGAGCCACGGCGCCGGCCATTCTTTGCAATTTTAATGCAAAATCCAGTATGATTTCAAATTCTTCTCATTTTTAGTCATATCTGTGTTTGTTTAATTTGGGAAAAACACAGGCAACACCTGGAAATATTCTTTTTAATATTGCTTATGCTGAATCAGCATTTTTAGCTAGCTATTATAGTATTAAACCTTTTGGAGTGGAGATGCTAAAATCCAGGATAAACTCAATTGTATTAATTATATAAGAAAGCTTCAATTTCTCCCTGGTAATCCAAAAGACATTAATTTTTAAGTTCCTAAGATCATATAAAGTTGAAAAAAATGATACTGCCATATTTAACTTTTCCAAAGGGATTTTGCAGCTGCCAGTGCCTTAACTATTTTTCAAGAGAATTTTTCTCTATATCAACACACCACATTATTTTGTTAAGTATTCTATTTCAATTTTAAGCTTCTTTAAACTATTTTTAAAAAATAAATACTAAATCTAACTAACATTCAGTGTCTGTTTCTCTGCATATACAATTTTAACCTAGATAGGTTGTTGCTATCCATCATAATCATTATGCTTGTCAACTACCACTGGTTTTACCGTTAGTTTTGTATACAGACTCTATTGAATTCCCCCAATATCTCAGGGTAAAGGTCAAGAATACCCATCATCATTTGGTGGGAAAACTAAAGCAGCTTATTAGTAATCAGTTCAACACAAGTAAGGTGAAAATTCTTGGTTTCTGTCAGATGTTCCTTTCATTACCTCACGTATGCATTTACCAAGCACGCAAACTTCATCCTGGGTGATGGATATCCAAGATGAACGCACCCACAGAGTTCCACACGCAGTGCTGTGAATACATTTCACAGTTCTTGGTCTGTGCTGACCGAGGCAGCATACATTGTCAAAGCTTGCAAATCCATACTATAAGTGGGAGTAAATTGAGGTGGTTCAGAAAGCCATAAATCCACCTTCTACAGTTATATTTTGTGGTAGCCAATTAGATGAAGATGAACGTGGACACTAACATCCCTTGCAGCTGGATTCTTTGGTGATTTCTTCAAATTTAGGGAATGCTGTTGTGTTCTCTTAAAAATGTGCTATTCAGTGATGTTTTCATATCTTCTTCTCCAACTTTTTAACTTTTTAACTTTTTAACATTTTAGTTCTGGCAGAAACTTTTAATGATTAAGCATTTTGCTTCATTTTTAATACTAATTAGTCCTCAGTGTTCTGCTGGTTTCTGAAGTGGTCCTGTTACTGAATTTAAATGCTCATATTTACTAGACACAAATTAGGTATACAGTATAAGTTGAATTAATCTCCTTTAAAAATGCATCCACTGTTTGCCATTTGTAGAGTCTTACAATGACTTAACTGCCTTAACTGTCTCTTGTAATTAGTTGTTATTCTTTTTACTTTCATAGTTATAGTTTTATAGTCGTACTAAAGGAAGGAAACTTCAGAAATATTGCTTTTTCAGTTATTATATGAAAAAAATTTACTTCAAAATTTTCTTTGACTATTTTAAAATTGGAAATATATGGAGAGATAAATGAAAAGTGTTTTTTTAGTGAGGAAAAATTTAGGGTATAATGTTGAAAAGAAAATTATTGTTAAGCAGCAGACAAATGAAATATCTATTTTAGTCTTGTATGAAACTATTTTAACTTAATGTCAATAAAGCTTAAATTAGTTCAGACTTTTCTTATTAGAATAAATGTTTCCTTTTAAAATGCATGATAATCATAATCAAGACAAAATTTGTCCTGTTATTTATTTTCAAAATGATTGTACATGTTTAGCAGACTTTTGATTTAAATCCCCAGTGATATATTGGAGACAGATGTTTAGATGACCTCATGTTTAAAGTAATGTTATATTTGGACACAAGATTAAATTTTCCCTAAAATCTTCCCTTATAAGCTAAACTGTGTGATAGTATACAAAAGCTAATCAATGATTTGCAGTAGATTAATGCAATTCTTATATTTTAAAGAAAATTTTCTATCTTTTATGGAATTCCACAAAGAATTTCATACAAAAGAGCTGATTATGAAACAGCTGTTTACAAATGAAAATATTGTTGTTGGCTGGCCAGCTAAATGGGAAACAGATTTGAAAAGTTCCATGAATTTGAATGCAAATTTACCATATCATTTATACTGAACCAAAGAACTTGGTAAAAGACTGCAACATCGTTTACCAAAAAATTTAGTTGAAGACTGTTTTGTAGGGTAAAACATAAACATTTAAAATAGTTTTCCTATTTTAAAACTATTTTTGCTTTATGAAAATCCATGTACCTTTAACATATAGTTAGTACCTTTGGAAGATTTTTTTTGAAAGTTCACAAACAGCATTTAATATTTCAATAAAGAGAAATTAACAGATGGAGCTGTTAAAAATGTATAGGCAATTGCATAGAGTAAAAGAGATAAGAGTTAACAGACATTGTCCAAAGACAATAGATAATGTGTATGAACAAGTGTGTTTAAGGCATAGCTATATTAGTATTTGCATATTGCCATTTTCTTTAGAACTTAGAATACTATAACTGAAAATCACATTTCTATGGAAATTTTAGTTTTAAAAAGCAGTCTACAATGAAAACCACCACATTTCCTCTCAAATTTTAGACAGTTATTAAAAGCTACTCATTTTGGAATCAGTTTATGTAAAAATAAATGATTTAAAGGCTTTGTTATAAATTTTGAATGTGACTGTTGAATGCTAAAGTACATAAATTAATTGAGATAGTTCATATTTAAAACTTCTAGAACTATTATTTGGTTTTATTTACCTCTTTTATTGGTTTTCTGCTTGTTTCACTTTTCTGAAAATGGGATCGTTTGTCTTCAAAAACTTTTAAAAAATAAATGGTGGGGGAAATAAATGCTTCCTTGGGGGTGGGATATCTGCTGTCACCATTTAAAAGCCTAAGTGGTCGGTTAAGAGAGAGTTTGCCAAGAGGAGCTGGTAGAATACATATAAAATATTTTTAAGGAAGAAGTTTTGGAGCAAAATGAAGACAAAAAAAAAAAAAAAAAAAAACGAGGAATGCAAGCAACATAAGTAAAAGCACTTTAAAACAGGATACTAATGTAGTATTGACATTGATGAATGTGTCTTTGAGGGATGATACACCTTTTACATATTTTAATTTTTTCTACATCTTTTATTGGGTGTCAGTAGTTATTAAATACCTATAAAATTAATTTACTAACATACAGACATGAAAAATGGTAGCAGACTATAAATTTTAAGGAGTAGTTGATGCCTGGTGGAACTTAGTATCTTTTACTTTTAAAAGAAGATTTATTGGGGCTGGCGCTGTGGTGTGGTGGGTAAAGCGGCCGCCTGCAGTGCAAGCATCCCATATGGGCGCTGCTTTGAGTCCCGGCTGCTCCACTTTTGATCCAACTCCTTGCTATGGCCTGGGAAAGCAGTAAAGATGGCCCAAGTGCTTGGGCCCCTGCACCCACGTGGGAGACCCTGAAGACGATCCTGGCTCCTGGCTTTGGATTGACCCAGCTCCAGCCATTGCAGCCATTTAGGGAGTGAACCAGAGAATGGAAGACTTTCTCTCTCTACCTGTGCCTCTCTTTCTGCCTATGCCTCTCTGTAACTCTGCCTTTCAAATAAATAAATAAATAATTTTTTAAAAAAGAAGATTTTATTTATTTAAAAGGCAGAGCAACAGAGAGAGAGAGAGAGAGAGAGAGAGAGAGAGAGAGAGAGAAAGAGACAGAGATATATTTTGTCTGTTGGTTTACTCCCCATGTGGCTGCTATAGCTGGGGCTAAGCCAGGCAAAAGCCAGGAGCCAGGAACTCCACTCTGGTCTCCCACAGGGGTATTTGGAGCCCAAGCATCTGGCCATCTTTGGCCAGGTGCATTAGCAGAGAGCTAGATTAGAAGTTGAGCACCTGGGCCTTGAACTGACATCTGATATGGGATGCTGGTATTGTAAGTGGCGGGCTAACCAGCTAGGCCACAATGGCAGCCTCTTAGTATCTTTTACTTTTGAGAATAACAGAGACAATAACCACTTCCTAGATTAGGCGCATTGTATAGGAGTGATGGCTTATACCACAGCATCTACTTTATTTTTGGCTTTATTCATGACACTGTAATGTAGTAATGTATAAAAATCAGGCAGCTTACACAAATGGGATGCATTTGAGAGCTACTAAGGGATATTTTCTTATTTACTTTATACTTATTTCATCCTAAAACATTTACATATCTCCAGTAAACAATGAAAAAGTTATTTAAGAAAATCAGCTGATGTCTATGAGTCCAAAAAGGGAATAAAGTGGGTATTTTTGCATATTGGGCAGAAGTAGGCATTTGTCATAGAAGCTGGCATTGTTGGGATGCCAGCTCACATCCCATATCGGAGTGCCTACGTTTCAGTTCTGGCTTTGCTCCCCATTCCAGCTTCCTGATAATGCAGACCCTGAGAGGCAGCAGGTAATGGCCGAAGTAGTGGAGTTCCTGCCATCCACGTGACCAGGCTCTTGTTAGGCATTTGGAGAGTGAATCGGTGGAAGGGAGATCCCCCCCCTGTCTGTCTCTCCCTTTCAAATAATTCAATTATTTTTAAAGAAGAAACAAAATGAGGTTTGAAAAGAAGCCACTATTATAGACATACAGAATAGTTTCACTCTCCTAAAAATCCCCATCTCTCTCTCCACTCCCACCCTATAGGCTCTGACAAGTGCTAACTTTTTTTTTGCTACCTTTATAGTTTTTCCTTTTTTAGGTGTCATATATTTGGAATCATACAGTATGTAGCTGTTTCAGACTGGCTTCTTTCATTGTGTAATTGGTGCCATGTGTCTTTTCATGACTCAATAGCTTATTTCTTTTTAATTTCATGATAGGGAATATACCACACTTTGATTGTGTATTCATGTATTGAAGAACATACTGATTACTTCTAAGTTTGGCAGTTATGGAGGTGCACATTTTTGTGTCAGTGTTTTCAACTTAATGGGGTAAATACCTAAGAGTGTGATTACTAGATCATTGACAATTTAAAAAAAAAATTTAGTTGTAACAATGTCTCTCGTATATAGGAATAGTCACAGTTTTAGTTAATAGTAAGAAAAGAAAAAAAGTTCCCTGCATTTATACCACTGAATTCTGTTCCTTTCTCTGAATAATTTTACATAGGTATGAAATATTATTCAAATTCATGCTTTTCCACTGTTCATTTTTCCACTGTTCATCCCAAGGTGAGACAAACTCATAATTTGGTGAGATAATTAAAATTAATGTGAAGAATGGGTTATTTAAATGACAGTGAAGAACATAGTGCATAATTAGACAGCTATTGGATGTGCTCATGAGATAAGAGTGTCTCCCTTGGTAATTGAAGGTTGGTTTTGACCTAGCTATAATAGAATTTATTTCTCTGTTAGACATATTTCAGAACCTTTGTTTGGGTATACACCCTTGAACAACCAAGGAATTTATAAACAAAGCCAGATAACATTAATACAGATATTCAGGATAGTTACTGAACTATCACTGCATAGATGCTAAGATAATAAACATTATTAGAATGACACATAACATATTAAACAGTTAAATGGGATAGGACTATTTTAAGATTAGACATAACCAGGTTTTATGGAACATGTTAACAATTTCATTTTATGAATAAGGAAACTGAGGAAGTTGAGTAAGTCTTGCATATGCTGTAAGTGGCAGCACTGGAATTCAAGGTCAGCCCTTCTGGCTTCAGAGCCCTCACATGAATCATACAACTCTGCCCACCCAGCACAATTATTAAATTACATATGGGGAAAAGGAAAGGGTTAATTATGTGTATTTTTTTAATCAATGATGAGGGTGCCACAGAATTCAAAATTAAATAAAACTTCCAAGTAGGTTTGAAGTGATCCAATAAAAATGATGTTGAGCAAATTTGTCAAGAAATAAGCATTGTAGAAAATGTATAAAATATTAAGCTTGATTATGAAACTCTCCTTTAAGAGAAATCATCTGATAATTCCTGGCCTATAGATTTTTTTTTCTGGAATATTCCATTTTAAAGTCTAGATTATGAAATCTAACCTAAAGAGTAAGTGTACTCCAGTGGAAAAAGTCCTGGACGTTAGAACACCTGATTTCTAGTAGTAGTTCTGCCACTGAGGACCCCATTATATATGGTTGATAAAATTTATAATATTTAGGGAAGTAAAGTAGCAGTAATGCAGAAACTGAATTGCCATAAGGGGACTGGTTGGAAGGCAGTTGTCATTTCTCAGGAGGGTAGGTTAGGACAATGGTCATGGGAAAGAGAGGGATTTAAAGATAAAAGAGAGTGAAAGAGCGGATTTAAAGAAGAATCACTTGGATTTGGTGGTGGATTGGATTTGGGAAACTGAGAAAGACCCTCAAAGTTAGAGTCTAGGTGAAGTTGATGTCTGTTATCATTAAGCATGATATAGACTGTAGGAAGAGGGATGGGGGAAATGAACTGTGTTTTATGTATCTGAAGTTTGAATAAGTGATTGGAGGCTTGAACACAGATGTTTTGATGGTAATCAACATGTTTATCAGCCAGTGATTCTCATTGTGTATATTGGGATCACCTAAGGGGATTTTAAATTTCGTCTCCACCTGAGATACTTAAACATTCCCCTCTTCACACACTTGTTAATAATAGTAGCTTAGAGCAGCCAGAAGGGCAGAAAAGAAACACATCAAGAATCTGAAAAATTCCAGGGTAGGTATGGAAGGAGGAGAAAGGGAAGGAGACATGAAAGAGTCTGAAAACGGAATCAGCAGAGAAGAAGAAAGACCAGCGGGAGAGAGTGCCTGTAAATCAGACGTGAAACAGCATGTCCAGGAAGTCAGTGATGTCAAATGCTCTTCTAGTTCATGCACAACAGTTAGTTGCTTGAAAAACCTCCCTGTTATGTTTCACCCCCACATGATTATGTCTATCACAAGCAAGTTAAATTTCCTTGGCCTGGTATTCAAGGCTTCCATCTTGAAATTTGTACCATCTGCTCGTGTTATCTTCTTCCAACTTCCCTGTGAGCAAAGTGCTTACAACAGATCCAAGCTGCCTGGTTTTGAATGCTGGATCCTCCATTTATTAACAATTGACCTTGTTAAATAATTCTTCACCATGGTACACTCTCTTCTATTTTTAAAAAGATTTATTTATTTGAAAGGCAGAATTATATGCACACACACACACATCTATCTACTGGTTTACTCCTCAAATAGCTGCTGCAATGGCCA
Organism: Oryctolagus cuniculus; assembly: GCF_964237555.1. Classification (NCBI taxonomy): domain Eukaryota; kingdom Metazoa; phylum Chordata; class Mammalia; order Lagomorpha; family Leporidae; genus Oryctolagus; species Oryctolagus cuniculus. The sequence continues at coordinate 38,429,310 of NC_091443.1, forward strand.
GGGCTGGGCCAGACCTAAGCCAAGGGCTTCATCTAGGTCCTCGTAGGTTGCAGGGGCCCAGAGAATTGGGCCTTCTTCTGTTGTTTTCCCATGAACATTAGCAGTGAGCTGGATCACAAGTGGAGTGGCCAGGACTTAAACCTGCACCAGCATAGGATGCTGACAATGAAGCTGGAGTTTAACCTGCTGTGCTGCAGCAGCGGCCCCTAATTTTCTTATATTTTAGGATAATTAAAAGTACCAATCTCATGGGGTCGCTGTGATGGTTACCAGTTAATACAAAAAGCGTATCGGGCACATAGTAGACATGCAGTTATTTATTCATTTTAAATGTTTATATATTTTAAAGGAATACTGACACAGAGAAAGGGAGAGACAATCTTCAATCTACTGGTTCACTCCCCAATGGCCGTGATAGCCAGTTCTGGGCCAGCCCCACACAGGAGCCAGGAACTCCATCCTGGTCTCCCACATGAGTGGCAGGCACTCGAGTGCTTGGATCATCTTATGCTGCTTTCCTAGGCACATTAGCAAGGAACTGAATCAGAAGCAGAGGAGTTGGGACTTGAACTGGCACTCCAATATGAAATGCCAGCATCATAGGTGGCAGTCCTAGCACTCAGTTATTATGTTGTAACTGAAACATTGGTAATTCAGGATTGTTGTAAGTACTCTTAGTATGTTTCAAAGTACTTTACCCTCAACATAAAATCCTTAATGTATCCCTCATCCAGAGCTTGAAAGGGCTATTTTAGAATAAAGACACTGTGGGATAGGTGCTATGGTGCTGCAGATTAAGCTATGGCTTGGGACATGAGTATCCCATAATCAAAATGCTGGTTGTTTTAGTCCTGGCTACTCCACTTGCAGTCTAGCTTTCTGCTAATGCACCTGGGAGGCAACAAGCGCTAGTACTTGAGTTCCTTCCCCCATGTGGAATACCCAGATGGAGTTCCTGAATCCTGGGTTTGGCTTGGCCCAGTCTTGGTTGTGGTCATTTGGGGAGTGAACCAGTGAATCGAAAGTCAATCTCAATCTCTCTCTCTCTCTCTCACTGCCTTTAAAATAAATCTTTTTTTTTTTTTTAAAGGAAGAAATTGTGACTTTATTCCATTCCTGAGTCAATCACAGAAGTGAGTCAATCATATAGATAGCTCCAATCAGGAGGAATCATGTTGACTTCCTTAAGTCTAAATGGAGGTTTCTTTTTTTTTTTTTTTTTTTTTTTTTTTTTTTTTTTTTTTTTTTTTTTTACAGGCAGAGTGGACAGTGAGAGAGAGAGAGAGAGAAAGGTCTTCCTTTGCCGTTGGTTCACCCTCCAATGGCCGTTGTGGCTGGCGCGCTGTGGCCGGCGCACCACGCTGATCCCATGGCAGGAGCCAGGTGCTTCTCCTGGTCTCCCATGGGGTACAGGGCACAAGCACTTGGGCCATCCTCCACTGCACTCCTGGGCCACAGCAGAGAGCTGGCCTGGAAGAGGGGCAACAGGGACAGAATCCGGCACCCCAACTGGGACTAGAACCCGGTGTGCCGGCGCCGCTAGGCGGAGGATTAGCCTATTGAGCCGCGGCACAGGCCTAAATGGAGGTTTCAAAACAAAAACATTTCTTATTTCTTGTTACCTTGTGGTGGAACCACTTTGGGAACCAGTGATCTAATCTGACCTCTGCATGTGACCCTTTAATCTGGTCAACAGTGCTAATTCTCCCTGGGCACAGGATCTTTACATTCATTCTCCTATTGTTCTGTTTTGTATTATCCTCACCTGAAATAGCTTAAGTCCCAAGCTAAGCAGTAGTTCTTATCCCTGACTGCACATTAGAATCATCTGCAGGGTTAGAAAAGAATGGAATGACCAGGTCATGTCCCAGACTATTTGAACCAGAATGGCCCTCAATCATTGTTGCTTTTTTTTTTTTTTTGATAGGCAGAGTGGACAGTGAGAGAGAGACAGAGAGAAAGGTCTTCCTTTTCCGTTGGTTCACCCCACAGTGGACGCTGTGGCCGGCGCACTGTGCTGATCCGAAGGCAGGAGCCAGGTGCTTCTCCTGATCTCCCATGCGGGTGCAGGGCCCAAGGACTTGGGCCATCCTCCACTGCACTCCCAGGCCACAGCAGAGAGCTGGACAGGAAGAGGAGCAACCAGGACAGAACTGGCACCCCGACCGGGACTAGAACCTGGGGTGCCGGTGCCACAGGTGGAGAATTAGCCTATTGAGCTGTGGCACTGGCCAAGCATTGTTGCTTTTAAAATCTCCCCTAGGTGATTCCACTGAGTAGCCAAAGTGAGACCATTGCACTGAACTAGCAACAAGTTTTTGGAGATTTTTTATGATTAAAGTAATGTAGTAGGGGTAGTCATTCTCCCTTTAGAAATTATAATTTTAGTGTGAATAGTATTATTATTTTTATGCTGTAATCATTAATTTTATATGTCAAAATTTGACTGGATCAAATTTGACTGAGTCAAGGGATATCCAGAAACCTAGAAAGGCATTGCTAAGGTGTATCCATTAGAATATTTACAAATGCGATCCACATGTGAGTCTGAGGGCCCTAGGTGGGAAGACCCACCCTCTTCGTGGGTGGGCACCATCAGTTGATTTGAGGTGGGGTGTCTGGGGCCACTATATATAGAAGGTGGCTTGGGTTTCTGCTCTGAGAGTTGCTGTGTGCTCGGCTCCTGTCTTAGACTTCACTGTTGACTTTTGGGCTTCAGGACTTACACATGCATCCCTCTTGCTGGTACTTCGGCTTTTGGCCTCTGAGAATTATGCTGTCTGCTTCTCTGGTTCTGAGGTCTTCGGACCTGGACTGAGCCATGCTACTGGCATCCCAGTGTCTTCAGCCTGCTGACGACTTGTCATGGGACTTCTCAGCTGCCACAATCATGTGAGCCAATACCCCCCCCCCAAATTTCCCTTTCATCTATGTATCTATATCTTATCAATTCTGTCTCCAAAAAATCCCAATACATATGCTGATGTATTGCTTATGCAAAAAAAAGCCATTTTTATATCATTTGTGGTTGGGGTACTTCTTTCGCCACAATGGCCAGTGCAGCAGATAGAGCTATGCATGTATGAGGTTCTCTACATATGGTTGTTGGCTGACAACTGTGTTGGTTCATCCCCAATATTCAAACATAATGTCTTATTTAGTATGCAGCAATAGCTTGGACTAGTGCCACACCAGAATGTTCACAAAGGAACCTTGGAGTATGAAATGTCACCACAGCAACATGTGTCTGACTCAGTGCTGTGCCCTAGTGTTAAATTAAGCAAATTCCTTTTTTTGTTGTTTCTTTCCTGGAAACCCACAAAGATTCTGAGACTATGACTGTTGAGGGTGAGGAGGCATTTAACTTCTTTATGTTGAAAAAAAATTTAAGGGTAACATCCATAAAAGTGCACAAATTCTAAGTGTGGAGCTTTTTGAATTACTCAGTGTGTACACACTTGTGTCCATCACCTAAGTTAAGAAACAGAATGTAACCAGCAACCTAGAAGTTCCTCGTGTTCCTGCTTTCCATCATGACCTTCTCCCTGCTCCCCAACACTGAGGCCTACAGAGAGCCTTGGCTCCTAGGCTTGGTGGCAAGATCTCCTCTAATTTCTTTCTCAATGAGGTATATTTTGCTTGCCCATTAGGAGAACCCTTTTACAATTTGGCTAATGCCAGCAGCTCCTTTTCTATGGTTATTTTCCCCATCTGTTTAGAATTCACATCCACATTGTATTGTTGCCTCATCTAATCAAGCAAGGGAATGTCTCAAGAGTATGTGCTCCATAAACTACTTAATTTTCTGAAATACACATGCCAGGGGGTTAATGAGAAACCACCAAATCTGCTTTGGCTATAAGTCCCTCTAAGAGCCTGTGTTTCTCAAAGAGCCATGGGGTACACACAGGCTGCTGTAAATAAAAAAAATAGTTTTCCTTTTATTTTTGCATAGGTCAGAGTTCTTATCATATTTGTAGCCATACTAATACCCTTTATTGTTTTTCTTTGTGTTTAGGCTTTTAGTGTCATAGCGTATTTCAAGTGCTTATTTTAAACAAAGTTAAGAATAATCAGGATGGATCCAATTTAGCTGTTAATACAACTCTGTCTTTTCAAGCATGTAGATCATGCGATCTCTCTAGATTCATACTGGCCATTACTTTGTTTCAGTGGGGAGTCTAGGCTGTCTTAATGCATAACTCAGACTTATTTTCATTCTTTGAAATTCTTATACTATGGATACTGAGTCTTTTTAAAAAAGTTTTCAAGATTTTAAAATGCTAAAGGCATTGATCTTGAGAAATTATTGAAATAGTTTTCAAATGTATTTGGAGGCTTTGATTCAGGCAAGAAATAGAGTGAATGTATTTATCTTATTTTATTCTGTTTAGTTTATGTTGATTTATAGTTGAGGAATAGAATATGGAAAGTTTTGAAACCCTAAAACGTAATTTTAGAAGACTCTGAGCCTATTTGGAGAGCTATAGGCATCCCAGGCATATTGATTGTCTTCTGGTAGGGTGTTCTAACCGCAGTTGGACTTTTCTGTTTTATATTCAGTGTTTCTATCTCAATGAGAGAATATGGGACCTGGGAAAATTCATAGCTATACAGGATCAATCCTTTCATTATCTTGAGAGCTTATTATAGCTGTTTCGAAAGTGCAGGATTACTGCTGGTGTGAAATGTTCTTCATAGTCTCTTGGCAGCAATTCTGCAGGGAACACTGGGTAAGTCAGGGTCACTGCTGAAGAGGAAGCGTCATGTTTTCCATTTTCTCACTCCAATCACGTTCTAATCCAGACAAATGGAACTGCACAAGATAACTCTTGCCAACAGCAAGGTCAGGACAATAGTGTCTCTCAACTAGATGCTGACCTGCCACCATGCATGATGGTGCCAGTTGTTCTGTTTTTTTCTAGATTGTAAATCCAAGAAAATGATATTTATGAGACTATGGAGTATAGCTGTCACTGTATGAGTGTTATGAAGTCAGTGTTGGATATATTAGAAGTTCTTAAAATAAAACTCTGGTTTTCTACAAGTCTAAACCTGTACTTTCCACTGTATTTTCTGTTGGAAATCTTCTGTATCTGCCCTAGCTAGTAGTGCATGTGGCTGTTGAATACTTGAAATGTGGCAAGGGGGACTGTGGAGGTCTTAATTTTACTTAGTTTTAATTAACTTAAGTAGACATATGGCTAATAGCTTTTGTATTAGCACCATTTAGATGATTATTTTGTGCTAAGCAAGAAATAATGCTTTAAATTCAGAATAATGAACCACAATGACTTGTATGTTTACTTTGGAGTTGGCATTCCTTTGAATATGTGAAAATAATTCAGTATGACTAATGTTGCATTTTTCTGAGATAAAATTCTTATTAAATACCTTTTTCTAAGACAAAAATTTATTGCCTCATAATTTTGGAGGCTAGAAATCCAAAATAAGTGTTTTAGTGGTGCTGGTTCCTTCTAGAGGCATGGAGGAAGAATTTGTTCTATGTTGTTTTCCTAATTTTGGGTGTTTGCTGACATTCTGGACTTACTTGGCTTAAATAACACATTTCTAAAACTATTATGATTCAGCCATTTCTTAAAGACAAATGCCCATTGACATGAAAGTAAGGAGATCAAAGCAGGCATTTAGGGGTGGGTGTTAGGGGCACAGTGGTTAAAACAGGGAGGAGAAGTAGGGGGCTTTAGATGCCTACATCCCTTATCAGAGTGCCTGGGTTCAAGTTGGAAGAAGAGCTGAAACTTGAATTGATTCTGAAAAATGGCTATGACCCCAGTCAAATTTCCTAGATCCTTTGAGCCTCAGTTTCTTCACTTGTGAAACCTGGATGAAAATGCCCATGTTTGCACTGTTACTTGGATAAAATTTATGACAAGTCTGGGACCTGGTTGTCACTCAGCAAATGGTAGTTACTATTATTTGTCTTGTCTAACCTAAGGCTATATAATGAATTCTGTCTCTTCTTAAAGTCTTTTACCTTAGTGGAATTCAGGGTTCTCAAAACCACATCTCTGGAGATGGGCAAGTGATATCTTCATAATACTACAGTTATAGAGACAGGTGTTTCAGTGGTTCCCAATAGATCCTATTTTCTTTCAAATAAGATCAGTTCTACTTTCCAATCCCAGCCATGTAGCAAAAATATAGTTCCTTAACTTCTGTTATTAAGAACTCTATAAAAAGGGAATTGTTAACCTTCTAGTTTTATGAGTAAGGGAGACTAGAATGTCCTTGTAAGCTCCTTGAAGGGAGGGAGGCGAATGTTTGTGTCCTGTATCAAGCAGCCTTTTTGTAAATGTTAATTGAATCAGACCAACAAGTTGATGTGAACCTTTGGCTATAATTAGATATTGTAGGCTTGTGCGAGTCGATTGGGTGACAATTGGCCCCTATGTTTGTGATACCATGTATGTGATGTATAATTTTGCCAAAAGCATGAATTATATATGTGTATACCCTTATTTGTTACAATTTTTTATAGTACCTCAAACTTGTCATAGGAAATGTACAGTTGGAGTGTTAATTTGGCATCACAAACAGAAATTGAAGGGTAAATAATATGTCTACCTAAGTAAAGTCCACAAATGAGTGTCCTGCCTTAACTTAGGTATATAGTGATAAGGACATTGATACTAGTCAGATTCCATTTCGCTAGTTTTAATGGAGCACCAATGTTTTCAAACCTAGACTGAGGAGTTTCTTTCAATGTGTTGATCTGATGTCAGTGAACTGCAGTGCTGTGACAGTGGGTGCAACTGATGCTTATTCCAATCCTTGTTAAAGACCAATTACTGATTGTAGTGTACACCTAGCATTTGTGCTAGGAGGAAAGCCATTGAGTAGGCCACAGTGAAGCAGTTCCATGACTTATGAGCAAAATGAAAATATACACAGTATTTTCTTAAGTTGTACACAGGATAAAAGGAAATGTGATAAAAGACATTGGGACCATATGTTTGTATAACAAGATCTTCAAAAAGTTCACAGAAAATGTTTATAATAAGAAAACTATATATAGATTTCAAAAATGTTTTGTACCAAATAAACTTCCAATTTGATTTTCCACAAACTTTTTGAAGTACATGCACATATTATCCGTATCTTTGAAAATTATTGTGTCATTTATTGATTGGACTAAAGGTGGAAAACATAGTTGCTCCTAGTTTATGTGAACAAGGAAGGTTTCTTTTGAATTGTCAGGCTCCGTGAGTCCCTGTTGACACTTACTCAATACAATGAAATCTTGCCAGAGTATTTGGACAGTCTTAAAAGTAAGTGAAATACTGTGCATCCCAGTTGACTCTTTCTCACTGTGCTAGATCATAAACACATAATGGGTGTTTAATGGGTCCATAGACTTGGAGTGTTTTGAAATAGAAAAAAGAACAGAATTTCTAACCACTGGAATCTTCCACTGAAGACTGCCTGCTCCCAGTTCTTCCTCATTCAAATAGAACAGTGGTAATCATAACTCATAAAATAAATATTTGAGTGCTTTCTAGTTACTATAAAGTGCTAGATGGCTCCTGCCTTCTGGAGCTAATTATTATATTTAAAATAATAGTTAACATTTGGGTAGCTGATTGCCTGCCTCTTAATCTAATCACATTTTCCCCTTTTAATAATTGCTATCCTACCATCAACTAGAATGCAATAGTTATCCTAACTTGTTCATCTACCAGGTAATACAACTAAAGAAAATATAACTCGGGGCAAAGAAAAATCTGAATTCTTTTTTTGTTTTTATCCTTTATCTGTTTCCTTCTGTCTTTTCCAGGATTTTGGTTCCAAGTCCTAGAAATTAGAATTTGAAGGACATAGAGATCATCTAGTCCCCCTGCCGTTACAGTGGTCTAAGGAAATGAAATGATTTTTGGAAGCTCAAACACCTAACTAGCGACAGACTTGGGGTTTGTATCTGCCACTGGTTAGGTCCTGGATCTTTAGCAAATATTTTTTGTGGCTGTATAGATTATCCTAAGTATTACCCCATTCTGTATGCAGCTCTCTAATATTTAGGCATTTGTAGATGCCACTCATCATCTTATCAGAAGAGCCCTCAGACAATTAAATGGTCTAATTCCCCAACGTTGCACCTCTGGAAAGTGGCGTTCTAGGTCACTTTAGTGCCATTTCCAGGACTAGAGCCTTGGTGTTAGATGGATGTTGACATAGTACAGAGCTCTTTATGTTGAGTGGTCACATATTCAGACCCCATTCATGGTTTAGCCTACATTTTCCATATAGGTGGCAACTGTAACCAAAAGAGGGTTTACTGATATCTTCAGCTTTGGGAAATAACCTTTCAAATTTAATAAATGAATTATTATAGCACATCCACATGCTCATTTTTAAAAAAATTTCTTGTGAGCGAGCGAGATTTCTTCTGCTTGTTTACTTCTCAGATGCCCACAAGCCAAGACTGGTCCAGATGGAAGCCAGTAGCCAGGAATTCCATCTGGGTCTCTGGTGAGAATTTTTTTATTTTAAAAGCAATACAAGTTAATTTGGAAAATATAGAAAAGCATAAAGAAGAAAAATCACTAGAAACTCTACCACCCAATAACAATCATGGTTATTTTTATATATTTCATTTTATTCTTCAGTTTTTATCTTTGTATCTATAGAATTATCATGATACATTTAAAATTTTTCATGTATTATAATTCTACCAATTTATAAGTACAAGTAGCACTTCTTAAATGAAGTTTACCACAGTTTACTTAATCTAAACCCTGTTGTTGCCTATATTATTCTTTCCAGTTTTTTAGTATTAACATCACATCATTATCTTAATAGAGAAAGAGTTCAGAGTATCTAGTAGGGAAATGACATAGGTGACATGTTGGTTTTTCAGTATTTCTTTTTAACTTAAAAAAAAACCAAAAACTCCATATCAAGGAAAATCACATTCTTTACTTTCTATGGACCTGACCATTCTTTTCCTGTCTGTTACATATGCTTGTTTTCACTTAGTTGTTGATGAGTGAAGTTGAGAAATTTGAAGGACAGTTGGTGCAAATCATGCTCCTCAAGCCTGGTTTATTTCATTTTTTTTTTTTAATCTCCTTTTCCCTTAGATTAAATTAGTCCTAGTTCTAACTTTAAGCATTTTGCAATAATCTTGAAGTCTTTTCCTTTTCCAAAAGCTCAAGTTTTTCAGATATTAAAATGCTTTAGAAACAGCCAGTTTATATCTTAACATTCATCTCACTTGTGATGTATAAGTGACTTTTCATCTGAGAATCTAGGCCCTGAGGATTCACAGAACACATTTCACTCCAGAATTATATGAAGGTGTAGCAGCAAATTGTTATCAGGAATATGGAGCTATCTACGAAAACATAAAACCTGCTTTGTAAAAAAGAGGAAGTTTTGGTTAACTGAGATTCTTAAAATACTAAAATTTAGAGTTTTGATAAAATTTTCAGTTATTAGGAAACAAAATGCATGAAGCATTTTTTTTTTTTTTTTTTTTTTTACTCTGAATAGTGATCAGGGCAAAGGGAAAAAGGATGCTGCCCTTCTTCAGTGGAATCTTTTCTGATCTATCCAAATGGAGTTATATTAGCTTTTGTGTATAATCTGAACTTTGTGGAGATTCAACTATTGCATTCCTTGTATTATTTATCTTTCCCCATTGAAAGCTTCAACGTGAGGGTACTCTGATTGTTTATAGCAACACAATGTGAGTCAAGTCTCTGGAGATGTGTACAGTGTGTGAATCTCTCTACTTCCCGACAAAACGATCAGCACTTTGGGAACAGGCCTTTACCCTAGGAGTTAAGATGCCTCCATCTGGGTTTGGTTTCTGGCTCCAGCTCCTGGTTCCAGATTCTTGCTAATGCGGACCATGGGAGTCAGTGGTGATGACTCGGGTGATTGGGTTCTTGCAACCCATACGGGAGAGCTGCATTCCCAGTTCCAAGCTTTGACCCTGGATGTTGTAGGCATTTTGGGAGTAAACTAGAGGATGGGAGCTCATGCTCTCTCCCTCTCAAAAAATGTCTTCAAAAAAATTGATGAGGCTGGCACTGTGGCGCAGTGGGTTAACACCCTGGCCTGAAGTGCTGGCATCCCATATGGGCACCAGTTCGAGACCTGGCCTCTCCACTTCTAATTCTGTGCTCTGCTATGGTCTGGGAAAGCAGTAGAAGATGGTCCAAGTCCTTGGGCCCCTGCACCCATGTGGGAGACCTGGAAGAAGCTCCTGGCTCCTGGTTTGGATCGGCACAGCTCTGCCATTGTGGCCAATTGGGGAGTGAACCAGCAGATGGAAGACCTCTCTCTCTGTCTCTCTCTCTGTGTAACTCTGACTTTCAAATAAATAAATCTTTAAAAAAAAAATGGCACCCTAACAGAAGTAATCAATTATGTTATACCCATTTTTGTATGGCTAGTACTTAGCACAGAGTCTGTTATTGGTAGTGTTTTATTACTTTGCTTTGTGTAAATAAATGCTACATTCCCCTATGATCCCTAGATTGTATTTTGGCAGTTGGTTTCCCCAAGTGAAAAATTTAGGTATGAAATTCACCTGTATAATACTATTGGGTAGGTTCATAACTGATTAGACAGATGTACCCAAAAAATTTTAGAGTTGTTCCTAACTTAAAGTAACATTTTTCAAGGTGTGTTTTGTATAACCATAATCCTTCAAGATGCATTTAGAAAATGTGTTTCTAGGTAAATAAGTGCGGGAAACAGGGCATACTGCATCCCACTGTTGGAGATTAGCAATGTATATTGGCATTTAGAGATTTGGAAAAATTGAACTGTTATCTGTTTCTTTATGTAATTTATGACTGTACCTACTTTTTAATTTAATAGCTATCCATCATCTTTTTTTTAAAACTGATAATGTGATTTTTGTCCCATATCCTGTTGATGTGGTATTTAACATTGACTTTTTTTTTTTTAAGATTTATTTTTTTATTTGAAAGTCAGAATTACACAGAGAGGCAGAGAGAGAGAGAGAGAGAGGCAGAGAGAGAGAGAGGTCTTCCATCCGCTGGTTCACTCCCCAGGTAGCTGGAATGGCTGGAGCTGTGCTGATTTGAAGCCAGGAGCCAGGAGCTTCCTCTGGGTCTCCCACAAATGCGCAGGGGCCCAAGGACTTGGGCCATCCTCCATTGCTTTCCCAGGCCACAACAAAGAGCTGGATCAGAAGTGGAGCAGCTGGGACTTGAACCAGCACCCATATGGGACACTAACACCGCAGGCGGTGGCAGCTTTACCCACTATGCCACATCGCCAGCCCCATCATCCATCTTTAAGAGTAAGTAATATATTGTAAGACCTAAATTTTTCTTTGCAACCAGATAGACTTCAGTAGGATTCCAGCTCTTCCATTTACAAGTTGTTTAACCTTTAGCAAATTCTTGCTTGAAGCTTCAGTTTCTTACCTTATAAAACAATGTAATGATAATATCTACCTCAAAGGATTATTATGAATATTAGATAAGTTAATATAGGAAAGTACATGTGCAATGCCTGCTATATGTTCAATTAAGTTTTGATGTTGCTAGTTTTGCTTACTTTGCTATATTCCTCGGAAAACTGTGAACCACTGTTGTGCACTGTTGTGCATGAGGGGATGCTATAGGATTCTGTGACCTTGGTTCAGCCCTGTTTGGTGATTTCACCAGTGGTGAAATAATAGATTCATAAGCCAGATAAAGTTCCCTTCCACTGTGTTTTTGTAGTACTTTGTTCTTTTCATATATTTGTATTGTTTTTGTATTATATCATCTGTCTTTCCTGTTTCTAATGTGAAGATTTTAAGAAGGGTATTGATGAACTAAATGGAAGATATGTTTAAACAGGATAAGAAAGAGAATTAAGAGTTCAGAAGCCAATCTTAGGGGAATTGTTTAGTCTGAGAAATGAAACATAGTTAAGGATTATAACATGAAAGCTAGGTTAGACTTCTGCAGAACTCTAGAACACACAGGACCTGTGTGAGTTACAAAGTGGTTTTACCTTAAGGAAACGTGTTTACAGAATTTTGAAATTCGGTAAGAAAAAAATTCTAATTGCAAGGGACATTCTCAGATGTCCAAAAGGAGTTTAAAATCGTATATTAAGGCAATATCTATACTCTAGAGATAATTGAGATGGTAAAGTTCCTGAAGAAATAAAAATAAAAATGCAAGATAGAATATGACAAGAGGAATAGACAGACTATATTTCCAGTGGAGATAAAGAATAGTTTACATATCTGGGCATCAGGGACCCTTGATGAACAACCTGATGATTCCTAGTATTGGAGCATGAGAGGAGATGGAATCTAAGGAAAGGAGTCAGTTTCTCCAGCATGAATTTCCCATTCTTGGTGTTTTATTAAGTGAGCACTCCTTAGTTGCGGACTGTAACGTACAGATAATTTGTTATGTGCATTTCTCATTCTTTGTATGGCTCACTAATTTGCACTGATATGTCCTTTTACTCCGGCCCAGTCAGTCGATGAGATTAGTAACATTAATTGAACTCAAGCTCACATCTATCATTTCAGGCGAAAAATCATGCTCCATCATGTAATCGGCCAGAAGAAAGGGCAAAATAACTACACATGAACATTCCCAATAGGGTATCAGGAAAATCAAGATTTTTTAATAGTTTTTGTGAGAAAGTAGGATTTTTCCCCCCTGAAAAAGATTGAAAGTCATTTTTAAAGGTGGGATGGTTACCCTTACTATGACCTTTGGGTATTTCCTCAGGTCACTTAAGGTTAAAAGTCCTTGGCCATCATATTTTTTTGCAAAGAAATGTTTGTTTGGCTCACTTACTAGCTTCAGACTGCCATCATTTAATAAGTGATCTCAATTCTATAGCACCCACAATAGCTCTCCTACTATTTTCCTCTTAAAAGTGGAAAATTAAAAGTGTGTGGCTGGCAGTGCTCTTCAAGGTGCATTCCATATTTTCTCTATTGGTGTTTGTGTGGAGAAACTTCTGTGTTGTGCGCTCTCATTGTTGGGCCCACCAGTAGAACGCTGCCACTTGCTAATACTAAGGGGAAGGCATAAAACACGCTAGCTCTAAGTGTTTTCCTTTGGCCAGCATTTTCCCCACAACTGAGCCAATGTGTCTGGTACTGAAGCTTTAGGAGTGGCAGATCGTTGTGGTGCAGCCTTCTTATCCAAGGGACAGAGGTGAAGCAAACAATCTGGTGTTCCTTTTGCTTCTTTGGCAGATTCACCTGTCCTCTGCTTTGCAGAAGTTGGCAGCTGTGCTTGCTGTCTTTCTAGTTAAAAGGCAGAAAGGACGTAAAGTTGGCATTACTTTTTCAGAACTAGAGGCCGTATTGGTGAACATGAAATTCCAATTGGTCATTTAAAAACACGTCATTTTTACTTCTTGTAATATGACCCGTAATCACTTTTCAAGACATATTCTTTTGAATGACAGTAAATGCATGTAAAATATATGCTTCTTATTAAAAGGTCTGAAGACAAAAATTTTAAAACATACATTGATTAAATTTGGAGATGGTAGGTAAGGAGATAATTTGCTCCAGTAACTTTACATAAAGATTGCTAGTTGTTAGAGGAAGAGAACTCCTCTTAAGTCTGATCTCATTTTGTAGTTTACTTAATTCAAAACTTCAAGGTAGTTTTTCTTTACCAATTTAGAAGGTGTAAAACATCATATTCTTGTAGTTGAACTTTAATATAATTCATATGACTTAAAAGAAGTATGTTCCTTTGGTAGACTTGTTGGAGGTAGGGACACCCAAATTATGTTGTAGGGGTTTGCTGGGCTCAGAGAGACCTCCAACTAGACTTAGTCCAGGTAATTTTCTTCCTGTATGTAAGAATACAACCATAAGACTGAGAGAGAGATGAGAAGAAAAACAGGAGTTTTTGAAATGCAAAGGAATAGTACATACTCAAGACATGAGTGTGGGCAACCTCATGAAGGAAAATTGCCCCCACCTAGGCTGGAGTTGTCCTTTTTATTGGATAAGGGATTGGGATGGGGCTGTGGTACACATGGTCATCTCCAGGCACCTGGTGTCTGATATAAAGTGAGGTTTAGCTGCACGATGAGGAGTGGATCTTTAGCTATGTTGAATTGGCATAGGGTGGCCCATAAGTTCTGGGTGTTGGAAACCATCGCTCCTGTCCCTCATATCCTTGCCTAGCCCACATGAAACTCACACAAATGATGGTGTCTTATTTCCTATTTCTGAAGTATGAACACTCCGGCTGTTAGAGAATTGGCTCCTTTATGACTGTGACTTCAGTAAGAGCGGCCCCATCCTCCTTTTCCCACCTTGAGTCAAGTACCTTCTTGGGTTTGAACCAGCCTTTAAGGATGTGGGCTATTTGTGTATCAGCCAGGGAACTGGAGCTGTTTTGGCAATGAGTAAATTCTCCAACAGCAAAGGTGATAATAAGTTTCCGTGTTCTAAAGATCCATGCATAGAAAACATTTTTGATAAATGGGGCCATACAGTACCATAGCACCCCTCATGAGGCAGTCATTGTCTAAGGCTGATTCTGCGTGTAAGTCCTGTACAGGTAGCACTTGTGTAACTTGCCGAGTTGCCCACTTCCTCTTGATCTTCCCCATCCACTTTTTAAAATTTTTTGGATTTATTTATTTATTTATATTGACAGGCAGAGTGGATAGTGAGAGAGAGAGACAGAGAGAAAGGTCTTCCTTTTGCCGTTGGTTCACCCTCCAATGGCTGCCACGGCCAGCGCGCTGCGTTGGTCCGAAGCCAGGAGCCAGGTGCTTCTCCTGGTCTCCCATGGGGTGCAGGGCCCAAGGACTTGGGCCATCCTCCACTGCACTCCCTGGCTACAGCAGAGAGCTGGCCTGGAAGAGGGGCAACCAGGAAAGAATCCGGCACCGCGACCGGGACTAGAACCCGGTGTGCCGGCGCCCCTAGGTGGAGGATTAGCCTATTGAGCTGCGGCGCCGGCCTCGATTTATTTGAGAGGCAGAGTTAGAAAGGCAGAGGCAGAGAGAGAAGTCCTCTATCCATTGGTTCACTTTCCAGATGGCTGCAATGGCCGGAGCTGGGCCAATCCGAAGCCAGGAGCCAGGAGTTTCCTCTGGGTCTCCCATGTGGGTGCAGGGGCCCAAGGATTTGGGCCATCTTCTGCTTTTCCAGGCAACAGCAGAGGGCTGGATGGGAAGTGGAGCAGCCGGGACTCAAACCAGTGCCCATATGGGATGCTGGCGCTGCAGGCAGCGGCTTTACCTGCTACACCACAGTGCCCCACTTATTCTCTTATTCTCTCCTACTCACTTTGATAGTGCCCCCCCCCCGCCACAATAGCCTTCTCTCTTCTGCTTAATCCTCCCTCAGAGAGGTAATCATATCATTTGTCAGAATTCAAAGGGAAGCTCTTAATTTCTCTAGAAGAGCAGACATAAATCCATACAGTACAGAAAGCTGTTATTCTACCTGAGAACTGTGTCTTTGATGACACATTACAAATTTAGCTTTCTGTGAGCTATTTATATTTTAATAGGACTGAAAGCTTTAAATAAAAAAACATTGTAATGGTGGATTTTCACAGATCAGTTTCTTTGGAAGGAAACCACTGGAGTCAGGGAATGAATATAAGAGCTTTAGAATAGTTCTGTGAATGACTCTACCTGAATTTAAGGCTTTAATCATTCTAATCTTACATGTCTTAAAAATAAGAAAAAAATAAGTTAGACTATTAATAATAAACAAGTAGGTAGTATATTCTGCCCTTTGAAGGGGGATCCATAGAATCTTTAGTTGTTTGTAATATGAAAATATTTAATAAAGCTTATATACTGTCTTTAGTGATTGGGCTTTTTTTCTGAAATGGCTAAGATAAAAATTATATATTTAGTGAATTTTATGTACCTAGTAGCTCCCTCATTTTGCTTTGTTATCCTGTATTCTTATTCTGAGACTGCTTCTTGTATTTCTTCATTTAAGAAGGAGATGGCAGTATTGAGCCTTGGCTCTAACTTGACAGCAGTATTTGGTCTATTTGGAGGAGCTTAAAATTCTTCACAGAGAAGTATCATTTTAGCTAAGCTCAGTTCATCTCCTGGGATTTCATTTTTACCCTTCCCCCATCTCCTTTGTATTCCCATGTGGAGAATGAAAGAGTGCTCCAATATGTTATGTTGGATCTGTCATACAAGGATACTATTGAATTATTCTCATTTCTGCACATCTAAGAATGCTGACTAAAGGGACATATAGGAAAAATCCTCTTCTAAAATAAAAAGGGGTCGGCTCTAAATACAAAAGCATGTTTACAATGTGCCTGCTTTCTAAGGCTTTGATGGGGAAAGTTAGTGTTGCAATTTTTAATACAAACATTTTGCTAAGTCATATCTTATGGTAAATAAGCTGTTTTCTGGGAATAAATTTTCACCATTTCTTTTTTTAGGCAATAGACGACTGCTAAGAAAATTACTTTTTCCAAGGCTGATGCTCTGAAAAAAAAGGTTAGATGACGAGAGGAATTATTTACTTTCCATTCTCATCCACTGTTTTGCCTGCATTCCAAATTTCAAAAGGATGATTCATGTACCTTTTAGCTCTATTTTGAAAAATTAAATGAGTAGCAGTGCCCTTTGTCAATATCAAAAGTAATTAAACAGTACATTTTCAGGCTATAAACTATGAGAAAAATAGAATGCTACCCAGTAAAGTTGTAATAACTTGTTTTTAAAGTATAAGACCAAGATTAGTCAACTAAGCTACCATGTCAAGTGATCTAAATCGGCGTTTGGAATAGCACCCAATTCTGCAAGCTATGTTTTGAAAAGCTGTCCTGCCATGCTTAAAATATGTAAAAGAAATATATTTTAAAAGATATATATTTGAAAGTTACATACACACACACACACACACACACACACACACACAGAGGGAGAGAGGGAAAAGGAGAGTGGGGAGGGGGAAGGAAGGAGGGAAGGAGGGAAAGAGAGGGAGAGAGGTCTTTCATCCACTGGTTCAATCCCCAGGTGGCCACAACGGCCAGAGCTGACCGGATCTGAAGCCAGGAGCTTCTTCCAGGTCTCGCACATGGATGCAAGAGCCCAAGGACTTGGGCCATCTTCTGCCTTCCCAGGTCATAGCAGAGCTGGATTGGAAGTGGAGCAGCCGGGACTCGAACGGGCGCCCATATGGGATCCTGGCACTGCACGCAATGGCGTTACCCGCTATGCCACAGCACCCACAGTGCCGGTATGAGATTATGTGGTTTTCTTTGAAATCTGGGCAATTAAATCACATGCAAAAAATGTGTAATTGTTTAGTTTGATTATCATTGATAGTGGGATTTTCTTTTGTATCTTAGCCTTTTATATGTTTAAAATTACTGTTGAGATGCTATGTGAAGAATAATTTATGGATTTAACTAAGCCAGCAAGCCTATTTGGTTTCCATTATAAGAGAAAGACCCAACAACAACATCTTCATTTCATATTGTTCCGATAAATTTAATGACATTATTTTTTTTTTAACCAAAAGGAAATTTCTTCTCAGCTGGATTCTTTCACTGTAGGTTTTAATCGCAAACTTTGAAAATGAGAACATAGCTATTATTTTTTATTAAAAGGATATGTTCTGGTTAGTTTGGAAAGGTCTGCCTAGTAAGGGCTTTCAATAGCATGTCGCAGGACTTAGAATGTAATGTTGAAGTTAGAGAAAGTAACATATGTCTTCTAATACTAGTGTGCCTTAAGTGTTATAAAATGCACATATCATGGATGTATAGATACTGTAAGGCAGTTCTTTCTCTCAAAACTCCAACTAAGGGTAGGCTAATTAAAGTTCAGATAATCTGGATATGACATTTAGTACTAAGTGGGTCTGGACATTTAGTAGCAAGCTCAGCTAAGAGGTAGAAGCGAGAGGATGTTGTGTAATGTGTTGTGTGCCAAGATCATTTAACCATGCTGTCTTAACATGATGTATAATATGTGCTCACTTAATGTTTGCTAGCTGATGTCAATTTTATGACTATCCTCAATGATTTTTAGCTTTTTTTAAGCTTATCCTTTAAAATTTTTTTGAATTCTCTTATCCCTTGTGTTATAACAGATTATTCTGTCTTTATTTTTCTTCCATAAATAAATCTATAATGTGAATTTCTTTACAATGTATTTTTAATTAAACATATCATTTACTATCTTTAAGATTGAGAGAGGGAGAAACAGCTTCCATCTGCTGGTTCACTCTCCAGATGGCCACAAAGGCTGGGTCTGGACCATACTGAAGCCAGGAACTTCTGGGTCTCCCACATGGGTGGCAGGGGCCCGAGCACTTGTGGACATCTGCGTTTCCCAGGCTCTTAACCGGGACATGAACCTGTGCCCATTTGTGATGTCAGCATTGCAGGTGATGCTTCACACCCTCCTCCCCTACCAGTATGCCATATGCTGGCCCCTACTTTTTAATACTTATAGTGCTTTTAAAGCACTTCGGGCCAGCATTGTGGCGTAGTGGTTTAAACTGATACCTGCTATGCCAACATCACGTGTGGGTGCTGATTTGAGTCCCAGCTTCTCCATTTCTGATTCAGATTCCTGCTAATGTACCTGGGGAAGCAGTCAAAGGTGGCCCAAGTACTTGGGCCTCTGCACCCATGTGAGAGACTTGGAAGAAACTCTGGGCTCCTGGATCCGGCTTGGTACAGCCCTGGCTGTTGTGTCTATTTGGGGAGTGAACCAGGGAACAGATCTGTCTCTGTCCCTCTCTCTCCCTCTCTCTAACTCTGCATTTCAACAACAACAAAAAAATCTTAAAGAAGAAACTACTTGAAATATTTAAATACTCTATCTAGGCCAGTGCCGCGGCTCACTAGGCTAATCCTCTGCCTGCAGTGCCGGAATACCGGGTTCTAGTCCTGGTTGGGGCACCAGTTCTGTCCTGGTTGTTCCTCTTCCGGTCCAGCTCTCTGCTGTGGCCCGGGAAGGCATTAGAGGATGGCCCAAGTGCTTGGGCCCTGCACCCACATGGGAGACCAGGAGGAAGCACCTGGCTCCTGGCTTCGGATGGGCGCAGCGCGCCAGCCGTAGCAGCCATTTAGGGGGTGAAGCAACGGAAAAAGGAAGACCTTTCTCTGTCTCTCTCTCACTGCCTAACTCTGCTTGTCAAAAAAATACTCTAGCTAAAGTGCTGAATGATAGCATCTGAAGAATTCATTGGTTTTTTTTTCTCAATTAAAATGTTGTATATCAAATCTGAGAATGGCAAGAATGAAGCAGTTAGTTAACCTTGATGTTTTAGTCATGTTTTAATTGTCTCACCAATATTGCAGCATTGTTAATATCATTGAGGCTAAATGCTTTTACTCCCCAAATATCCTTTATTTTTTTCAGCAGCTTGAATAGATACACATCAAGGTCAAATATACTCTCCTAACCCTAGATAGATGGATGGTAGGAACACCACTAGGATCATGTAATACACTTGAACTTGTTAGTGTTTCTGCACAAAGAAGCCCAGAGGAGAGCCACTGAGCACTTTGGGGTTATGCGGTAATGAGATTAAAAAATCAGATTAAAAAATTACAAATGTCTTTCCTGTCAGTCTCTCCTGTGTCTTACATGTGGGTCCACAGACCAAATGTACTTTCACTGATGTGTGGTTCTTAGGGAAAACAAATTCCTTTGGATGTGTGTTCAATCAAAGGTTGGTCGGACTCTGCTACAATCTCATGGTGCAGAGGAAGGGAACTGATGAGGGCCCTGTCCTGTTTTCAATACTCTGTAGCATCAATTCTTGGCAAACTTCAATGGGACTTTGGCAGTGCTAGCCTCCAGGACCTGGGCTTCATTAAGATGTGTAAAGAGCCACCTCTGTTAGCCAGGCTTGCCAGGATATAGCCCCATGGAAAAGACGCCAGAGAGTCTAGGACACTTGGTCTTAAAGAAACTCTCCTTGATTGAGTGGTCAGGGTACTTATATTAGCCAAAGGCTTGATGATATGCTGGTTTCTGGCCATCCCGCACTTGGAAGGGAATATCATCCTGAATAGAGACATCACTATTTCAGTTTTCTTAGAGCCAGAACAGTTGTAATCCATAGCTGAAATGCCTTTTGTGTCTAGATAGACACCTAAGAGGACCCATGTGACAATTTTTTTTGGAATTTTCTCAGAATAATATAGAAACTTGATTTGAATACTGGGAGAAAAAATTTATCTTTTTTGAAAAATAAGAATGAAAGCCAACAGTAACCCCATTAGGTGGTTTTCTGTTTAAATTGCCCCATACTGTCTTAGAACTACTTCCTTCTACATTCTGATAATTAGAATAAAACTCTTTTTCATATTGATAATGTGAAATTGAACATTTTATTTACTCTTAAAAATAGCATGTTTTATTAGAACAACCTTGGAGGGCCATTAAAGAAAATGATTTGAATATTGCACAGCAACAAATAGTCTAGTAAAATGGGATTTTTTTTAACCTTCGAAGTTTCTAATATACTTTGGTCTATTTAGAAAACAAATTTGTTTCCATCTCTTAAATATGACTAGTGAGTTCAGTTTTTAGTTGCTGTACAAATAAATTGGTCCTTGTTGCATTGCTTGCTTTCAAACATTATTTCAAATTAGAGCTTAATGTGGTTTGAATATTTTGCCAGAATAGTCATCCTACTTTTGTCTGGAACTAGTTGATTACATTTATCTTTTCCAGCTTACAAATGCCAATATATTTAGAAGAATGCAAACTCAATCTTGAGACCATTTGTCATTACACATTGATTGTGATTCCATTTTATTATGGTACATAGGAGGGAAAGCAAACAAAACTATGGAGAAAAATGAGATGTCAGGACACACTATACATTTTTATTGTATCATAGTGTTTAATCTTTTTTTCCCTCTGTTAATCCTTCATTACCTAGATTATTAAAATATGAGTATATAAATGCTTTTCAATGTTCAGTTCAAAATCTCATATCTTAGTATCAAATATATGAGGGCTAAAATATACCAAATAAAAGAAACAAGTTTAGCATTATTTCAAGGCATAACTTTTGGTAATTGTATGTGATTTTGTTGAAGTAACTAGAGAAAAGTCTATGAGGATAGAAAGCAATTTCAATGATAAAAATATAACTGCTATGCACTGAAGATTTTCATTGGTCCAGTTTATATACATTGGCTTTGTAATCCACTCTATCTTTAAAATATCATTCTATTTTATTGTCACAAGAAAGGGAAGTAAAGAGGCCAGCACTGTGATGTAGAAGGTAAAATCACCACCTGCAATGCCAGCATCCCAAATGGGCACCACTTTGTATACCAGCTGCTCCACTTCTGATCCAGCTCCCTCTTAACACCTGGGAAAACTAGAAGATGACACACGTGGGAGACCTGGAAGAAGCTCTTGACTTCTTGGCCCCGCACTAGGCATTGTGGCTACCTGGAGAGTAAACCAGTAGATGGAAGATCTTTCTCTCTCTCCCTCTCCCTCTATTAACTCTGGTTTTCAAAATAAATAAATAAATCTTAAAAGAGTAGGAGACTAGAAATATTTTGCGTTTAATCCCACAGCAAACCCATCCTGCTAAGAAAAATAATAAGGTAGAGATATTTGTGTGATATGAAAAAAGATGTGTATTAAGCTTCATGAAGAAAACTAATGGACAGCTATAGCCAACATTTGGCTGTGGTGAATGATTTTAGCCTCCTGCTGAAATTCCTTTCAGACTGTTGAAATCCAGCTGACCCGACGTGACCACAGAAACCCTCAGAATCACTTTATGAAACCTTCTTAGTGTGACCTGACACTCTAAGAACTGAGCTCAACTTAAGACCCCCTGGGGGTTTTCACACTTGAATGTAGACACAGACCACTTAATGAGTGTTGTGCCTTTGCATCTATTTTTTTTTCTATTTTTGTCATTAATAGGGTACAAACATGTTAACTGGAACATAATCTAAGATGCTGAACCAAAGAGGCCCTAAAATACAGTGAAATACAGTGCCTCTGGAAAGGAGGCATATAGGAGTTTTTGTTCCATAAAGTTGAGAAATCCCTGTCACTTCTAGTTTTCTCTGCTTTCCTTACAATATGACCCCTTCTGCATTGGTGAAAGATGGATTACCTACACACTATCCTCCCCCCAGCCTGAATTGCCGGTGGGATAGTTATAAGAAGGGAGTGAAAGCAGCTTCTTTAAACACAGATGATCTGAAATCGTTTACATCACTTTCTTTGGTATTCTCTTGGCTGGAACTTTGTCATGTGGCTGTACAATGCTACAGAGGACTCTGGAAAGTGTCACTGGGGGGCTACACAATAATGTGTCCAGCTGAAAGGTAATGAAGGGGATGTGTTCTAATACTGAAAGGAAGAAGAAAATGAATATTGGAGGACAATCGGTGGTCTCTGCCAGAGCACCCTAATTAACATTTCCAGTTTTCCTTGCTGCTTCTCCATTTTTCTTTCTTCCTCCTCATTCATCTCTTTGGTTTTTGTCTCCTCTTCCTTCTGTTTCTATGCAGTAATAACAGTGAGAATGTTCAACCTACGTAGCTAGTGTTTGCTATTGGATTGTGGCCCACAAAAGGCTGTATAGTATTTCTTTGGGCCCAATAATTTCCATATGCTGATTCACTCCCCAGATGGCCTAAACAGCAGGCAGGCCAAAGCCAGGAGCCAAGAACATCATCTGGATCTCCCATATGGATGACAGGGACCCAATTACTTGGGCCATCTTCTGCTTTCCCAGGTACGTTATCTGGGAGCTGGATCAGAAACAGAGTAGCTGGGACTTGAACTGATGCTCATATGGGATGTTGTCATCGCATACAATATCTTCTACCTACTGCACCACAATTTTGACCCCTGGGTAGGTGTGTGTGGTGATTTTTTAAATTCTATGGTATGCCTTCCTCTATCACCTTTAATACTTTCTGGAAAGAGGTGAAATATATAAGGAAAGAGGGAAAGAAGGAAGAATATAAGCAAGGATTTTTCTTCTTTGTTTCACAGTTCTATTTCCAACTCCTATAATATTGCCTGGGTCATTGTTGGTACTGGAAAAATACTTGTTGAATGAACGAAGTTTTTTTCCATCTTGCTATGTTCTCAAGTTTGTTTCAAACTCCAACATGCTGGGGCTGGCACCGTGGCGCAGTGGGTTAATCCTCTGCCTGTGGTGCCGGCAACCAATATGGGCGCCGGTTCTAGTTCTGGCTGCTCCATTTCCGATTCAGCTCTCTGCTATGGCCTGGGAAAACAGTAGAAGATGCCCCAAGTGCTTGAGCCCCTGCACCCACTTGGGAGACCAAGAGGAAGCACCGGGCTCCTGACTTCGGATCAGCGTAGCTCTGGCCGTTGCAGCCAATTGGGGAGTGAACCAACGGAAGGAAGACCTTTCTGTCTCTCCCTCTCACTGTAACTTTGACTCTCAAAATAAATCTTAAAAAAAAAAAAAAAAAACCTCAAGTATGCTAGTTTTCCATTAGAAAAGTCTTTCCTGAATGCAAGATGAGTTTATATACAAATTTATCTTGGTATTGTCTCAAACTACCTTATAATAACAGATTTAACTTTGTTTTAATATGGATTCCACCTTTTGAATTAGATTATAATTGTGTCTCAAGGATGTTTTGACATAGAATTGCTATGAACAAGAGTAAAAGTATAGGGACAATCCTACTTTAAACATGAGTTGGCTGTCCTTAGAGGAGAGTGAACTAGTTCAGAAGAGGAATATGAAAATTGCTACAATAAATGTATTCTTTCTTATTGATTCTATTAATTAACTCTTTGGCTTTTAAGCTAGCAGTGAATTATAGCACATAAAAGGGATCTATAAAGAAAGCTCCATTTGCCATAAGGCAGAGCTCTTGTGAGAGGGTGGACAGTTTCTTCTTTTCCTCAAACTTCCCTGAGCTTCGGATAGCTCAGTATTAACCCTAAACACAAACATCTGTTTGAATGGTTTTCTGGTTTTGGTCATTCTGGAATCATAGTGACCTGAGAGATTCTAAAGCTCAGTGGTTTGCAGTCTGGATTGAGAGGGAGGGGACAGGAAGGTGGTTGGTGATGCTTTGTTTCCTGTCTTTTCAACCAAAGCAGGGTCGTGTTTTCTTTCTTTTGTGTGTGTGTGTGTGTGTGTGTGTGTGTTTTACTTAAGATTTACTTGAAATGCAGAAATACAGAGAGAGAAGAGACCAAGAGAGACATTACATTTGCTGGTTCACTCCCCAAGATGGCCACAATGGTGAGGGCTGGAGGCAGGATCTTCTTTTGGGTCTCTCACTTGAGTGCAGGAGCCCAAGGACTTGGGCCATCTTCCTCTGCTTTCCCAGGCACATTAGCAGGGAGTTGGATCAGAAAGGGAGGTGGAGCAGCTAGGACTAGAACTGGAGCCCATATGGAATTCTGACACTGCAGGTGAAGGCTTAACCTTCTATGCCACGGTGCCAGCCCCAGCAGGGTCATTTTTTTTTTTTCAGTTTAACAGGTTGACTAATTAGTCAATTTCATTGATAAAAGGATTCTTTCTAATAAAAGTGTAGAAACCTTCAAATTGAACCAAATTTCCTTATTTTATATGAAAACACTGGGGCTTAGAGTATAATTTCTCAAAGATTTCAAAAGCAAAACCAATGTCTTATTCCTGGTCTAGATTTCTTTCCACTATACTGTGTATTAACTTGCCCCAAAATGTTTTTACGTCAGTGATTTTTTTTTTTGGTTGCTGATGATATACAAAAATCGAGCTGTTTAGGGCAGGCATTTGATGCATTGGTTAAGACACCACTTGGGATGACCTCATCCTGTATCAGAGGGCTTGGATTCCAGTCCTAGTTGCACTCTAGTCTAGTTGATTCTAGCTTCTTGCTAATGTACAGCCTGGGAGGCAGCAGGTGATGACTTAATTTTGGGAGGCCCAGGATGAATTCCCAGTTCTGGGTTAAGTTCACTGGGGAGTGAACCAGCATATTGGAGCTTGCTCTCTAATCTTAAAAAAAATTGATTTAAAATTCTGAGAAATGTATAGCTTCCTTTTTTGGTAACAATGAGTTTTGACATGGAAATCAAATTCTTCTAACAGCTTATAATGTCTTCAAAACCAAGTAACATGTGAATATTGTATTATCAGTGATAAACTGTGTTGGGGAGTGAAAGAGTATCATTGTCACAGATTCAGTTGATAATGATTGAGTATAATATGATAGGGTCTCTAACTGAATTTTTCTGGTGAGGTTGAATGGGTGGGGTTGATTCTGGATCTGCACATGGAGGGTGTGACCTGGAGAGAAATGGGTTAGAATGGCCCCATCACTGTCCTGCCCTCTTCTATCCAATCTGGAGGTGCCTTTGCTGCATCCGTATCATCATTTCTGTCTATACAGGCTGTTTTTGGTTGTGAGAAGTCAAGGAAGGAAAAGAGTCCTATGAGAGGCTTGTGTATTCCATGTTTCAAGGATGTGCTTAATAAACTGGAATGAAACAATATTCACCTGTTCTCCTTAGGCCTATGTAGGTAATTTTGGTAAATGTGAAAGTTGCCTTTATCCTGCTATTTAGTATCTTATTTCACATTTAATAATGGAACAAGTGCTCCAGGGACTAATTTTTTGGCTAGCTAATGCCTTTGCAAACCATTGTAACCTCTTAACATAAAACATAAGTAATAGGAGTTCAGAGGAAATGAGTTCTAAAATTCCCTAGGGTGTGATTAGAATGTCTGAAGTAGTGTTCACAAACTATTGTTTTACGGCAATTATACATTTTTTTCACAAGTATGAAATGCTCTTCATGGAAAGCACAGGTCAACTTAAAGTCAGAAGCTCTGGTTCTTGGAATACTATGATGTCATAAAGAATAACCATAAAATATGTTAATATTGAATAGTTTACTTTCCTTATGTACATTTAAGCTGTGATTTGATTTCTGGCATGCAATGTTAGTAATTTTCACATCTCTATGAGGAATATAGCTGGAAATATTATTCACTAAATGTGTTTTTCTTTTCTTTCATAAAGATCTCAGGTTATCTATGGAAAAGAGTAGTTAACTGTAAGAACATTTGGCAATGTAAAAAAGTTCTAAAGGATTAAAGATACACATAATTTCTTACATTCTTTCCTGTGAGGTGCCTCAGGAACCATGACAAAATCCAGGCCTCTCAAAATCAGTGGCTTGCTGGCCCTTGTGCAGTTAACAAGAAGTAGAGGCACAGCTAGCACATAGGTCTCCTGGCCACGCCACATCATTGACTTTTTTTTTTTTAAAGAATTATTTATTTGTTTGTAAGGTGGAGAGGGAGAGGGGGAGGGAGGGAGGGAGGGAGAGAGGGAGAAGGAAGGAGGAAGGTAGAGGGAGAGGGAGGTCTTCCATTCACTGGTTCACTCCCTAAATGGCTGCAAGGGCCAGAGCTGGGCCAATCTGAAGTCAGGAGCTTCTTCCATATCTCCTATGTGTGTGCAGGGGCCTAAGCACTGTGAATCTGATATTTTATGTTTTTATATACCCAAATGTTTATTCCCTCTTTTCCTTGCTCATTTTCTTTTGGTTCTTCTTTCCTTCCTTGGTCCTTTATTTTTCTCTTTCTGGCTAGAGACTTTCTGCTTAATTGCAGCATGGTTTGTTGGTACGATTCCCCTACCTCTTGCCAGGAACAAGACAGAGTCATTCACATCATCAAGGACTCCATCTGTCTGTCACTCTGAAGCATTTTTAAGCTCCCACATTCATATGGTCTGTTGCTATGTGATTAAAAAGCTGTGGACTTCACGGGGACCAACTGAAACTTCTTTCATAGGTAAGGGAATGAAGAGCTCAGGTTTGGCTTTTGCAGAGTGAGACCTGAGGGGGGAAAATGGGCACAGTGTATTGAGTTTTTTTTTTTTTTTTTCCCTTAGTTTCAAATAGATGAGATGATCACTGGGAGTAAAGAAGTGATTGGCTATGACGAAGTTGCAGCCACATCAGAAATTAGAATGTGGGTCAGTGAAGGGTGGAAATAAGGGAACAAAAAGTTAAACTGAGGAACAATACAAAAAGATAAAAAGGATATAATTATGCTTTTTGGATGTTATTTCTCCTGTTTTTGTGAATTTTCAGGATAAAAAGCCAAAACAAGGAATTTACACCCATCTACACCCCGCTTCTCTCTGCCCCAGACATACCCTATGCCAGAGCTTACACCTTTTTAATTCCCAAAGCATAGGTGATTTGCCTGTATTTCCACTTGTTATTGTAGTAGCAAGGTCTCAATGTTCTTTTTCCTTTGTTGAAAGAATCTACAGCCTTTCTTTCTGAGAAATTACTTATCAGTATTTGCCTTTTAAACTGTATTTTAAATAACAAACAGCTTATTCCTTTTATTCTGCTCATTTTTCTTGCTTAAGTAGAAATAATGAGTCAGTCATAAAGTGGATGTTATTTAATGAAATCAGCAAACCTTCCTTTTCAAGTTTCTTGACATAGTTTCTGGTTCAGTAATAATGGCTAATAGTGACTTAATGATTTGTTTGTTTGTACTCTATCCTGACACCAAGGTTTCTATCATAAATGTTTGTTTTGTAAGAGTAAAAGACATTCTGTCCTCAGGGGCAGTGAGTCTGTGAGCAAATGGAAAGCACCCGCCCTCATGCATGGTGCAGACGGGGACTTAGTAGGTGAAGTTCACTGTACAACTCTGACATTTGAAACATTGAAAATGCCTCACATTTACATTGTGCTACCTAATGCCACAAAAATATCATCTTGGGAGGCAGAAAGAGCAAAGGTTACCATTCCTACCTAACAGATGGGGAGATTATCTGCTACAAAGCTTGAGAGCCTTGCCCACGGTATTAGAATAGAGTCTTTCTTCTGAGATCAGATGAGATCGGGTGCATTCAGGGTGGTGTGGCCGTAGACATAGAATAGTCTTTCTAACATGTTGACTTATAATCCATTGCCTAGACTTGAACATTGTTGAAAATGACAATGGGTGTTGTCAGTATCTGGCACTAGGACAATAGATATCAACTGGAACTGTCCCAGGAAATGAAGACTATTTTCACTTTAACAAGGACTCATAACTGATTCTCGCTTATTTTCACTTCTCTGTAACTGATTCTCTGACTTCCCATGTGCTCTTGTTGAGTATATAAAATTACTTATAATGGTTATAGGAGACAGAATGAATGACTGGGCTTGAATCCTGGAACATTCATTATTAGATGTGAACTCTTAGGCAAGTTACCCTCTCTGCCTTGGTCTCAATGAAATGGAGATGGTAATAGTTACATTATTGGATTATAGTAAAATGTTTGGAACACAGTTTAGTACTTAATAGACAGTATAGGTTCAAATAATAAAACATGAATATTGGCCCCCATAACTGCCTTTTTTTTATTTTTTTTTATTTTTATTTATTTATTTATTTTTTTTTTTGACAGGCAGAGTGGACAGTGAGAGAGAGAGAGACAGAGAGAAAGGTCTTCCTTTGCCGTTGGTTCACCCTCCAATGGCCGCCGCGGTTGGCGCGCTGCGGCCGGCGCACCGCGCTGATCCGATGGCAGGAGCCAGGAGACAGGTGCTTTTCCTGGTCTCCCATGGGGTGCAGGGCCCAAGCACCCGGGCCATCCTCCACTGCACTCCCTGGCCACAGCAGAGGGCTGGCCTGGAAGAGGGGCAACCGGGACAGAATCCGGAGCCCCTACCGGGACTAGAACCCGGTGTGCCGGCGCCGCTAGGCGGAGGATTAGCCTAGTGAGCCGCGGCGCCGGCCATAACTGCCTTTTTAATAGGAAAAATTAAAAATCACTTAGCCATTTTTTTTTTAATTCCAGGAGGATTTTTTCTGAATCAATTCTGTGAATATTCTCTACATTTTGGTGTACTATACTTTGCCTGTCTCTACCTCATATTACTAATGTCTGTGTCGGCCAGCGCCGCGGCTCACTAGGCTAATCCTCCGCCTGTGGCACCGGCACCCCGGGTTCTAGTCCCGGTTAGGGCACCGCCGGGTTCTGTCTCAGTTGCCCCTCTTCCAATCCAGTTCTCTGCCGTGGCCCGGGAGTGCAGTGGAGGATGGCCCAAGTCCCTGGGCCCTGCACCCGTATGGGAGACCAGGAGGAAGCTCCTGGCTCCTGGCTTCGGATTGGCGCAGTGTGCCAGCTGTAGCGGCCATTTGGGGAGTGAACCAACGGAACGAAGATCTTTCTGTCTCTCTCTCTAACTCTGCCTGTTCAAAAAACAAAAAACAAAAAACTAATGTCTGTGTCAATCATGTTGGGTGACACAATCTTTTTTTTTTTTTAATACTTTTCATTAATATCTAGTAGTTGTACAGATTTTTGGAGATCTATATGATGTTTCAGGATATTTATATAGCATGAGATGATCAAATAACTTCTACCTTATTTGTTTATGTGTAAAGCCTTTGAATTCTTCTCCTAATTCTCCATAAAATATGTAAGGGGTATTGTGAACTAGTCCCCCTACTGTGCTCTCTTGGTTTAGGTAGCCCTTATCCAAATTTCCTCCATCCCCTTCCCTTCACTCTTCCCAGCCTCTAGTAATCATTATTATACATCCAAATCAACTTTTTTTATTTGTATTTTTTATTGTATTTGTCTTTCTGCATCTGGGTTATTTCACTCAGCATAATGTCCTCCAGTTCCATCCATGTTGCTAAAAATGACAGAATTCTACTCTTTTGTGGCTGAATATTTCATTGTGTACAGGTTGACTTTTGCATCGCTTTCTCTGCTGTGTGGAAGCTTCTCAGTTTGGTGTAATCCCATTGGTCTATTTTTTGCTTTTGCTTTGCTTGTGCTTTTGGGGTTGTCTCCATAAAATTGTTGTCTATTCAGACATCTTGAAGTGTTTCAGGTCTTACCTTTAGGTCTTTGTCCCGTTCTGAGTTAATTTTTGTATGCAGTGAGAGAAAGGGTCAAGTTCCAATATTCTGCATATAAATACCCAGTTTTCCTAGCACTTTATTGAAGAGATATTGACAAAATATTATCATGTACATAAAAGACCATTAGCGGCCAGCGCCGCGGCTCACTAGGCTAATCTTCCGCCTTGCGGCGCCGGCACACCGGGTTCTAGTCCCGGTCGGGGCGCCGGATTCTGTCCCGGTTGCCCCTCTTCCAGGCCAGCTCTCTGCTGTGGCCAGGGAGTGCAGTGGAGGATGGCCCTAGTGCTTGGGCCCTGCACCCCATGGGAGACCAGGGTAAATACCTGGCTCCTGCCATCGGATCAGCGCGGTGCGCCAGCTGCAGCGTGCTGGCCGCGGCGGCCATTGGAGGGTAAACCAACGGCAAAGGAAGA
Organism: Oryctolagus cuniculus; assembly: GCF_964237555.1. NCBI lineage: Eukaryota > Metazoa > Chordata > Mammalia > Lagomorpha > Leporidae > Oryctolagus > Oryctolagus cuniculus. The sequence goes on from NC_091443.1 coordinate 38,459,592, forward strand.
CCTTTCTCTCTGTCTCTCTCTCTCACTGTCCACTCTGCCTGTCAAAAAAAAAAAAAAAAAAAAAAAGAAAGAAATAGCAAACTGATTTCATTTTGAAGCCTTTTGAGTGTCTGAAATAGACCTCATAACCTACCATTTTCTGAAATCTAATAAAATGCTTCTAATGCTGTTCTGACAATTTTTTTTAAGAAATGAGCGATCTCTGATACTTGAGATGACTTGGTTGCTTCATTTTAATAACTCAAGATATATGGTTGCTCCTTTTGGAATGGATATCCTTGACTTATCCTCCCCTCCCCCGCCCCCTGGCGCGCGCGCGCGCGCACACACACACACACACACACACAATTTCTTAAAATTAAAAATAAAATTGGGATGGGCATTTGGCACAGCAGTTAAGACACTGCTTGGGATGCCTACATCCCATATCAGAGTGCCTGGATTTGAATCTTAGCTCAGCTTCTATTTCAAGCATCCTGCTATTGTGCACCTTGGGAGTCAGCAGGATCAAGTCGTTGAGTTGGATTCCTGCTATCCACATAGGTGATCCAGATGGATTTCCAGGTTGCTGGTTTTGTCCTGACCCATCACTGATTATTACTAACATTTGGGGAGTGACTTAGTGTTTGGAAGCTCTCCCTATGTCTGTCTCCCCACTTTTCAAATAAATGAAAATAAATAATGGCACATTCTGAGATGGGAAACATAGAAAGGCATTTCCTCTGAAATTGTTCTGAGCTGATTTGATCCACTGAAAGAAGGCCCGCACTCCAGTTCCAAGGGCACCTTGCCTGTCTGTTTTATGTTCAGGATTAGACACCTCGTTCTCTTTTAGCCCTTTGGACTTGCACATTTTTAGTCAGGCTGTGTCTGACTATAATCATTGTTTTTTGTCTGGATAGTGAACAGATATTCATTCTGTTTTGTTTGGTATGTGGGTGACTGCAAATCTAACTTTTTCTTGGGCTTCAGAGTTTGATTTCACTCTCCACTATTTACATTAGTGTTAGTGTCCTTGGGATTATTACTCACCTGCCTTGACTCTCAGGCAAAGGCTTTTATTCAAAGGCCCGAGATCCACCCTGGCTGTTGATTTGTCACTGGTTAGAATCTGATTTCTAATATTATGTTCCAGGCCCAATGTTTGAAAATGTAGGTATGCCAATGATTATAATAATACAAACAAGAATAGGTTGAATTGACATTTCTGGAAATGCTTGTGGGTCATAATAGTTTGACTGAAGCTGACTTCTTACATCTTATGTGCACACGAGGAAAAGCATGTATTGAGAACTTAGGCCTGCTGTATGCCAGGGGCTGTGATAATGATCAGAGATTACAGTAAATGTGGAGAGCTCGCTCTTGGTTTCATGGATTTCCTAGAGATTAAGAAACAACATGGTAGTCATGGTTCAGATCACAAGCTCTCAAGCTAGCTCTACTCACAGCTGACCTTGGGCCAGGCCACTGCTTATCTGTGTGAGCTGGGGAAAGAGAACTACTTTCTATAAGCCTTGGTCTCCTTCTCTGTAGAAGGAGGCCCAAAAGTACATTCCTCACTTGTTTTGTGTGCACAGTATGTTTAAAGGCCTTATCACAATATAGGGAACACGGTGTGGGCTGTTAAACCCTTCGTCCTGTTTTACGTCCCTGTCTTAGTCTGTTCAGTCTGCAGTAACGAAATATCTTAACAGGGTAATTTATAAACAACAGATGATTGCTGACAGTTCAGGAGGCTGGGAAGGCTAGGATAAAGGTGCCAGCAGAATCGCTCTCTGGCAAGGACCAGCTGTTTGTTTCATACGTGGTGCCTTCTTGCTGCATCCTGCCATGGTGGAAGGGACTAGGAAGCTCCCTTGGGCCTCTACAAGGGCACTGATGGTATTCATAAAGGCTCCATCCTCATGACTAATCACCTCCAAAAAGGCCTCACTTCTCAATATTATCTCCTTAGGGATTAGGATTCAACATAAGTTTTGTGGAGCTATAAACATTCAGACCATAGCATTTCCCAGTTTTAAGTATTAATTTGAAATAAGGGTGTTTACTAATGACAGAGTAACTTGATTTGAAGTTTAAATGTGAAGACGTATTTTTTTTCATGGGCACAATTTTATTTATTTTTATATTCTGTAATACCCACAAACCATATGTTATGCTTTTCACCTACCAACACTTCACACACTTGATAAATTTTTTTCATTTTCAATTATCTTTGTATACAGATCAATTTAATATGTATTAAGTAAAGATTTCAACAGTTTGCACCCACACAGAAACACAAAGTATAAAGTACTGTTTCAGTACTAGTTATAGCATTAATTCACATTGTACAACACATTAAGGACAGAGATCCTACATGGGGAGTAAGTGCACAGTGATTCCTGTTGTTGACTTAACAAATTGACATTCTTGTTTATGGCATCAGTAATCACCCTAGGCTCTTGTCATGAGTTGCCAAGGCTGTGGAAGCCTTTTGAGTTCACCTACTCCGATCTTATTTAGACAAGGTCATAGTCAAAGTGGAAGTTCTCTCCTCTTTTCAGAGAAAGGTACCTCCTTCTTTGATGGCCCAGTGAACACGCATTTCTAATAAAATAACTAATATGGTAGTATTCCAATTTGATAGCAGAAGCAAACCATTTCAGAATCATCACTGGTGTCCATTTCTGAAGTATAAGGGGATTTTCATTTTCCTTCTTTAAATTGTTTAATTTATATGAATAGTACACATTTTTCATATACGTTATGTTTACAGTTTTAAGAACATAATGATACTTCCATCCTACCTTTCCACTGTTCCCCCCTTTTCCTCCCTCTCTGCCAACCTTCCTCTTCCCTTTTTTTTCCTTTTAACTTTTGCAATGACATACTTTCAATTCACTTGTTTGTAGTGAAAGGTTAACCTTGTGATTATAAAGAATTCAACAAGTTGTGAGTAGACAAATCACTGTTCTGGGGCCAGTGCTGTGGCGCAGCCAGTTAAAGCCACCACCTGCAGTGCTGGCATCCCATGTGGGCACCAGTTCAAGTCCCCGCTGCTCCACATCCAGTCCAGCCCCCTGCTGATGCACCTGGGAAAGCATCGGAGGATGATCCAAGTCCTTGGGCCATTGCACCAATGTGGGAGACCTGGAAGAAGCTCCAGACTCTTGGCTCCTGGCTTCAGCCTGACCCAGTCCTGGTCATTGCAGCCATGTGGGGAATAAACCAGAAGATGAAAGATTCTTTCTCTTTTTCTCCTCTCTTCTTCTATAACTCTGTGGTTCAAATAAAAAACTCTTAAACACGAAACATTGTTCTTCAGGTGTATAGACAAGGGCTATAAACAATAATCAGATCTGACTTTTTCGTCTGGCAGTGATCTCTTACCTTATGTGCTAGGCTTTTCTGACTGCTTGACAGTGGTCCATGAGAACTGGAAAGGCCAGAAACACTCCTCCTTCCTGCATGTGCTCTATCTCCCAAGCTAGGCATCAAATATTTGATTTGGTGGAAATCAAAGATTTTGGGTAGGTAAGTTCTGGCTAGCCTTGTTAAGTATCAGTGCGAGTGGGTGACAAATGCCTTGAGAGCATCCTGAACAAACAGCAAATTCTTGATAGGTGCTTTATGACTGAATGGGTGGCTTGATGGCAGGTGCTTCTCTACTGTGCTTTCACATCACAGAATTCCCCTAGGCAACAGAACTCAACCCTTATTTCTTAGATTGGAGGCTTTCATATTAATGTACAGGAATAAACTCTGTTCTATTCTAACTTCCAAATAATCTTTGCTTTTTTAAATTAAACTTAGGTATCAGATATGATTCACATTTTGATAACTATCTCAAGTAAGCACATACAAGTAGTTTGACTTGAGGTCAGAGAAGGGATAGGATATTTTAGAACTGGCAACCCTCTCTTATAAGAGTTGAGAATTTTGGGCAGTCAGAAGAGCATGAAGATGCTAGTTCATGGTTTAGGAAGCAAAGAAAAGTTTTGATATTGCAGTAGGTGGCAAAGAAGAACATAGAGGAAAGAACATGGGTCTTGGAAGGATTTGAACACCAGCTCTGCTCCTTGAACACTGTGGTGTTTGGCAAGTTTTTTGATTTATCTGAGTCTTGAAATCTTCATTTTCAAAATATATAATAAAATACTTGCTTGTTGAAAGATTTAAGAGAAGCAACATTTATCCAGAGCCTGAAATATAGTAGTATTTGCTCCATGGCAATTATTTTTATTCTGAAACCAAAACCAGACCATGCTTTGGAGTATTGCTAAACCCACTGATAAAAGCTCCTGCGGTGTTTAGAATCTGCCATTTCCTTTTCTTTTTACTGACAGTTAGGGTAGGATAAAATATTTCTTTCTTCTGGTATACCCTTCCCCATATCACCTTGAAACATTCACTCTTTTTTTTTTTTTTTTTTTTTTTTTTTTTTTGACAGGCAGAGTGGACAGTGAGAGAGAGAGAGAGAGAGAAAGGTCTTCCTTTGCCATCGGTTCACCCTCCAATGGCTGCTGCGGCTGGCGTGAAGGCAGGAGCCAGGTACTTATCCTGGTCTCCCATGGGGTGCAGGGCCCAAGCACTAGGGCCATCCTCCACTGCACTCCCTGGCCACAGCAGAGAACTGGCCTGGAAGAGGGGCAACCGGGACAGAATCCGGCACCCCGACCGGGACTAGAACCCGGTGTGCCGGCGCTGCAAGGCAGAGGATTAGCCTAGTGAGCCACGGCGCTGGCTAACATTCACTCTTAACCAATGGGGATACTCTGTTTTACTTGAAAGAGCATTTGATTTTCTTTACTTAGCTGTAAGTATGGCTGGAATTGATATGATGCTAACTTATTGTTAAACAATATTGTTTAACTATCTTTGAGAAGACTATATAGCTCTTCTGGAAGATGGTGAAGATGGTTAAAATAGTGGAGTCCACTTCTGAAATTTCTATTTTTTTCTTTTGTCTTCTGGATAGATAATCAATCACTGTTAATATTACCCCCGCCCTTCTGGTAAGAACAGTGTCATAGCTAGAGGAGGTAAAGGAGTAAGAATTCCTAGGAAACTGGAAAAAGTCCCAGAAGAAAAGTCTCACACATTATATTTGTTTTATGTTTTTTTTTTTAAATACTTATTTTTTATTTGAAAGTCAGAGTTACATAGAGAAGGAGAAGCAGAGAGAGGTCTTCTATCTGCTGGTTCACTCCCCAGGTGGCTGCAACAATCTGAAGCCAGGAGCTTCTTCTGGGTCTTCCATGTGGGACCAGGGGCCCAAGGACTTGGGCCATCTGCTACTGCTTTCCCAGGCCATCGCAGAGAGCTGGATGGGAAGTAGAGCAGCCAGGACTCAAACCTGCACCCATACGGGATGCCAGCACTGCAGGCAGAGGCTTTACCTTCTATGCCACAGTGCTGGCCCTTGTTGTACACTTTTTGAATAAAATTTTCTACTCTTAACTGCTATAGTCCATAATATAATATTTATATTATTTTCTAATTTAATATTTATTTCATGCTTATTAATACATTATTTAAAGAATTAATCTCATCTACATCACAATACTTGTAAAGAAATTATCATTTTATAGATGAGACTGAAACATGAGTGATTTGCATAATGAATTTCATACAAGGTCGACCCTGACATTAATGATAAAGAAAAAATAAAAATCACCCATATTTCATTTCATTTCACAGATGTAATCAATTAAAATATTAGCACATTTTCTTTGTTTTGTTTTCTGTTAATATGGTGTCAGTAAATATGTTTGAATGGATTCTATATAATACATATGGTTCTGTAATTACATTATAATGTCACTTAAAAATCTTCACAAGCCATCTTTTAAAATCCATTGCAAAACCATGAAGTTTGTTAGTCCATTATCCTGTTTTGAATACTTGATTTTTCAATTTTTTAAAAAATGGCTGTTACTTTTACTTGAAAGGCAGAATGTGTCCTTAGTGTGCTGTACATTGAGATTTAATGCTATGACTAGTACTCAAACAGTATTTTTCACTTTATGTTTCTGTGTGGGAGCAAACTGTTGAAATCTTTACTTAATGTATGCTAAACTGATCTTCTGTATATAAAGAGAATCGAAAATGAATCTTGATGTGAATGGAAGGGGAGAGGGAGTGGGAAAGGGGAGGGTTGCGGGTGGGAGGGACGTTATGGGGGGGGAAGCCATTGTAATCCATAAGCTGTACTTTGGAGATTTATATTCATTAAATAAAAGTTAAAAAAAAAGAAATAATAATAAAAAAAGGCAGAATGACACATAGACAGGGAAGAAAGACTGGCAGAAACATTCCATTCACTGGTTCATTCTCCAAATGCCTGCAGTATTTGGGGCATGGCCAGACCATTACTAAGATTTGGTCCTCAATCTGGGTCACCCATGTGGGCAGCAGGGACCTTTGTCTTTGGGCTATCCCCTGCCTCCTCCCCAGGGTATTCTTTAGCAGGAAGATGGAATTGCAGCGGAGCTGGGACTTCGAACCCAGACATCCTGCTATGGAATGTGGACTTCCCAAACAGCGGCTTCATCACTGGACAAATACCTGCTCAAATTTTTAACAATTGGAAAAAATATGATGTGTTTTTCCATTTATCTGAATACTACGATGTTGAGGTTGATTTCTTTCTGAGAGGATTTGTTCTGAGAGGAGGAGCATGGTGGGGGCAAGAGGCACGGAGTCACCACACAGACCCCGGGAGTCGTGTGAAAGCGGGCCAGAAGGGAGCAGCCGGCAGACTCGTTTATTTCAGTTGGTACAACAGCTTATATAGCCAAGACAGCCAATCTGGTCAAGGGGAGGTCTTATGCCCTAACCAATCACAGCCTGTTGCCAGGCAGGCTCCGTTTGCCATGTGGTTTCCAAAGCCATCCAATCACAGTTTGTTGCCAGGCAGGCTCCGTTGCCAGGTGGGTTTCAAAGTCATTCCTGAGTAACTGATGCTCACTTGCCAGCGGCCATCTTGGCATGGCCTTCTCATTCCACCACATTACATTACAATAGATAATTTTTTTTAAGCATGAAGTAGCATCTTGATCCATTGGTATCTCCTGTGATAACTGGTGTTTGTTAGTAATGTTAGCCAAAATTAGGGGTCAATTCTGCAGCCATCAAACAGGGAACAGTCTGACTTATAGAGGGAATTAACTTATAGCCTTGACTTCAGAACATTTTTGAGTTAACAAGCAGACTTAGAAGAAGTGAGAAAGAAAAAAATACAAAAAAAACGTGGAGTGGAGGTAGAGACTTTAAAGGTGGAAAAGAAGTATATCTGTGAGAAATTGTGGAAGAAAGAGTATCTAATTAATAATTGTATTTTGTATAGAAATTATGTCTATTTGGCCTGGATACCTATAGATAGGATTATTACATCAATTTACAATATACAAGTCTTTTGGAAAGATCTGTGAAATAATCATATTAGATCATTTAATTTATTAGTTTGTATTTGCTAGTTAGGGGCAGGCGTTGGGAGCAACACTTGGACTAAATTTACGTGTAAGATCAGTTTTATAAGTTGTGTCTATAGCCACACAACCATCCAGTAATAGGAATTATATTTATCATGTGCTCAGGGAGGGGGGTTTGTACCAGACTACATTCACTTGACCTCTGCATTTGCTGTTTCCATGTATATCTACTGCACCCTACTGATAACGTGCTTCAGAGAATACACAGATACAGTCCATGGGGAGTGGAGAAATAGGCTCTGAACCTGAATCATTTTGGGTGTGAGAGGTGATCTTTTTTTTTAATTTTTATTTATTTGAAAGGCAGAGTTACATTGTATGTGGGTAAGGGTGGGGGATATCTTTCATTCACTACTTCACTCCCCAAATGGCTACAAGAGTTGGGGCTGGGTCAGACCAAAACCAGGGGCCTGAGATCTAATCCATGTCTCCCATGTGGGTGGCAGGGATCCAAGCACTTGGACCATCTTCCGCTGCTTTCCCAGGCATATTAACAGGGAACTGGATTGGAAGTAGAACAGCCAGGACTCAAGCCAGCACTCATGTGGGATGCCAGTGTCACAGGTCGTGGCTTTTTTTTTTTAAATTTTTTAAAGATTTTATTTATTTGAAAGAGTTAGAGAGGTAGAGACAGAGAGAGGTCTTCCATCCGCTGGTTCACTCTCCAGATGGCCGCAATGGCTGGAGCTGCACCGATCTGAAGCGAGGAGCTTCTTCTGGGTCTCCCACGTGGGTGCAGGAGCCCAAGGGCTTGGGCCATCTTCCACTGCTTTCCCAGGCCATAGCAGAGGGCTGGATCAGAAGAGGAGCAGCAGGGACTAGAATCGGTGCCCAAATGGGATACTGGCACTTCAGGCCAGGGCTTTAACCCGCTAGGCCACAGAGCCGGTCCCAGGTCGTGGCTTTATTTGCTGTACCACAGTGCTGGCTCCAGATGTGCTTGTTTGAACTTGCCATGTCCTCAGTGCCTAGAGTGAAAAATGAGCCAATGGGTAACAGTTCTAACTCAATCTTAAGAGATATCCAAGGCCGGCACCGTGGCTCACTAGGCTAATCCTCTGCCTTGCGGCGCCGGCACACCGGGTTCTAGTCCCGGTCGGGGCGCTGGATTCTGTCCCGGTTGCCCCTCTTCCAGGCCAGCTCTCTGCTGTGGCCAGGGAGTGCAGTGGAGGATAGCCCAAGTCCTTGGGCCCTGCACCCCATGGGAGACCAGGATAAGTACCTGGCTCCTGCCATTGGCTCAGCGCGGTGCACCGGCCGCAGTGCACCAGGCGCGGCAGCCATTGGAGGGTGAACCGATGGCAAAGGAAGACCTTTCTCTCTGTCTCTCTCTCTCAATGTCCACTCTGCCTGTCAAAAATAAAAAAAAAAAGAGATATCCAAATGGACATGCATCTGCTAAGCATCTACCATGGGTTGGACTCTGGGAAGATAAAGATGAACACTGCATAAGCACTGAACTTAAAAGGTCATAGTCCAAAAGGAACATGGACGTGAAAACTACGATTATGTTGAAGTGTGATAAATGACCGAGGAGGATATATCAATTGAGAAATATTCAGAGAGGAAGTGACATGGAAGTTGGAGCTCCAATTGTTTGCAATATTCTCATTTAAAGATAATAACACAGTATTTGGAGTTAGTAACACCTAAATCCTTTTCGGCTATGTGATTGTAGGCAAATCACATCAGTTTAGGGTAAAATAATGGAATCCGAACTCCAAAAGGATGGTTATTCTCTATCCTTATTTTAATTCTAAACTGAATTTGCTAAAAATAAAAGCTCTTTAAAAAACTCAGGGGGCCAGCGCTGTGGCGTAATGGGTAAAGCTGCCACCTGCAGTGCTGGCATCCAATATGGGTGCTGGTTCGGGTCCTGACCTCTCCACTTCCCATCCAGCCCTCTGTTATGGCCTGGGAAAGCGGTGGAAGATGGCCCAAGTCCTTGGGCCCCTGCACTCACATGGGAGGCCTGGAAGAAGCTCTTGGCTCCTGGCTTCGGATTGGCGCAGCTCTGGCTGTTGTGGCCAGCTGGGGAGTGAACCAGGGGATGGAAGACCTCTCTTACTCTGCCTCTCCTTTTCTTTCTATAACTCTGACTTTCAAATAAATAAATCTTTAAAAAAAAACTCAGAATTACTGAGACAAGTGACTATTGCAACTGAATATTTTATTGTGTTCAATGTAAATTACTCACTAGCATGTGGATTAAACTTCCTTTCAGTGATGCATGGCTTTAACTGTTAAGGGGAAGAGGCATGAGAATAGAGCGCTGCTTGGTCAGGAACTTGCTGATAGTGGAGGATTCTATTTTTTGAAAGACTTTATTTATTTGAAAGGCATTGTTAGAGAGGGAGAGAAATCTCCCATCGGCTGATTCACTTCACAAATGGTGTGACGGCAGTAGCTGGGCCAATTGAAAGTCAGGATCTTCTTCTGGGTTTCCTACATGGGTGCAGGGGCCCAGGCACTTGGCCCATCTTTGGCTGCTTTCCCAGGCCATAGCAGAGAGCTGGGTCAGAAGTGGAGTAGCTGGGATTTGAACCAGCACCCATATGGGATACTGGCTCCACAGGCGGTGGCTTTACCCACTACAACGCAGCACCGACCCCTTTGGAGAATTTTAGGTAGAAACACAGAGGCTGAGAAATGCTCCTTGCAAAACGTAAAGGAGGGGGAAAAAGGAAGGGACGGGATATCACACAATTGGCCTCTGACTTTGGGAAGGTCCAAATTCTTTACAAATCAGTGTGGCTTCAACACCAAAGTTTAGAAGGCATTTAAGACCTCTTAGAAGATCAATTATATAATAGCCATTAACCTGGAAGATAGTAAATCATCCTTTCTCCAAATGAATGCTTCAACTTTTTTTTTTTTTAATATTTCTTTCATTTATTTGAAAGGTCATCCATCTACTGGTTCACTCCCCAAATGGCCATGCCAGGAGCTTCTTCTGGGTCTCCCATAGGGGTGGCAGTGGCCCAGGTACTTGGGCCATCTTCCACTGCTTTCCTAGGCACACTGGCAGGGAGCTGGATTGGAAGTGGAGCAGCAGGGACTGAAGCCAGTGCTCATATGGGATGCAGGCACTGCAAGTGACGGCTTAACCTGCTCCTCCACAGCGCCAGTCCCCAAATGTCACAGCTATTTAATAAAGATGTATTTATTTATTTATTGCAAAGCAACAGGGGGAGAAAGTGAAGGAGTGAACATATATACTATGTTCTGTTTACTGGTTCACTCCTCAAATGCCTGCAACAGTCAGGGTTGGACCAGGTTGAAGACAGAAGCCAGGAACTTCATCCAGATCTCCTATGGGAGTGTCATGGATCCAAGCATATGGACCGTCTTCCACTGCTTTCCTAGGCACATTTCCAGGAAACTGGAACAGAGGCAGGGTAGCCTGCTCTCTGATATGGGATGTGGGCTTCCCTAGTGGCAGTTTAACCCACTGCACTGCAACATCAACTCCAATGAAACCATCTAGAGCTCCTTCTGTTTAAGAAGATAAAGTCCTGGCTAACCAACTTTTAATTTTTTTTTAAAAAAAGCACAAATGGACTTGGCATGAAATCATGGTTGAGTTTTCTTATTTTATAGACTCCTTTTTTTTTTTTTTTTTTTTTTTTTTTTGACAGGCAGAGTGGACAGTGAGAGAGAGAGACAGAGAGAAAGGTCTTCCTTTGCCGTTGGTTCACCCTCCAGTGGCCGCCACGGCTGGTGCGCTGCGGCCGGCGCACCGCGCTGATCTGAAGGCAGGAGCCAGGTGCTTCTCCTGGTCTCCCATGGGGTGCAGGGCCCAAGCACTTGGGCCATCTTCCACTGCATACCCGGACCACAGCAGAGAGCTGGCCTGGAAGAGGGGCAACCGGGACAGAATCCGGCGCCCCGACTGGGACTAGAACCCGGTGTGCCGGCACCGCAAGGCGGAGGATTAGCCTATTGAGCCGCGGCGCCGGCCCATTTTATAGACTCTTAAGAGGTGTGAGGCTCAGGGAGATGAAGTGGCCTAACGTCCCCCAGGAAGTTCATGGCAAAGCTGGGAGTAGAAACTTGGTTTTCAAAGGAATTTTACACCCAAGGAAGTTTCTTTTAAAGTTCTTCCATATGTTTGATTGCTGTCTTATAACCAATATATTCCCCTTCACTCCCAAAGCTCCATGGTATATACCTGGATAGATGGGAAAAATATACAGACAATTACACACATCTTGATCTGGTCGAAGCTACTCCCTGAGTAAAGTGGGATCTGATGAGATTCAGCCAACGTCTGACTGCAAAGTCCGCACTTTTCTGCAACTCTGCACTGCCATCTTAAAATTAATTGGGAGGCATTCTACTTACAAAGTTAATGTGAACGTGTTATGACAGTAGAGAAATACTTTAGATGAAAGCTGAGTTCCTTCCTCAACTATTCCACCTTATCTCCAACACTACAAAGCCCCTCTGTCTCATTTCCCTGGTTTGTTAACACTGCTAACAGTTTTTAGTATGTACTTCTAGATACGTGATTATCTAGGAGTATCTCATATATTCTAGTGATGTCTTACAATGACATTCAGAAGATACGTCTCCACATATACTTAGAAGATCTACTATCTTTTAAGTAGCAGTTGTGGCCATTAATATCTCGATAGTTCTGCATGCATTTCCTAAGAAAAAGGACTTTCACAACTAAAGTGTAGCTATTAAACTCAAAACTTCAAGTGACTTATCACTGATACAATTTTTTTTAAGATTGACCTAGTAATGTGCTTTAGAGTTATTTTTATTTTCCCATACCAGTTATGGTTTAGGACCATGGAGTGCATTTACTTGTTGGATTTTGCTAGTCCCTGTTAACCTAAAATAGTTCTTCAGACTTTCTTACTTCTAACTTTGACATTATCAAAATGTTTACTAGAATGTCTCTCATTTTGGGATTTCAGATATTTCTTTGTGATTAGCTACTGGCTATGCATTTTTGGGTAGAATATTATATACATTAATGGTGTCATGTTTTAAGATATTCCAACCAGGGACATGTGATATTCTTTTGTGCCTCTTTTGTGATGCTAATGTGAATCACTTTGGTCATGGTGTTCAAATTCTAACCTTTCATGCAATTTGCTTTTACTGAAAACTAGTTATTTTAATTCAATATTTACTGAGTATGTGCTGAGCGTGATTCTAGATCTTGATGATGTAGCAATGGTCAAAACATACAAAATCCAACAATACTCTTTATTTACAATCTGATAATATTCTTTATTTTAAATGAAAAAAAAGGTATATATTGTATACAACATGTTCTGAAAAATGTAAACACTGTGAAATGGCCAACTGGAGCCAGTTGACACATCCAGCACCTCACATACTTATTTTTGTGATGAGAATGCTCAAAATCTACTTGCTCAGCAGTTTTCAATAATTCAGCACACTGCTGTTAACTATAGTCACTATATTGTACAATGGTTTTCTTGAACTTATTTCTTCTATCCAACTGAAATTTTTTATCCTTTTGTAACATCGCCAAACCCACTGTATATTCTGACTTTAAAATATTTATTTCAAAGTCAGAGTAACAGAGGAAGAGGCTGAGAGAAAGAAACCTTCCATCCTCTGGTTTCACTCCCTAAATAGCTTCAATATCCAGACCTATGCTATGCCAAAACCTGGTCTTCCACATGGATGGTGCATTAGCAGGAAACTGGATCAGAAGCAGAGTAGTTGGGACTTGAACCAGCACTCTAATATGAGATTCTGACATTTCAAGTGATTATTTAACCTGCCCTGCCACAATACCAGTCCTTATATTCTATCTTGAACATATCTTTTGTGTCTCCATATGTAGACCTACTTCCTTTTTTAAAAAATATATATTCTAGTTTTGGATTTTATTCTATGCACCATAGTTTATTCAACCAGTCACTAGTGGTGACATTTCTATTGTCTCCACTTAAAACGTGCAGTTGCTAACCATGCAATGTTTTATATTAATGTAGGTGCACATGTGTGAATGTACATGTGTATGTGTATGATTGTGTGTATTTGTATTATTTGTGAAGTGTGCATGTACAAACTTGATTTGTAGGATAATCCCTCAAAATAGAAATGTATGGGTCAAACACATTTGGCTTTTTGTTTGACAGGTAGAGTTATAGACAGTGAAAGAGAAAAACAGAGAGAAAGGTCTTCCTTCCGTTGGTTCACCCCCAAATGGCTGCTATGGCCAGAGCTATGCCGATTCGAAGCCAGGAGCCAGGTGCTTCCCACCCCCCATCCCCCACCCTGTTCTCCCATGCAGGTGCAGGGGCCCAAGCTCTTGGGCCAGCCTCCACTGCCTTCCCTGGGCCACAGCGGAGAGCTGGACTGGAAGAAGAGCAATGGGGACTAGACCCCAGCACCCATATGGGATGCTGGCGCCGCAGGCAGAAGATTAACCAAGTGAGTCATGACACCGGCCCCACACATTTGGCTTTACACTTTGATAAATGCTTTAAAATTTCCCACTAATTTTTGTTCTCAGTACAGAACATGTGAATGCTTATATCTCCCCATTATCATAAAACTTGGAGTTATCAAATGTTTTGATTTTTTTCCATATTAATAGACCTCATCTCAGCTTGATAATAATGGAGACTTCATTTTTTTTCAAGTCTGGTGTGTAAGATGTCTTATTGTGTTCATGATTATTGTGCTACTAGTCTTGCCCTCATGGAAAGAAATATTTAGACTCTTAAATTTCACACTGGGCAATATTGCTATGGTATAGGAATGTTATCTAGGAATTAGGGACATTTTAGTAGAAAGCTAATGGTAATATAACTGCAGCAAAATAACTGGGAAAACAAAGTACATTTAGATACAACTGTTCTCTGTTGATTGTTATATGCTCTGAGGAATGGGTTCAAAATTAGTATTGTTCAGACTTTTTCAAACTTATACAACAAGCAAAATAAAAATGTGGATTCATGCTGAATGAGTTTAGCATTCTATAAAATGTTTAACTGGCCTGATCTTTAAGGTTACTACTGAGTTGTTTTGGGAGGTGGTGGGGGTGGTTGTGGTAGTGATGGTGATGGTGGTAGAATTACACCCCATTGAGAGAGAAATTCAAATTAAATGCTTATTTGTTAAAGGAAACATTAATTTTTCCATTTGCTCCTTATCCCTTTATTCTCAGACCTCCCGTCTTCCCTGTAAGTCCTCTCTCCTTCACTCATCCTCCTAAAAAGTAGGTGTGAATATTTTGAAAAGGAAACCTCTTTCTTACATGCAATGATTTTTGCCCACAATGGGCTAATTGCCAAAGCAGTTGACCACCTGTGGGAGTAATTAGTCACTTGTCAGTTCTGAGGTTAGTCAATTGCTGTTGCAATTTATTGTACACACAGTTTGGCATCCACAAGTAATCATGACTGTTTAATCAACCCATACAGAAAGAAAATACGGGGCAGAAACTAAAAAGTTGGTGTATTGCTCACCTTTTATGAATGAAACAAGTAAAATTCAGTTGTATTCATTATCCTAATACAGAAAAACTGGAATTAGGGAAACCGAAGAAAAAGTATTCCTAAATTATTCTACTTTGTAGGGTGTGTAGAAAAGATTGTGTTGTCCTTGTAATTTTATTTGCCAAACTGAACAATGATTGGTCATATTTCAGTCTTCTAGGATACAGTTGTGTATAAGGTAAAATGAATCACTTTATATTCAAGGTAATTATGATGGGGCCTTTGGTTTCCTGAGTAGGCAGCAGCCACCTTGTTTAATCACTCTGGGCTAATGCAGTGCATTGTTGGTTATTCCATCCAGGGAAAGTGTTCTCCTTTCTATGGAGATTCGATATATTTATCAATGCTATGTATCAGTCATGATGTCAAGCAGTAAACAGTTTATAAAAAGTTGAGCAAAAGATAGTTCAAGCCATTGCTGACTGTCTCTCTCTGTCTCTCTGTCTCTCTCTCTCTCTTTCAGTGTGTGTGTGTGTGTGTGTAGCAGGGGGTAAAACTGGCATGTAAATATATCGGGATGCTCTTGGGTACAAGAAAAACAGAATTTTGCCTAAGTTTCCTTAAACACCGAAGGCTATTCATTGACCATTTAATTGAAAAATTTAAACAAATGACTAAATGTGAGACTTTTACAGTAGCTCCGCAATATTATATGAAACCCAGTTCTTCTGTGTTTCTGTGTCTTGCTGAGCTCCATCCTGAGGATGCTTCTGTCATGGCTTTTAGAAAGAGAAACTATTTTTCACAGAAGTGCTTGGCAAATATCTCCTAATCTGTTATCAGGCTGGGACCGAGGCATGTGCTCATCTTGAATCATTGTGGATAAGAGAATGGCATACCCTAGTTGGCTAAACAGTGTTGTTGTTCTTCATATTATTCGTTGAGCTCTTTTTCTTAGTGTAGGGTTAACTATACTCTCATTAAGTAAATTGAAAATAGATCTTTGTAAAAATTAGAGTGGGAATGTGAGGGGGAGGAGGAAGAAGGGTTGTAGCATGGGTGGGAAGGAGAGTGGGGGAAGTATCACTATGGTCTAAAGTCTGTATATATAAAATGCATGAAACATGTATAACTTAAATTTAAAAAAAAAAATTTTAAAAGCCAATAGCCCACCTAAAGGGAACAACCCTATCGAGAAACAGCATGCATGGGAAATCTGAGACAGAGGAGGGCGGGGGAGGGGATCCTGGTAATCCCAGGGCTGTGGTGAGGTAGACACATATTGCTGTGTAGGGTAGGCTGTTTGTGGATTCATTCTTCGACTGTAGGAGTTATAGGTGACATCGAGGTTCATGCATCTAGGAGGCTGAAGAAAAGGAACATATTGGGAGGGCTTGGAGGCGCCCCATGTTACCCAGAAGCCTGTGAACACCTACTTTATCAGTGAGCTTATAAAGGCTTTGCTTGGCTTCCAGACTATAAACTTTGCTTTACTGAGAAAAACAACTCAGAGGTTTCCATTGGGAAATCTGAGGGGAGAAAATATATGAATGGGTTCATGCTTGACCCTCATTATGCACAAATGTTCTATTTGTGAATTTTCCTATTTGCCAAACGCTATTTGTAACATGCAAATCAATTGCTTAGGGTACTTTCCTGGTCATTTTCAGGTAAGTGCAAGGTGGTGAAAAATTAGTCATCTGAGCCCAGGCTCCCAGTCTAAGTTGGTTATGCTCTGTCTTGTCTCAGTTCTCATACTGCAAAACAAATGGCCTTTTTGTATCCTATATAGTGTCATGCTTTGGTATTTTTGTGTTTTTTTGTTGTTGTTGTTCATTATTTTGACATTTAAAATGCTTTCAAGCATAGTACTGAAGTGTTGCTTAGCAGTGCTGAATATGAGATCAGTTGATGTACGAGAAAATACATTGCATTAGATAAGCATTCATTCATGAGTTTTAGTGCTCAGTGTTAAAAATGAACAATATGCATTACATAAGACGTCTTTAAGCAGAAACATACATGCAACAAGGTTATGTATTCATTGTTGCTGAAATTGTGGTCTGGGTACCTTGACTTCCTATTTCCCCTATGAGCAGTGATTCAGCATCAGCTAATTCAGCATTCACTGAGACTTTGTGGGACACTATTACCACACACAGTGAGACTAAATTGCATGTGTGACTGCATTTAAATATGAAAAAATGAAGAAAATATTATCATGGTTCACTATCAAAGGGGATTTAATCACAGAATTCTAGATGTAAAGGGGTAGATAATTTGTTTATATTCTTAGTTGAAAGAGTTCGGAGTTTCTAAGTAGTGTGTTTGAGGGGGACATCCCTAATCTATTGGAAATACAAGCTTTTCTCCACCTGAGCTCTCCCAACTATGTCATCTGTAGCATGTCTGAAATGATAGGCCAAGATTTACAGGCTTTTAAAACTTATTTAATTTATTTACTTACATAAAGGGAACAGATTTATACATTTTACATATACAACTTTAAGAACATAATGATACTTCCCACCCTCCTCCTTCCTTATTTTTCTTTTAACTTCTACAATGACATACTTTCAATTTACTTTATAATCACAAGCTTAATCCCCCACTAAATAAAAGGATTCAACAAGTAGTAAGTAGACTGAACCTTGAAAGCTAAGTAACAGCCGCTTCATAGGATGTATTGAAAAAAAAAATAGGATGTATTGAAAAGAATCCACAGTCTTATCCCAGGCTGCATTTGTTGCCGCCTTCTCTTATTGCCCCCAAACCAAAAATCACAAAAACCTGTACAACAGGAGATCATGCGAGTTGATGCCCACCAACTAAATTGTGATAGCTGGTGTGAGGAGGCATCTGCTCATATCATTCCAT
Organism: Oryctolagus cuniculus; assembly: GCF_964237555.1. Taxonomy (NCBI): domain Eukaryota; kingdom Metazoa; phylum Chordata; class Mammalia; order Lagomorpha; family Leporidae; genus Oryctolagus; species Oryctolagus cuniculus. The sequence goes on from NC_091443.1 coordinate 38,477,380, forward strand.
TTGACTTTTGTTTCACTCAAGTTCGGGACTGTGTTGCCAGCAGCAAGTATGCTGACTGAAAACTGTCACAACAGCGATCATTACAATCCGGGAGTTGAGTTTGACTGGAACATATGTCTTCAATTTTAATAGCTCAGCTTCCCAGATGCCCTAAAGGAGAATATTGCCTGAGAAGGAGCTTTTCATGTAAGAATAATTTGTGTTAAGTAGCTCAGTGATCTGTTTGTTAGGTTAGAGCTGACAGTTTGTTTATATTTCTAAAGGGGTATGATGAATGGGGGAGAAGTTGATGCTAATTAGCCTAAATTGTTCCTAAGAATGTAGAGGGTTTTGCCAGTTTCATTGTTTCTGTTTCTTTGCACATTTTAAATAATTGAATGGAGCTCAGACCATTCATCATAATTTCAGGCAAGATGGAAATTAATTTAGCAAGGGTCTGCATGTGTGATGGAAGATGTCATTTTAAAGGGCAATTAGATAAGACATCAACTTGGGGCTAATTCAGACTATTCTAATCCATTCTCATAAAAATATCAAACATGAATGTTTTCATTTACTCCATTAATTATCTCTGTCATCATTGGAAGATACACTGCGTTTTGAAAGCCACGCTATTTTCATTGAAGTTGTAGTGCTGTGATATAAAATGCAAGTCTCCGGCTTCTGGACACTAGATCTCCAGCTGTATTTTCTAAGATATTCTCTTCCCTTCCTCTGATGTCATCAAGTTGCACTAAGAAACCTGTTTAAGGATGGGCTCAGTGGCTGGCCAGGTGGATGATGAAAAAGGCAGCAGAGAAACATTTTTTTACAGCTGGGATTCATATAATAGTGTGAATTTCACAGTAAGAACCAAAGCTACAGTGGAACATATTTTGGATTTTTCTCATGAGTTCTGTATTCATTTTGCAAGTATGTAGGGTTGTATATTGATATAATCCTAAAACTAGAATATAACTTCCTATCTGAGTTAATCCAGCACTTTATTTAGGTAGTGAGGTTAACATGAATGGATTATTTCATAAGAGTGTAGAAAAATATGTCTTATTAACACACACATTTGGAGAGTTGAAATAAGAAAAATGAAACTAAATTTAGAAAGTCTGATTTTTTTTCCAACCTTTTAATCCTCATTGGAGGCCATTCTTTTTTAATTTATGCACATAAAATACCACAGGAAGAGATGGTATAAATTTGTGGACTGTGGAGAATGAGTGAACATTTTTGAATCAGGATCTTTAAAAGGGGTGAAATTTGAGTATGATTAAGTTAGGAAAAAGCCTCGCTTACAGCGGAAGTCAGAGACTCTGTATACATTATGGGCATGTCATGGCTTTTAAAAAGTTATGTTAGACTTCTATACAAATTGTAAAGGAATTTGTATAACCCCAAACAAAAATCTGTGTGGTTCTGAACTTTTCCTAAGTTGAAGAGAGAGAGAGAAAGAAAGAAATACTAGTTAGGATTCTGATCAGGAGCAAGTCTTACTGTCGGGTGGGTTGGTTGGTAGCACTGCCTGGTGTTTTCTTGGTCACTAATTTTCTTGAAAGGAAATGATCCTATGGCTTATGCTAGCCACGTTTGTGCATATATACCCTATAATTGGCATTTATTAAGGAGACCTTCAGTTTGATGGATGACTGTCAGAGCCAAGCTTGCTGGCTTTGAAGAGAGTTGACTTTGCTGTTTTGTTACATTAACTCATTAGAACTCTGCACTGCTTCAAACCATTCTTTGTTTACTTTTCTTATAATTAAGATTTTTGAACAATCAATTTTCAGAGACTTGGCAGGGTCCCATTCCCTACTTGGAGACTTAGCCTGACAGCAAAATATGTAACAGAACAAATATTCACAGTAAGAACCTGTGAGTATTAAAGCCAGGGTTTTTGTGGTCTCTTTAATTAGTCATCAGTCAATTAATTACTTTTAAACATAAAATGGTTTATGAATTGTCCTTATATTATTAGCTTGCTTGTTCTTCAACTTCATTTAACAATGAACCCTACAAAAGCAACAGCTATAGCAGTATTATCAAATCAGGGTATTTAAAAGTAGAGCTGGTGTGTATTCTATATTAGCAATTATATAAGCAAATAGGAAAATGAAAGATCATCTGATCTAAAGATACATTTTTAAGAGAAACATGCATTTAAATGTTTTGCTTATAACTGATAAATCCCACACAATTTTTATTTGTGAAAATATTCAAAGCTGACAGATTTAAAGTTATATGTGGTATTTTACTCTTTTGATAACCCCCCAATGAAAGATCACATGGAAATGCCAAAAAATGAAATCTTCTTTTCCAATATGCACTGAGGAGAGAAATCATATTTCCTGTTAGATTTGAGGTACCTTTCACTGTCTACCTGGAGTGGCACAGAGTGGTGATAAGTTTGTTGAAATTGTTTCACTGACCTCTCCTCAAAACTAAATGCTTGAGGGGAAAGGATGTACTTTCCCCAAAGACAAACGTGCTTAGAGAGTGTTTGAATTAAGATTATAGACTTACTCTGGGCTGTTTTCTGGCTTGTCATAACTAGCTGATGAGTTGATTATCTGTGAGGTCTGTTCGCCCAAGATGGTAGCTTGCTGAGTAGAGGCAATCTTGTCCCAGGATCTAGATGAGTGAGAACAAAAAGAAAATAATGAACAAGAAAAAATGACAACATCTACTTGAGAAAATGAATACTATGCTGGGTCATAATTTGTTGATCGTGCTCTAAGTAATGAGTTCTTAAAGTAATTTTGTGGGCATTATTACTGCAGAATGGTGATAGGTCACTTGATTAGTCTTCACAAAGGGAAAGGGAAAATGAAACAATTGGTTTCAGGTCACAGATAATTCAAGAGCTCCTTACTCTCTAAGAGAAACTTGAGTTGGCAGAACAATACTTAGACTTCTTTGCCAATGAAGACAACCTTTTAAGTATTTCGTTCAGAAGATGGAAAATAGAACTAATTGGCCCTTCTTTGCTCCACAATGCTCAGTTAATATATTCAAAGTTATTACTAGATTAAAAAAATGAATTCACAGGTCAGAACTTCTTTTATTGTGGAGGAAACTGGCAGTCATCAAAAGGGCCATTAAAAAACAGTTTAATGAAGAAATATGTGACTGTTTAAGAAAAGCGTCTAGTCTAAACTTAGCAGGAGGGCTATGGACCCTTTTTTCTCCTAGGTTGCAACAGTATAAGAAAATAATATTGCCTCTATTAGGCTTCTGCAGAGATTTCTCTTTCAGAAAGTCATTACTTTGGCTGCACACGTGAAATATAATTATACATGGAAAGCCTGAAGCAAAAATAGTCTTCCTACCAATTTCATATTAAAATGTGTGAGACTATCCTTTTATTTTTAATTGGTACTTTACTGATAACTATGGCTTTAGTTTTAAATGGTTTATATCTTCATCCTAAAGACAATTGCTAGCACTTTTTCATACTGTCTGGTGTAACAAGTACCATTTTATTTACTCAACATGGACTAGCTCTTCAAATCATCACAATATCTTGGCATGAGCACTGTTATCTGTATTTTAAAAGTGATAAGACTGAGTTATTGAGGGAATTGGTAGCTTTGCCTAGGTCACACAGCCACTGAGTGGTGGATTAGAGATTTGGATATAGACTTTAGCATTCCAGTTTCAAAGTTCTCTGGAGTGGCCTTTACTTTGGTTAAGTAGTTGAGGATCCATAAACAAACAAGTAAACCCCTGAATTTATTACTTGATACTCCAAAGAATATTTCATTATTTTAAGAAGCCTTTTCTAGAATGAATATTATACTAACATACCTAAAAAGATACTGTCTGTGTATCTTAACATGCAGATTCTAGTACATAACTAACAATTTTGCTTTCTGTGGGGTTGCAAAGAGAAAGTGAAATACCCCTAATAGTTGTAGGCTAACAATGTGTTCAAGTTTATAGTATGTGTGATTGTTGTGTTTTAGAAGGGACACGGTTTGATCTGCCCAAACAATTATAATGGTGAACCAAATATAGCAGAGCTCTGCTTTGTTTCAAAAACCCAACTATTATTTTGAAAAGGAGATAAAGCAATAGCAATAAAAAAATCCAGGTTTCAAGAAGTAGTTTCTATAAAAATATATCAAATTTTCAGAAGTAAGTGTTTTTGAAGTCTACTTAACAAAGTCCAGCAACATTTAGCTAAAATAAAGTAGGCTGGTTTTTATCACTAGACTGGAATAATGAATTCTGGGATAATCTAAACTTGATTAACCTTAAGAAAATTATGGTGTGTGTGTGGTTTTTTTTTTTTTTCTAACTTAAAGGCACATTGCAAAGTTAAGAAAATGCCATACATAATTTTTTTGGATTTGTAACTCTTCAACAAATGGATTTGTTTTCCTATCAACAGAATACAGTGTCCATATAAGAGAGACTGATGATGAGAAATAATGAAAATGAGTGTGTTCAATTTATTGTAAAAAAAATTAGCACAAAGCTAAATTGATATAAACTTTTATGTTAATTTAAACAATAGATAGAACGTGCCATATTTATTTATTCACCAAGAGTTGGCTGAATGTTTCTGTGCACTGAGCAGGGCAGATGACTCGTTAATGGACTGGCATTCTAGTGCAGGAGGTAACAATAAACAGTGTGTCCAAAAATCACAAGTGTTATGGATAAAACAGGGTAAGGGCATAGAAAGTAGTGTCATTCAGGCAGCAAGGAGTGGTTCCCATTTTAAACACCATGATTAGGGGAGGCTTCTCTGAGACCTGGTACTTGAGCAAAAATCCAAGAGCAATAGTGATATTTCTAGTATATTTGATACCTAGGATAAACTATTAATATATCCCCTCACCTCAGACAAGATTATTTCTTAGTTAACTATAAACAAGGAAAAAAACTATAATAATGGCCAGAAAAAAAAAAAAAAGCCCACAGGCAATGAGCTTCATATAGGTCACAAAATCAATTTTAAAAAATTAAATATTACTGTATAAAAAAGGAAAATAATGGGTTACTTTCTAATTACATAATTGTATTTTTTTAAAAGGGGAAAAGCATACCTGTACAATTTCCAGTTTGCACAGTTTTGCTGTTAACTGTTTGGGGGTGGGAGTGTGGAAATTTTCTGGGTATCATATTTTTGTTGGGTTCATTAGTAAAGTATACAATGGTTTTTAGCTTATTCATAGAGTTTTTCTGTATTACCATCTATTTTAGAACATTTTCTTCATCTGCAAAAGAAAGCCCCTTCACTTTTACAGTCATTCCCCCCTCAACACACAACCCTAGGAGATTGGTGATGTACTTTTTGTGTCAATAGATTTGCTTCTTTTGAATATTTCACATAATAGAACCGTGCAATGTTATTTGTCACTGGCTTCTTTCACTGAGTTTTTTAAATTTTTGTTTTTATTTGAAAGGCAAAGTTATATATATATATATATATAAATAAAAAATATATAAATATAAATATATATATAAATAAAGAGAGTGGGAGAGAAAATCGTTCATCTGCTGGTTCATTCCCCAGATGGCTGCAATGGCTGGGGACTGGACCAATGCCAAAGCCAGGAGCCCAGAGCCCATTTGGATCTGTCATGTGTATGACAGGGACAGGTACCCAAATACTTAGGTCATCTTCCATTGTTTTACCATGCACATCAGTAGGGAGCTGGATTTGAAAGCAGAGCTGGGGCTGGCGCTGTGGCACAGCAGGTTAAAGCTCTGGCCTGAAGTGCCAACATCCCAGGTGGGTACCGGTTCTAGTCCCAGCTGCTCCTCTTCCGATCCAGCTCTCTGCTATGGCCTGGGAAAGCAGTAGAAGATGGCTCAAGTCCATGGGCCCTTGCTCCCACGTGGGAGATCTGGAAGAAGCTCCTGGCTCCTGGCTTCAGCACAGCTCCGGCCGTTGCAGCCATCTGGAAAGTGAACCAATGGATGAAAGACCTCTCTATCTGTCTCTACTTCTCTCTGTAACTCTGTCTTTCAAATAAATAAAATAAATCTTAGAAGCAGGGCAGTTGGTACTCAAACCTGTGCTCTGATATGGGATGCTGGTGTTAATCTCTTAGTATGCCTAATTTATAAGCAGCTTAGCCTATTGTGCCACAGTGCTGGCACAAGCTTCATGTTTTCAGTGTTCATGTATGTTCCATGTATCGGGGAGCTGCATCAGAAGTGGAGCAGCCAGGACTTGAACTGGCACACCAACATTGGATGCCAGGATCACATATCACAAAATGTTTCTTTTTTCTTTTTCTTTTTTTTTTTTTATATGGTCCAATTGCTACTTTTTTTCTTGCTGTTGGTGTCATATCTATGAAACCATGACCTAATTCAATGTGTTCAAGAATTATATCTGTTTTATTCTAAAAGTTCTGTAGTTTTAGTTCTTACATTCAGGGCTGGTAAAAAAACAAACAAACAAACAAAAAACAAAAACAAAAAACAATGGTCCAGCTTCAGTCTTTTTGCCTGTGGTTATCCTTTTTCCCAAATGCATTTGTTGAAAAGACTGTTTTCTCCCCATTGAGTTGTTTTGGCCCCATTGTTGAAATTGATTGTAAATGTGGAGGTTTATTTCTGGATTCTCAATTATATTCTATTAACTTCTATGACTGCCTTTATGCCAGTACCACCCTGTCTTGATTACTATAGCTTTGCAGTAAGTGTTGAAATTGAAAGTGTGAATCCTTCTACTTTGTTCTTTTTTGAAGATTGTTTTGTCTATTCCAACTCCCTTGAATTTCCTATTTTAACTCTTAGCTACAAATCAAAATTGCACGAAGTTGCATATAATGACAGAACAGAAGTAACTTTAGTTCTGTTTCTTCATCTTTACAATCATTGTGCTGCTACAATTTATTTAGAATCTGTTGTTTAAACTCAGGAGTATGTAGGAACACAGGAGTTGGAGACACAAACTGTACTCAAAATGACCTGTAGCTACCCTGAACTTATTTAGGAACTCCACTCTTGAATTGAATGCAAATCTCTGACTGTTGGAGGCCAACCATAACCAGGAATTCTCTAAACTGATTTCCGTGTAGAGTACAATGTTTTTAAAGGACAACTAATGAAATACTTTGAGGAGTAGTGTTTTATCACTATTGCTAATGTTTCAAGTGTAGATGGTGCATGTGATAAATAAAAAGTGGTCTGACTTTTAGTTGGTTTTTACTATTATTTTAAAATTCTCCACCAACACTAATATCTCAAAATTTCCCATATGCAATGCCAGCTGCTTCCCATCTTGGGAAGGCATTGAGGACAACAAACTGTCTGATATACAAAGGAAAGGCTTCTTGAGAGGGAATGGAAATGTTGAACCCTTGCAAAACATGTGGATTTGATATTTTTTTAAGGAACTGAAGGAAGGTTATTCTTATAACTACAGCATAGAAGTAGGGAGTATGTGGTAGGACCTGAGGTTATACAGACTGGCAAAAAGGGCAAGTAATACCTTTTAGCTAGGGCTGCCATAGGATTTGTGGTCCAAATTGTGACACTTCAGAGAGTAAAAGAAACTGCTGTTAATTATTGTGTCACAACCAAAGGCTTAATGGGATTGTTCTAGAAGAATTAGGATGAAGAGTCACTCTCCTTAAAGGATATGGCACAGAGTTGAATTTTAACTACCAATAGAATCTGACCAAAGAGAATAACTGAAGAGGGCTAAAAAATTCTTAAGTGCAAGCAAGCAAAAATTTCATCAACACCAATAATAACTTACAAATTAGGGAGACTCAGTAGTATATGCAGTATAATAGTTTAGAGTAGTGCTTATCAAACTTAAACATGCATAAAAATTCCATGGATGGCTTTGTGAAATATAGATGACTGGGTTCCATCCCCTGAAACTATGATTTGGTAGGTTCTGCATTTCTGACAAGCTCCCAGATACTGACAATTCATGGAAGACCAGATTACAAGTAGCACTGGTATAGACCTTACAGAATAGACTCTGGAGTTTGACAGACTTGGTTTGAATTTCAGCTTTGTTGGTTACTAACTGGGTGGTCCTAGGGAAGTTAAATATAGTAGTCCCTTCCCCCCAACAACAATTTCACTTTCTGTGGTTTGAATTACCCATGGTCAACCGCTATCTGAAAATATCAATATACTTATACGTCATTTGATGATGGAATAATTTCTGAAAAAATATGTCCTTAGGTGATTTTGTCATTGTGCAAATGTCATAAAGCATATTTATGTAAACCTAGATTGTATAGCCTAGTGTACACTTAGGCTAAATTATAATCTTTTGGGGCCACCATTGTATATGTGATTCATCATTGGCTTAAATCCTGTTATGTAGAGCTTGTCTTGACTCTTGAAGAGACAGACTGACCATCATTGCATACTTTTTATTACAACATATTGTCCTATTTTACTGTTATTGTTAATCTCTTAGTAGGCCTAATTTATAAATTTAGGTATCACCATATAAGAAAAATGTATTCTCTCTAGCTATATATATATATATATATATATATATATATATGTATATATATATATGTATATATTTACATATCTATATATTGAGAGAGAGAAAGAGTATGGTTTGGTACTATCTGAGGTTTCAGTCATATATGTAATATTCAGGCACCCCATGGGGGTTTTGGAATGTATCTCTGTCCTTTCCTAAATAACAGGGGACTACTGTATCATTTCTACTCTCTCTTCTCATCTGGTAAGTAGAAATTACCATCATTACCTTATATAAATATTGGGAAGAATAATTGGGATAAAGAAAGCAGCTGGCATTGTGTCTGGCATTATTGTAAGGACTGAACATTTGTTATATTTTAAAGCGAGGCAAAAAGAATCATGGTATATAATGCTCAGATAAAAATATGAAGGTGTTTCACATACTGCATTGTAAATCAACTCCAGAAGTGTTGTTGCATTTACAGTACCTGGGAAGTAGTAGGCTCTTAATTCTTGTCAATTGAATAAATTATTTGTGAACTCACTTATTACAACTGTGTTGATACAAAGAACTGGTTTCTATCATATTCTTTTTATTCTTAGAGCATGCCTTATATGCTACTACTCAACATAAACTGCAGCATAAGGAAATTCTGTCTCTCATCTGTGAACAATTTGATTTATTAAGCCAGTTAGGATAGATTTAAACTTGATTTTGATGAGACAGTTTCATGGAGAGTTTCCTGGCATTTAAGAATATAGTGAATTATAGATTTAATACTAATGTTATGTTCAAATAGATGAGGAGTAGTTATAGAAATATCCACTTCAGAAATTTCTTTGGGTTGCTATACTGAATATAGATAGCCTTGTCAAACACAAAGTTGCAAAATGTGCCACATTTATTATTACAGAATAAAAACTTAAAGTTCTAATTTTTGTAAGAAAAATGATAGACCAAACTACTCTGAATAAAGGCCTTGTAGAATGGATTTGCTAGCATCAGATTTGTATGTTGTCTAGTGTTCATCTGACTTCTACAGGGTACGCTAGGTAATTGAGGGTGGTTGGGGAAAAGTGAGAAGGAAGGGGATACTCTTAAAAATTTATTTGAAATGAAACATGACAGAAATGAAGAGAGAGATTCCATCCTCTGGTTTACTCCCCAGATATTTGCAATTACCATGGCAAGGCCAGGACAGAGACAAGAACCATGAACTCCATCTGGGTTACTTGGTAGGAACACAACTATTAGGGCTATCATTTGCTGCTTCTTAGGCACATTAACAGGAAGCTAGATTTCAAGTGTGGAGTAGCTGGCACTGAAACCAGACACTCCAATATAGGAGGTAGACATCCCAAGCAATAGCTTAATCACACAGTGTGTAATGCTGAAACTAACATTTTCTTGAATACCTGCTAGAGGCTAGGTACTCCACTATGTGCTAGAAGATTTTGCATATTCTAATTAATCCTCATAACAATCATGTGGGATAGGTAGTATTACTCCCTCTTCTTTTGTGAGAACTAAGCTTTAAGAAGACAGAGTGAGAAATGGTTGTACAAAGTTTTCAGTCCTGGTGTCTCTTAAATTTTAGCTCATTGGCATAACCTCATCACATCCCATGGGCCCTACCTCCTACTACCACCATCCTGGTAGTTTCAGGATATGAATTTTGAGAAGACATAGACATTTAATTCATAGTACTAAGAAAGTTACATTTGGATTGGAGGAGGTAAGGAGAAAGCAAGTTTCAATGAAAAATTTACTGGGTTCCAGGGACTGAAAGATGCTCAGTATTACTGCAAGGGAAAGTGAAACCTCAGCAGTGGAGAAGGAGGTACGGGCTAGATATTAAGTCTTTTAAGTCATGTTTAGGCATTTATTCTTGATTATAAAAATGCAAAATTATGAAAGGGGTTCAGGCTAGAATACCATGAACATGTTTGTGTTTATAAAGATCACTCCAGGAAAGGATAACTGTTAGAGTTGTTATGTGAAGGTAAAATAGACTGGATGGGTAAAAGATTGTTGGTAAGGAGACTGTTAGGATGCTATTTCAGTAAAATTTGTCAGATAATGATGAATTAGGGTGACAGTGGACAGATTAATGAATATAAAGTGATTAAGGAGGCAGATTGACAGAAGTTGATCATTAATTGAGACAGAGGAGTTAAAAATCCTTAAGTATTTGAGCTACATGGGTAGACACTGAAGACTGGGGAAAAGCTGGGAGTGGGGAAAGAGGTAGGGGAGAAGGAAATTAGTTTGGTTTTAAACTTGTGAGATACCGAATAGGCTATTGCCCATTAAGTGGTTGGATAAATGATTCCAAACACCAGTAGATCTGGACTGGAAATAAAAAATTAAAAGATGCTAATTAGAACTCTCTAAGCCCAAAGAATGAAAAAAAAAAAAAAAAGTACTGAGGGCCTTTGGGCCTTCAGAGGAGGATTGCCATTTAAAGGATGTTTTTTGAAGTGCTGATTTAAAGAGAATATGAGATGAAAACACTTCTAAAATGTTTTAAAGAAAAATAGAATAGAGCCTGCATTTCCTTTCTTTTCCAGAACAGATTTCCAGTTTAATTTCACCTCAAGTAAAATCATACAAATTCCAAATCAGTCTCTTCTATTGTGGTGAAATTGGTCTTTGAACACAAACCATTTTTAAACATGCAGTGAAAAAGTGGAGAATAAAGGAGAACCAAAGCATCAAATTATCCATGGCTAAAGCTTTGTAAGTAAAGCACATAATCAAAGCAGCCATAAGAGGCAGTTTTGCCAGCATTCAGAGATGACCAAAGAAGGGCCTCGCTTCCTTTCCCTCTCTGTACCACTGACTTCCAATATCTTTCCATCTATAATCCCTTGGAGATATAGATCTTCGTATTCGCTCTCCCTGGTTGATGGATCTTGCAGGTATATGGCAGAAACCAAGAATAATGGCTCCCAATTTGCTCTTTTTTAACTACTTGCAAAGGACCCTTGACTAAATGGAAAAGCCACTTTTCTTTTTATGTGGAGAAACCCGTGTCCACAAAACCTTGATTTTTGGTGTGATTGCGGTGGAACTCTCCTTCCGTCTTAAACACATGGTGGACCTATGCCTTATCCTGACATATCATCCAACTTTGTTTCTGTTTTCCCCTCTGGGGAAGACAGTGTGGTTTACATTCTTTTAGAAGCCTTGGGCACCAAGAATGTTGAGGTCAGCCCAACCAGGGCAGGGAGGGAAAGAACGTGAAGCTAACCCAGCAGTGAAACCTCCCAAGTGTGTGCCTAAAAGGTCAGGTCCCCCGTTTTTCTTTTTTCCCCTCTTGTGTGTTAGCCACGAATAACCTACAGGCTTTAAACGGACTTTACAAGAAGCCACCAACAAATGTTTAAAGTATCTCAACAAAGTTTCTAAGAAAGTTCTGAATAAAGGTATATTTGAATGATGACCAATATATCACCTTTTTTTTAACTACTGTCTCCTGTTGATTAAAATTAACTGAAATCTCAAATTTTAAAAAATCTGGAAATCTAGTAGAAGGACAGCTGTATTTTTCCTTCTCTCTTTTCTTTCTTAGATTTATTTATTTGAAAGGCAGAGTTACAGAGACAAAGAGCACAAGATCTTCCATCTGCTGGTTCACTCCCCAAATGGCTGCAACAGCTAGGTCTGGGCCGATCAGAAGCCAGGAGCTTCTTCTGAGTCTCCCATGTGGGTGCAGGGGCCCAAGCAGTTGGGCCATCTTCTGCTGTCTTCCCAGGCACATTAACAGGGAGCGGATTCAGAAGTGGAGCAGCTGGGACTTGAACCAGCTGTGTGGGATGGCAGCACTGCAGGCAGTGGGTAGGCTTTACCTGCTATGCCATGGCACCAGTCCCGGTTGTGTTTTTCGAAATCACTTAATTGAGATAAATGCAATCTTTAAGCACAGAAGGATAAGAAATGAGACTTGCAGGTCCCACAAAATAATGGGACATTAGTGTGCTATGGGCAACTCTCAGTGAGTATAGAGAAGTAAATATCTTTCTTTTAAAAATCTAGAAATCATCTCTAAAAGGTCTTTGGATTTAAGTCTTTTGATTTGGAAAGAAAACCAAAAGCCCCATAGGATGGGTTAACATTGAGGATATTGTAGACCACCAGATTTTAGTGACTTTGGATCAAAACCTGAAGATTTACTGACTGTTGTCCAAATCCCCATGAGAGTATTAGTATAAAACACACAAACGTACTCACACATTACACATATGTAAAAGTCCTTTTTTAAGAAAATTTTTTTGCTACTATGCATCTAAGATTGTGAATGATGTGGAAGTAATTCAGTGCTGGATGGTATAAGAAAGAACGATACAGAACTTCGAGTATTTCTTTTTAAAAGGGTTGTTCTCTCTACACACCTCACCTTTTCATTTATCTTTTCATGTTTGGTGTCATAAGTTCTAAAATTCCTTTGTTATATGTACCATAGGCATTTTAATGTGGTTGTATGTTGTGTGTGCATATACAACTTACTGTGAAGATGGTCAAATAAAGGAGTAAGGGAGAGTAAAGTGATTCACTAAAAAACCAGAGGACTTTATAATGCTGAAAAATAAGTAAAAGCAGATGTTGTCAAGTTTAGAAAATCATGACATTATTTTCCTGTTTCCATTGAATTTTTTGAATGTATAATAAATAATCTTTGAAGTTATACAAAATCCTCTGGTTTTGTGATAACATCTTTTGTAAAAGAAAACTTTATCAATGCTTATTTAAGTTATAGACTAAATGATAATGCAATGAAAGAGCTGACTATAACTGCTAGTAAATACAATGCTACAATGTTGAAATTATAGTGTCTGAGTGCTTAGATATCTTATGTTTAATTAGATCTTTAGGATTTAATGTTAAACAGCTCAAATGTTTTCTGCTATCAGAATGTAAACATGAAACTCTTGTATTTAATTATTCATATGCTTTGCATTTAGGTTTACATTTTGTGGAGACTTAATTTTACTTTGCAATATAAAGAACTTGCTTTATTAGTCTTTGTAATTATTCTGAGGAAAGTGGCCATGGATTTGAAAATAAGCTTATTCATGATGTACCCTTCCTCATCTCCATGCTCAGACTCATATTAAACTTAAAAACACAATATGGTCTTTATATATGAGACTATTTCAAATGAACTGTCATTATTTAGTTTTTCTTCCAAAACTCAATATCCAAAAGAGCCCAAGAGATACTTCATCACCAGAGCAAGGTGTTTCCTAGCTCAGGGAAGTAGAGACTCGCTCTAGGGCAGGTGCCCATCCTCACACGCTCCTGGTGGCCCTCATCATTTGAAGTCACCAAATGTCTTCCAGCTGTCAGAGAATGTCCCAGGCTCAAAACTCAATCCCTTTGGAGGACATTGTCAAGGTCTAAGCCAATTCTGGAAATGACTGGCTGCTAAAATATGGAAGGAGGGAAACCAGTTCCTATCAACAACATAAACCATCATGTACAGTTATTACATTCATTCAGCTGGGTCATATATGACTCAATAATCAAATTATCACTCTATATATCTTAAATCTGCACATTCATTTGACCACTATGTGGATATGGGAATACAAAGATAATCTAGAATGTCTTTTGTTTCCTGTAAATCTTTTTTACTGCATACTTACAAGTAAAAATGCTTGTAAATTTTTAAAATTATGTAATACTGCAAGTTAATGTCCTCAATGAATGCTCCCACTTGACATATACTATTAACAGTTTGGTATGGATCAATTGCTTATTAATCATAAATTGAATTTTCTATTGTTAACAGTGTAATACAATTATGACTTTTAAAATTAAGTAAAAATTGGTTGAATTAATAAAATTCAAAGGTGGATAACAAGTCCAATGGGAAAAAGTAAAACAATCTGTTTTTCTGTTATTTTTTCCTTCAGCTTCTTTTAAGAACTATTTGAAACAGCTTGCCAGAAAAACCAAAGCAAGAAAAAATGTGACAAAGAATGGTTTATAAGGTGCAAACCAGAGAAAGAAAGGCGAAGTATTCAGAGAAAAGAGGAAATGTTATGTCAAGAGGTGCTAGTGGTGAAAAGCTTCACCACACAAAATTTCCAAGTTCTTACTGGGATGCAAAGGGAAGCTAGTTTCTTTCAAGAATTAGTTAACAAAAATTTGCATAGGAAACTTTCATCAAAGGTGAAAAAAATGACCTTCGCAGGGTCCATGTAATTATCAATGTTGCTTCCAGGGAAGGACAGTGTCTCTGGCAACTTTGTGTTTCCTGGACCTGGCCTCAAGCTCTGTGATAGCAAGCTCTAAACTCATGTTTGATAGAATAATAAACAAATGAAGCAGTGAATGAAGCTACAATTGGCCAGTGTAATCATTAGCAGCTTATGAATAATTTGTGTTCCACCTGTGATTTCTTTTTCTTACCTTGTTTCTCATTAACTTCAAAAGCAATAATATTCATTCATTTACTATATTGCTGAATGTTTGGTGCACAGATTTAGATGCCAAACCTACTGAAGTGTGTAAAACAATTTGTACTTTCATATTGCTTATAACCTAGTGGGAAAGATAAATAAAAGTTTAAAAAGACAGTGTGGAGAGACAAATAGATAAGTTCAGGTTGCTGTGAAAGCCCAAAGAGGATTAGCCAAGGCATGCTGGAAAAGAGGGAGAATTATGGTTTTTTACAGGAAAAGGTGAGGCAGTTCTCAGGCTGTAAACAGAGTGACACAGTGGAGGTAGGGAGCTTCCATGTGATCTGGCCTAGAACAGAGGTAACACTTGGATTCTTGTAAAGAACACACACAATTGGGATATGTGATAGCAAAATGGCAGACAATTTAAAATTGAGGTTACCAGCAAGTCACTAAGGAGGAGATAGATATCCTTCAGACGTTAGCCTGAAGAAATGATCTATGCTTAGCATTAGGTCACATGTATTATTGTAAATCTGATGTAGCAGTCAGGTTCCAGCAGGAAGCAAATGACACTGAAAAAGCATATGTCAGTGAAGGGAGGTTATGGAAGAACTTTTAACAAGGTCTGACAGTATGAAGGAACCAAGAAAGGAGCATGCAGCACACAATGGGGAACCAGTACCACTCCTGACTATAGCTGAAGCAGGGGGAAAATGCTGCCTTTTAGGAGATGTGGCCTTAATGGGGGGTGGGGGTGGGGACAGAGCTTGAAATTATGCTTAGAGAGGAGGGAGCTGGGAATATAGGTATACACCCCTCTCTCATCCTGCCTTTGAGTTCTTGCAGGTGCTTACTGTAGGCTGACCCCAATTGGAAGCCAGAAGGCAAAAAGGGAGTTCAGCTGATGAAGCCCTTAGAAATCAGCCTCCCTGGGATAAGAGAGCAAGGTTGAAATTAGAGAAAAATGAATCTAGGGGAGTAAACAATATCTAGCATTATCAAGGATTTTGATTTCTAGTTCCACTGATAGAGAGCTGTCCCATTTTCTGTAATGATGTAAGTTGTATGTTATGAAATGTAGAGGATTTACTTTCAAATCTAGATGAGTACCAGGTCATTAGACACAGCCTTCTTTGGTATTAAAAAAAAAAACTATATGGTTTTTCTTTTTTACTGCATTTGAATCATTTTATTGTTAATAGAACATAAAGGACTAGAGATATTTGTCCACTTGTATATATGGAGCTATAGCTCTTTCCTTATTTACTCAAGTCAGATGGTTCCTGACCTATTTGGACAGAGATGAACATTATTTCTGGGGAAGTGAAGAGACTGCTTCTAGAAAGAATGACAAGATGGATTTCTGGGCTGCTTTCTAGGAATTTTGTATCTTGGATACATATGGTATTCTTATGATGAAGAAAGAAGGCTTTTAGGATTCCACGGCTTTGTTGAAGTCTAGAGACCTAGTTAAATTCCACATTCGATCAAGGAGCAATGGGAAAACAGGAGACCACCCTGGGTTTTGCCCAAACAAGACGGATCAGCACTTTATCTTGAATCAGTACCAGCGTGCCTGTGGCAGACCATTTTGTCTGGACACAAGTTGAAAGAGCTCATTGGCTTCAGAATGATGCTAATAAGGGAAGACTGGACTGATGAGTCTGGGGACCATGTTCATGTGACACCTTGTACCAGGACCAGCATGCCATTTGTGTGTATTTTTATTTTTAGAACTTAACACATCATCAGATATGACATCTTTATCTCTATGTGCACTGGTTCTTTTAAGCCCGCCAGACTGTGGGGAGCAGCCCAGACTGGACTGAGTTACTGGAATTAAAACTTATTCTATGCATCTGCTCTCCCACAATATGGCGCTGGGAGAGAAGTAAACAGCTTCCGCACAGCTGCCTCCAGTTCAACCAATAAACTGTAGGACTTGCTACTGATTGGAGGAGAGCAGCGTACTCGGCGTGTGGGCAGCCGAGTTGGGATTGGCGGAGGAGGACTATAAAGGAGGAGAGAGACGGCATGCACCAGGGAACATCTAAGGGAACACCTGTGCAGCCCCCCAGAGAGCTGGCCGGCCGGCTGGCCGGCCGGCGGTGTGCCGCTCCCCTGCGGAAGTGGGGAAAGCGGCCAGGGGGAACCGCCCTTCCACGGAGGTGGAAGGGATAGTAGCCAACCCGGGAAGAACCAGCAGCAAACCCGGGGAGGGCCGAGCAGATGAAAGAACAGCGCAGGATCCTGTGTCGTTCCTCCACGAAGAGGGGGAGCGACACAGACTATTTCCTGATTTGTTGTATTAAACATGACTCACTTTGGTTTGCAGTCAACCAGAAGACTTACCTCAAAAAAGACCCTACTTTGTGACAAAACAGGGTAAGCCACTGCCTGTTACTCTGGCATTCCATATTGGAGCACTGGTTCCAGTTCTGGCTGTTGCACTTCCAGCTCCCTACTAATGCCCTTGAGAAAGCACTAGAGTAAGGTCCAAGTCCTTGAACCCCTACCATTCATGTGGGAGACACAGATGGAAGCCCAGGTTCCTGGCTTCAGCCTGGTCTACCCCCAGTTGTAGTAATAGTAGCAGATTTCTGTCTTTGTCACTCTGCCTTTCAAATAATTTTTTTAAAAAAGATTCTACTCATCTGCTTCTGACTGAGTTATCAAAAGCTACCTGGTAGCATTTCAATTTCCTAGCATTTACTGATTTTAAGTTTTCTTTAAGATAACTTGACTGGGCCAGCACCGTGGCTCACTTGGTTAATCCTCCACCTGCAGTGCCCATATCCCATTTGGGTGCTGGGTTCTAGTCCCAACTGCTCCTCTTCCAGTCCAGCTCTCTGCTGTGGCCCGGGAGGGCAGTGGAGAATGGCCCAAGTACTTGGGCCCCTGCACCTACATGGGAGACCAGGAGGAAGCACCTGGCTTCTGGCCTTCGATTGGCGTAGCTCTGGCCGTAGTGGCCATCTTGGGGAGTGAAGCAATGGAAGGAAGATCTCTCTGTCTCTCTCTCTCTCACTGTCTAACACTATCTGTCAAATAAATAAAAAAAATAGCTTGAGAATATGTAAAATCAGAGCAGGGGCCCCTGGATGAAGCATACTCTCAGAATTTGAGATTGAAAAAAAATATGAGAATGAAAATACTGTTTTCCAGACACAGTTGCACATACATTTTAACATCTGACATCAGGGTGTATATAATCATTACTGTAGCCTTAGAATTAGTAGCATTTTTCTTTAGTGACAGATAAAAACAATAGTGGATTTGATTCTGACTGCGTTTTAGAGTTGAAAAAATAAAAAGTAGTATAAAAAATAACCTTGGGTTTTTCTCTAGTCTGTCTTGAGTAACCAGAATGTATTTCTGGAACTAGAATGTAACCCAAAGTTGAAACCTAGTTAATTGAATTCTGACCTGAATATGTATCAAATAGATTAATCTTATTTTTCAACTAGACTTGATTTGTAATGAATACCAAAAACACTGACGAGTTCTTGCTCAGGGTTAGTATGATCAGTGTCCTTTAACTTGTCTTGCAATGTTAGCTGAAAATTATGCTTTCAAAGACACTCTAGATATTTCATGGCCTTGTGTGAAGATTTCTTGCTCTAGAAAATCTGTTGTGACAGTTTATCCAGCAAGGAAAGCAGCTCAGAGTTGAGAGGAGGTGAACCTGACAGCAGCAGCTTGCTTCTCACCTCTAGACCCTCTCTTCACTGACAAGCACCATTTCACCCAAAGCCCGTCTTGATTCCAGTGTATGTGGTGATTCCACAAGTATCTTAATCACTTCCAGGCTTGCTTAGAGGTTGTTTTAGAATAAACAATCTCTCTTTGTACCTTGGTGTGCCTCATACTGGGAACACAGTGTGCGATTCTGGTCACCCACCCTCAATGAGGTTGTGATTAAAGAGTCGGGGTGCAGAAAATGTTAACTGACATTAGCAAAAGAATAGCTACTAAATTAAGTAGGTTAATTTATTGAGTTTTATTTTAGTGTAACATAAAAAAAGAGCTGCATTTACAAAGGAAGATGACTGAGAAAGGAAGCTATGAATTACATCCCTAAAATTATGAAAACTGCTTTTTTATTTATTGAGTCCTGGTA